>NC_045175.1:1902689-1968754 GCF_900700415.2 Clupea harengus | reverse complement strand
CTTGTTGCACCAGAATGTCCTAATGCTAGTTGATTGCCACTGACACTCAATCCAATGTTAGGCACACATGTTGCTTGTCATTTACTTCTACAATGCCAACATCATCAGGATGCTACATTATTAGAATGCTGCTGTTTATGAGAGCATTACATTTTCCCCATAGATGGTGCTGCCATCTACTGGTGATGGAAGATATGACAATCCCCATCCATGTGGAAATTAATCTCTATGGAGCTAGCATGGCGAATAGTAGAAAAGCTGGTGGTATTTAAACAACACACAGACCTTTTATTCAGTGGTTCATAACATGACAATGTTACTATTGGCAAGAAGGATGTCTACTGCAACCGCAGCCTAACATCCTTCAGAAAAATGTGGTTACATGCATAAACATGATTTTATCTGTAAAAACAGGAACAAAAGCCAGGGCATATATATCATACATAGGTTCCACATATATTTACTGTATCATCTGAGAGGTTGTACTTGTCTAATGGTCTGAAGTAAGACACACTAGATTGAGAGAGTAGAAGAAAAAGAGAAACACAGAAAACTTTTTATCTTTCATCTTGTATCTTTAAAACAGGAACAAAAGCAAGGCCAGGGTGTAAAAAGAGAAACACATGAAACGCCCTTTTGGTTGAATAGAAACAGGAACATCACATCGTGTGGTTGACACAAGACGTGCAAATATCTGAATATGTGACAAGGGCTAAAAAAAACGCAGTGTTTGAAACACCAGCAATTAAGACATTAGTTATGAATTACAGTAAATTCATAGAATATAAAGTAAAAATGTATAACATCTGCAATCCATTTACCATCTTAAAGTTTTAGTCCAAATAGGAACCATGCTTTATCAGGTCACTACATTAGTGTTTTTTTACAATGTGCTTGGTTTGATTTTATTTCGCTTAAGTGTACCTTTGTGGACACACATTACATTACAAGTCACAAGTGTAAAGTTGCCTTGCCTTGCCTTACTTGTTTTATTTTTGTTATTCATATCAGAGTAAGTGTTTAACATCCACCAATAAAGGGGGAGAGAGGTTAGTTAAGTAAACTGCTCCAGGATATCAAAGTTCATGTCAGTAGGTTAAAGTCACTGGGAGTTATGGGTTAATGTGAATTAGACTAATCCATTTCTGTTGCTGTGGTTGTGTCCCCTGCACCCCTAGTCAGCCTCACAACATCTCGCCTCATGTGGGTAAAGAGTTCATCCTCCTTGACGTCAATCGCACAAGTCTCTCCCCTAATAGAAATACACTGATGATGAATTTGGAGAATGTGACGCAAAGCTCGTCTTCACTTCGCTGTGCATAAGAACCAACGGCGTAAAAGGGGAAGTATTTTATTAGCATTTTGTTTCAAGTCACAAGTTCTTTTCAGTCTTTTCTTCAAAGTTGCCGTTTGGTGAGAATTTGACAGACGCCTCTCCGTTAGAAGGTAGGTGCATATCCATTCAAGTATAGTCATAACTATGACAGTGATGCCTTTATTTGAGAGACAGTTTTTTTATTCTGATGTTTCACTAATTGTACCTTTAATCCCTATGTTAGCATGTTTGTTTCTGCACGGATGTTAACCCATGTAATTTTTGCAGAGACCTTTCTACTCTAAACTCTGTGCCTTCTCTGTATATTCAACTTTGGAGAGACAAATAATAGCATATATTATTAAATATTTGGAGAGCAGGGTACAGGTGCCATGTTTCATGTCACTCACATTTTAAAGTAAAATATTAATTTGCTTTGTTAACATTCATTTTCCTCCTACAGAAACAAAGAGGTTTTTTTTCTCTTTCTTACATAGCATTTTGTTCTGTTGTCTTCATGGCATAATAGTAAATGTGTCCTTAAGTCTCCTGTAAGCACGCATGCTACACTTTTCTCTAGTCTTACTGAAGTCCAGTGTGTAGAAGTTGCTTCCACCTTTTCTGATGTGAGTGTGAAAATGACACTGAACACTACTGAAACTAGTAAGAGTAAGGACATCCTGTGAGCAACCTAAACTCTTTAAGATCATTTTTTATCTTAATTCATCCTTGTTAATCAAACAATCATTGCATTTTCTAAACTCTGCCTATAAAAACCAAATAATGTAGTAGGTGGTGTTATTCTATTGCAGGGAAAGTGAGAAATGGGTTTTAAAAGCATGCTCATGTTGACTGCAATATTTCTCCTGAGGATGCCAGGTACAGTGGACATAATGTAATACTTCCAAGATATGCCACGATTATATGGCCTATACACTTTAAATCTCTATTATTAATTGAAATCATATCATAATGTAAACTAACAGTGTTATATTTGACATTCCCAAACTACCAACACATTTATAATTACACATCTTTTATCCAAATTGACTCTTCAATGTGACTGTGTTTCAGGTGTTCAGTGTGGAAGGCGTGTGACCTACTCCTCCACACGAGTCTGTGGCCTTGAAGGGGCATCAGTGGTCCTGCCCTGCACATATGAATATTATAGCGATGATACATATATAAGAGGAGAGTGGAATGAAGAGAAAAGAGGGAGAATTCGAGAACACAGTAACTCTGGTGATCGTGATTGCAGTCTGAAAATAGACAAACTGTCAGATAATCACTCTGGTGTTTATCACTTTCGGTTTTACACAGAGCAACACAAAAGGGATTCAATAACAGGCAGATATGGTGTTACAGTCTCCGTTACACGTAATGATGAACATATACAACTTACAATTTGTTTTCTTTTTTCTGATTATGAAAATGATGTTCAAGGTTGGAGCCACAATGACTTCTAACCTCTCTTTTCAGACCTGCAGGTGAAGGAGGGTGCTGTTGTAGGGAAGCACACTCCGACTAGAATTAAATGCAGCACCTCCTGCAGCTTGAGCTCTAACCCTCAGTATATCTGGTACAAGAATGGACAGCCTCTACAAGACAAAACCACAGCGTCTGTTACACTAGACTCAAGCAGACCCTTTGAAGTGAACAGTTACTCCTGTGCTGTGAGAGGTTATGAGGCTCACCATTCCCCTGCAGTGTGTGAGTAGGGATGGAACTCAAAAACATTACATGATTATTTCATATCGATTACAAAGAATACTTGGATGTGTAGTTCACTTTTCTACAGATTCAGCAGAAAACATATGTTTACTCGGACGACTTGTTTTTATACATTACCTTCGTGCATGTGTAAGCTGATAGATAAGGTGTTTAATACATATTTTACACCTGGCCGTAGGTGCTCCATCTAAACAGTGTTGGGGTGTGACCTACTCATCTAACAGCATCTGTGTAGTGAATGGTTCATCAGTGGATATTTCCTGCACCTACAAATATCCCAGAGATCACCACATCAACACGATCTTCTGGTTTTACCAGCAGATATCAAGCCGTCTCCCAGTAGATCTTAGTTTGGATAAAGACTATCAAAACCACACAGAGTATGTTGGGAATAAAGAGAATAGTTGTAGCCTGAGACTGAAAGACATGAGAGAGAGTCACTCTGGAGAATATGCCTTCAGGTTTACTACAGAACAGGGGGAAGGTTACTCTGGATTACCTGGAGTCATCATCTCTGTTACAGGTAGGCCCTTTAACTATTTTGATAATGAAATGTGTGTACACGTGTGTACACTGTGTCCCCCCACACATAATATATCCTCCAGTTCTGCAGGTGTTGATAACTCCTGAAGCAGTGAAAGAGGGAGATAAAGTGACACTCACCTGTAATACAACCTGTATTCTGAGTAACAACCCCACCTTCATCTGGTACAAGAACGGACAACCTGTGACCTTCAAACACACAACCAGAGACAACAGGCTGCATCTAAACCCAGTCAGCATTGAGGATGTGGGCAGTTACTCCTGTGCTGTTAGAAGACATGAGAATCTCTTCTCCACCGATGTGTTTCTCAAAGTCCGATGTAAGTTACTACAACTGGCAGTAAATGTTTACAGATATGTACGAATGTGGTTTAAAACGTATTGCATATAAAATATATTGTGTCTTGTTGTTTATTTGTAGGTCTATATTTTCTAAATCCTACAAAAAGTCAGACATATCAATGAAATGTCTTAATTTGTCACATGCTTGCTTTTGTTATTTATTAAGATAAAACTTGCACACATTTTAACAGACAAGCCAAAGAATGTATCAGTGTCCATCAGTCCTGGGGAGATAGTGGAGGGCAGTTCTGTGACTCTGACCTGCAGCAGTGATGCCAACCCACCAGTGCACAACTACACCTGGTATATGAGGACTGGAGCTGAATCTCTTATCAGGGGCACAGGTGACAGCATCAGCTTCAATGTGACCTCTGATTCCAGTGGACTTTACTACTGTGAGGCAGAGAATGAAGTTGGCTCTCAGACCTCTACTGGAGTTGCAGTTCCTACAGAAGGTCAGTGTTGTGTAGTTTTATAAGAATACTAAAATGTATCTTTATTTGTTCAAATTCTGCTGTTTGTTTACAACATTCTGGTTAACATGTGATTTAATGCTTGTGTTGATCATCAGAAGGAGGAGGTTTGAAACAGCTGTGACTGTTGTCATCATCTTGCCACATGATGGCAGTCAGAATGTAAAGCCAGTTAGCTTTTCCTGCAAAGTATCACTCACAGCACTGTTGATAATGTTGCATGTATTTACTGTTTCATTATGAAGTCTTTCATTGTCCCTTAGAAGTGGCTGGCATCATCCTGCCAGCTATTATCACCATAATCATCATTCTTGCTGTTCTGCTGTTACTTGGAATTGTGTGCTTGAGGTAATTCAGTGAAGTTTGCCTCTTCTGAAGTAATGTTGTGCAAAATAGGCATGCCATGTATACTGCTAACTGCATATTATTTCTATATATGGATACATATAAGTTTTCTTCTGTAACATCAGCTTAACATCCATATGTCTTATCTGCAAAACAGCAAGCAGAATCCTGAAATTGCTGCAGATACAAGGGGCACAATTACTGACATACAGGTGAGGGACATGGTTTTCCGTCTTTAGCTGTAGTCTGTTGTACAATGATTACATATATACGTATCTCCCCATGTGAAATATCTGACACCATCCAAGCCTAAATAACCTTAGGAACTCTTGCACCTGAAATCAGAGTTGTTTGTCACCATTGCGTCTTATTGTCTCTTCACCTCTGCATCATTCATGATGTAATCTGTTCTCTTTCCCGATCAGAATGGCTCAGGTCTCGTGTTCAGCACTGTCACAGCAAGGGCCACAACCTTTGACCCCGCACAGAGAGTGCCCACACCTGATCAAAATGCCATTCAGTATGCCAGCGCTCGCTCCAAAATAATTTTGTGAAAAAATGTTGTGCCATGTATATTGCTAACTGCATATTATTTCTTATAAATTTGTATTCATTATATATATTGAATATATGCAACTTTCAATGCTAAATGTTCATCCCTAAACTGTAGTGTAATTGTATGAGCACTGACAGCAGATTTTATGAGGCTTACTCTGTTTCTTTTTTTCAGTGGACGTGAAGAAGCTGTGAGAAACAGCAGAATAAATCAAAGGGTAATAAGAAACTTTTAAAATCCCTAAAATAAACATTCAAAAAGCTGCATGCTTGGTGACAGTGAATTGAGGTTGTCAAGTTTTAGAATCATCTCTTTGTACCAATATTCTCATAGGCTGTTCATTCTGATGCCCACGATGATACATACACAGCTCTCAACCCCAGGAGCACATCCTCTGAGTATGACACTCTGCAGGTAAGTCGTCCTAGACTGATGTTATCAGCCTTATCATGTATGTTAGTTAAATCAGTGATAGCACTGCCATATATAAAACCTTAACCACCATCTATGAAAGTGTTCAGTCATGCGATGACAATGTACTCTGTGTGTTAACATATTTCAGAATGTGAGGATTGTGAGTGACACCTACATGCCTCTCCAGAGAAGAGCTCAGGCCTCAGTGTATGAGACTCTGCAGAGAAGAAAGACATCCCAGTCAGAGATGGAGCTGAAGGATCTCGGGATGAGATGCCAACACCAACCATGACTTCTGGACTCTCCATCTCATACTTACTGCTGCCACAGTCTTACATTGTTAAGGGATCTTATTATCAGTGCTAACTCTTCTCTTGTTTCCCATGCTAGGGACTTTTAAGGTTTCTCCATTGGTGTAGGTTTCTTTGACCTCTAATCTAATCACCTTTCTATTGCATTGGGTAACTTATGCATTGTGGAAGTTACATGTATGTGTATTTTTCTTTTAACCAGCACTTCCTTAGTTTACCCATAAGGCTTAGATTAGAATATGGCTTACCTGCGCTATTTGTCAGTAGCTGTGGCGTCACTCTCTGGATTCTTATTTGGTTTTCTTTTCTTTAATGTATATCAGGTGTCACAATTCAACGTTTTGGATCATTGTGATCTATGTCGATGTCCATAATGACGTTCTATCCTTCAGAAAATATGTTATTCTGTTTGTGTATTTGATTGCGTACAAAAAAAAATGTCTGTAACTTAATAAAACTGTTGTGTGCATAATGCTGTAAATGTCCTTTTTGAGGAGCTTGCGGTCTTTATAGGTATGGGGCCTTTAAGGGGGGGGGATTCAACTTGTCTACGGATCAAATAAAAGACATTTCTTCAACATTAATTAGTGCTGTAGCATAAAGATGGCCCTGGTCCTGGTTCTCCCTCCTGAGTCCCGTCCTGCTTCCTGTGGAGGTCGCCCAGCTCTGGTGCCTCCTCAAAGGGCAGAGGGCTGGTGAGCGGGGGTCTGCTGATGTTGTGGACCAGAGCCGGGTTGAGGCAGAGGAAGGTCTGGCTGTTGCCTCCACTGCTGACCAGGCTGGACTCGCTGAAGATGGTGTTGGTGAAGACCGAGTCCAGAGTGAAGGGGTAGCCGAAGAGGGGGGGCTCCAGGGAGGCCTTGGGGAGACTGGGGACCTCGGGGGCCTCTGTTTTTTATGTTGGATACATTTTGCTTCATGGAGACGTCAATACAGCTCCAATGCTCAGAAGCAGAAACCCAGCAGCCAGCTTTAGCATTAGCATAATTAGCATTAGCCTTTAAGAAAACAATGACACTCAATCCAATGTTAGACAGACATGTTGCTTGTCATTTACTTCTACAATGCCAACATCATCGGGATGCTACATTATTGGCATGCTGTTGTTTCTGAGAGCAATACATTTTCCCCGTAGATGGTGCTGCCATCTACTGGTGATGGAATACATGACATTCCACATCCATGTGAAAAAGAATCTCTATGGAGCAAGCCTGGGGAATAGTAGAAAAGCTGGTGGTAATTAACACACAGACCTATTATTCAGTGGTTCATAGCATGACAATGTTAATATTGGCAAGAAGGATGTCTACTGCCACCGCAGCCTAGCATCCTTCAGAAAAAGGTACTTACATGCATAAACATGATTTTATATTTAAAACAGGAACAAAAGCCGGGACAGGGGTTCCACATGTATTTACTGTATCATCTGAGAGGTCGTACTTGTCTAATGGTCTGAAGTATGACAGATTAGTTTGAGAGATAAGAAGAAAAAGAGAAACACAGAAAACGCCCCATGGAAACAGGAACACCACAGTGTGGTTGACACCAGACATGTACAAACATCTGAATATGTGACCAGGGCTAAAATACACACAGTGTGTGAAACACCAGCAACATTAGTTATACATTACAGTAAATGCATAGAATATTAAGTAAAATGTGCAATGCAATCCATTTACCATTTTACTGGTTTAGTCCAAAGATAAATCCTGCTTTATCAGGTATTTATCACTTTATCACTGACATTAGTGTTTTTGTCAATGATAGATAGATAGATAGATGGATACTTTATTAATCCCAAGGGAAATTTAGGTCATCCAGTAGCTTATACACATACACAAATACACATATACACTTATACACCTCACCGACATACATACATAAATCACATATACATACACATAGGGAGAACATATTCACACAGAGTGTTTCCAGATGCAGGAAAGGGTCTGACCCTATTGTACAGAGTGCAATGATTTTGACAGTGTCGGTGCTAGGAGGAAAGTGAAAAGTGATCTTGTGCTGCTGGTGTGGAGAGTGCAAAAAAATATATAATGTTCTTGTGCTTGTGAGGATGGGTAGTGCAAGATAGTGATCTTGTGCTTGTGTGTGTGTGTTTGGAAAGTGCAAAGAGCAAAGTGATAGTGCAGAATATGTAGGTGGTAAAGTCTGTGCATGGGGCTGGGATGAGATGAGATGGGATGAGCAGGGGAGGGCAGACTGAGGTAGACTCATGCAGAGAAGTCCATCTCCCTCCCCCTCCCCTTCTGCGTGACGTTAAAAAGCTGAATGGCCCTGGGGACAAAGGACTTCCTCAGCCTGTCCGATGAGCATGACAGTGACAGGAGTCTGCCACTGAATATGCTCTTCTGTCTGTTGACAGTACTGTGTAGTGGGTGGTTGACATTGTCCAAGATAGTCAGCAACCTACTCAGGGTCCTTCTCTCCGCCACCGTTGTTAGGCAGTCCAGTTCGGTGGCCACAACAGCTCCTCACCAGCCTGTCCAGTCGCCCCGCATCCCTCTTCTTAATGCACACCACAGCATAAAAGAGGACGCTGGCAACCACAGACTGGTAAAACATGCGCAGGAGTTTGTTGCAGACACTGAAGGACCTCAACCTCCTCAGGAAGTAGAGCCGGCTCTGACCCTTCTTGTAGATTGCATCAATGTTGGCTGACCAGTCCAGTTTATTGTCCAGATGCACTCCTAGGCCGAGACCTCCTAAAGTCCACCACCATCTCCTTGGTCTTAGAGGTGTTCAGCTGCAGGTGGTTGTGTCTGCACCACTGAACAAAGTTGTCCACCAGGCTCCTGTACTCACCCTCCTGTCCATCCCTGACACATCCCACAACAGCAGAGTCATCAGAGAACTTCTGGATGTGGCATGACTCCGTGTTGTAGGTGAAGTCCGATGTGTACAGGGTGAACAGGACAGGTGAGAGCACAGTCCCCTGTGGAGCGCCGGTGCTGCACAACACAGTCTCAGATACGCAATCTTTCAGCCTGACAAACTGTGGCCTCTCCGTCAGGTAGTCGGTGATCCATGATACCAGGTGGACGTTCACACCCATCTGCACAAGCTTGTCACTCAGTCGGAGGGGCTGGATGGTGTTAAAGGCACTGGAGAAATCAAAGAACATGATTCTCACAGCACCCTTCCCCTTGTCCAGATAAGAGTGAGCCCTGTGCATAAGGTAAACGATGGCATCTTCCACGCCCACCTTCTCCTGGTAGGCAAACTGCAGCGGGTCGAGTGCATGGCGTACCTGAGGTCTGAGGTTGTGCTTGGTTTGATTGATTCACTTAAATGTAGCTTTGTGGACACATAATGCACATGGTCAAGTCTCAAGTGTAACGTTGCCTTTTCTTGCTACTTATATTAGAGTGAGTGCCTATTTTTTTCTCTCATTCCCTCTCATGATATGAACCCACACTTTAGTCCTTGTTATGTTTCAGTTTATTTTCATGCTGCTGTGGTTGTGTCCCCTGCACCACTACACCGCCTCACAACACCTCACCTCACGGGGGTGAAGAGTTCATCCTGCCAGACGTCAACTGCTCTAACCTCGGCCCTGATAGAAATACACTGACAACAAATTGGAGTACGTGACGTCATCTTCATTTCACTGTGTAAAAACCCACAGTGCAAAAAGGGAAGCATTTTATCAGCATTTGCTTCAACAGTCACACGTCCTTTTTAGTCTTTGCGTTGAAGTTGCCATTAGTGGGAATTTGGCAGACGCCTCTCCGCTAGAAGGTAGGTGGATATCCGTTCATGTATAGTAATAACTATGACAGTGATGCCTTTATTTGAGTGTTTTTTTCTGATGTTTCACTAATTTCACCATGCATTCCTATGTAACCATGTTTGTTTCTGTGTAAAGTGGCCTTTTCTTGTTACTTATATTAGAGTGAGTGTTTAACATCCACCAATAACGGCGAAAAGGCATGTTAAGTAAACTGCTGCAGTGGACCAAAGTTCATATCAGTAGGTTAAGGTCACTGGGAGGCATGGGTTAATGTGAATTAGACTAATCCATGAGAGTTTGGCCTTGTCTTTATCCATAGTCAGTTCATACCAAATTGTCACTCTATATTTGTTTTGGTAAACAACTTTTGATACGTCTGTGCACTATTATGTGACACATAGCCTGTATTTTTTCTCTCTCCCCCTCATGAAGTGAACGCACACTTTTTCATGTGGGTGTATGGTTCATTCTCCCAGACGTCAATCACACCAGCCTCTCCCCTGATAGAAATACACTGACGATGAAATGGAGAATGTGACGCAAAGCCTGTCTTCACTTCACAGTGTTTAAGAACCACGGCGCAAAAGGGGAAGCATTTTATCAGCATTTAGTTTCAAGTCACACGTCCTTTTCATTCTTTTCTTCGAAGTTGCTGTTAGTGAGAATTTGGCAGACGTCTCTCCGTTAGAAGGTAGGTGCCTATCCGTTCATGTATAGTCATAACAATGACAGTAATGCCTTTACTTGAGAGACAGGTCTTTGTTTTATTCTGATGTTTCACTAATTTCACCATGAATTCCTATGTTAGCATGTTTGTTTTTGCACAGATAGAAACCCATGTTATTTTTGTAGAGAACTTTCTACCCTCAACTCTGTGCCCTCTCTGTATAGTCAACTTGGAAGGACAAAAATTAGGATGTCATGTAGATTGTCCGACTGTTGCAGAGCAGGGTACAGGTGCCATGTTTCATGTCGCTCACATTTTAAAGGAAAATATCTATCATTTTGTTAATATACATTTTCCTTTTTTCTCTTTTATATATAGCATTTTGTTCTGTTGTATTTATGGCATCATAGCAAATGGGTCCTTTACTGTCCTGTAAACATGCATGCTACACTTTTCTCAATTCCTACTAAAGTCCTGTGTGAAGTACACTGCGTGAAAAGAGGTGTATCCTGTAGTTTTTAGGACAAAGTAAATTCCTGTCAAACCCTGCTGTTTGGCGGACATATTTATGTTGCAGGAACCTGCCTGACCACAGTCGTTAGTTGATGACTTGGCCTTTCAAATGCTAATAACAGTCAAAGGTCTGAGAGGGGCTTTGTACTGAAGCTGCTAATAATAGTAAATGTGTCCTTTACTGTCCTGTAAGCATGCATGCTAGACATTTCTCTATTCTTACTGAAGTCCAGTGTGTAGTAGTTGCTTCCACCTTTTCTGATATGAGTGTGAAAATGACACTGAACACTACTGAAACTAGTTAAGACAGAATAAGCAACCTAAACTCTCTGATAATAATGTATCTAGATCCCTGAGGTCCTCCGGCACTGAACTTCTAACAGTTCCAAAAGCCAGGACAAAGAGACATGGGGAAGCAGCTTTTAGTTTCTATGCCCCCAACCTTTGGAACACTCTGCCAGAATATCTAAGAATGGCTGAAACGGTTGAAACCTTTAAACATGCACTTAAGATATACCTCTTTGATCTCGCTTATCACTCACTGTAAAATGTATTTAACATTTATGGAACATTTATTTATTTACTTATTTCTGTCTCTTTTCAAGTATTTGTAGCTGAGTAGTCCTTTACGGTGCCAGTGCGGTTAGTACGTTTATTTTATTTTATTTATTTATCTCTAGAAAATCTGTGTGTTTGTAACCCCCCCCCCCTTTTCTTTCCTACTGTGAGGCGCATTGTGTTACCTCCTTGTATGAAATGCGCCGTACAAATAAAGTTTGATTTGATGATTTGATCTTCATTAATCAAAAAATCATTACTTTTCCTTAACTCTGCCTTGAAATTTTATAATGTAGTATGTGGTGTTTTATTATTGCAGGGAAAGTGAGAAATGTGTTTTAAAAGCATGCTCATGTTGACTGCAATATTTCTCCTGAAGCTGCCAGGTACAGTGGACATAATGTAATACTTTCAAGATATGCTAGGATGATATGGCCTGTATACTATATATCTATACTATAATATGAAATCACATCGTAAGGTATACTAACAGTATTGTTTTAATATATTTATTTGACACTCCCAAAATCCCAACACACGGGCATCAGAATTTATAATTATAATACCTGATCAGTGCCAGGAGAATACTCTTCTCAAAGCTGTCTGCATTTAAATCTTTTATCCAAATTGACTCTTCACTGTGACTGTGTTTCAGGTGTTCAGTGTGTATGGAGTGTGACCTACTCCTCCACACGAGTCTGTGGCCTTGAAGGGGCATCAGTGGTCCTGCCCTGCAAATATGACTATTCTTGGGGTGATACATATATAGAAGGAGGGTGGTATGAAGATGAGACAGGAGAGAGAGTCAGAGAACACAGTAACTCTGATTATCCTGACTGCAGTCTGAACATAGACAAACTTTCAGATGAGCACTCTGGTGTTTATCATTTTTGGATTCGCATAAGCCAAATTGGATATAAAAAATGGATAACAGGCCAATCTGGTGTTACAGTCTCCGTTACACGTAATGATGAACATACCCAACTTACAATTTATTTTCTTTTTCCTGATCATAATTGAAATTATATTCAAGTTGGAGCCACAATGACTTCTAAACTCTCTTTTCAGACCTGCAGGTGTTGATAACTCCTGAAGCAGTGAAAGAGGGAGAGAATGTGACACTCACCTGTAATACAACCTGTATTCTGAGTAACAACCCCACCTTCATCTGGTACAAGAACAGACAGCCTGTGACCTTCAAAAACACAACCAGAGACAACAGGCTGCATCTAAACCCAGTCAGCAGTGAGGATGTGGGCAGTTACTCCTGTGCTGTTAGAAGACACGACAGTCTCTTCTCCACGGATGTGTTTTTCAAAGTCCAATGTAAGTTACTACTACTGACTGTAAATGTTTACAGATGTGTACGAACGTGGTTTAAAACGTATTGCATATAACATATATTGTGTCATGTTGTTTATCTGTGGGTCTATGAGTTCTAACTGCTATCGAAATCAGACACAGCAATGAAATGTCTTCATTTGTCACATGCTTGCTTTCGTTATTTATTAAGATAAATCTTGCACACATCTTAACAGACAAGCCAAAGAATGTCTCAGTGTCTATCAGTCCTGGTGAAATAGTGGAGGGCAGTTCTGTGACTCTGACCTGCAGCAGTGATGCCAACCCACCAGTGCACAACTACACCTGGTATATGAAGACTGGAGCTGAATCTCTTATTAGGGGCACAGGTGACAGCATCAGCTTCAATGTGACCTCTGATTCCAGTGGACTTTACTACTGTGAGGCAGAGAATGAAGTTGGCTCTCAGAACTCTACTGGAGTTGCCGTTCCTGCAGAGGGTCAGTGTTGTGTAGTTAAATGACAATACTAAAATGTATTGGTGCCTGTGAAAACTCTGCTTTTTGGTTACAAAATTCTGGTGAACATGTGATTGAATGCTTGTGTTGATGATTAGAAGGAGGAGGGTTAAAACAGCTGTGACTGTTGTCTCTTGCCACATGATGGCATTGAGAATGGAAAGCCAGTTAGCTTTTCCTGCAAAGTATCACTTTGTTGATAATGTTGCATGTATTTACTGTTTCATTATGTCTTTCATTTCCCCTTAGAAGTGGCTGCCATCATCCTGCCAGCTATTATCACCATAATCATCATTCTTGCTGTCCTGCTGTTACTTGGAATCGTGTATATGAGGTGACATTTGCTTCCTCTGAAACAACAAAAACAGGCACACCATGTACAGTACATTGCTAACTGCATATTATTTCTATGTATGAATATATATATAACTTTGACAGTGCAATGCAGAATGTTCATCACTAAACTGTAGTTTAAATTTAGGAGCGACTGGCAGCAGATTTTAGGAAGCTTTCTCTGTTTCCTTTTCAGTAGACGTGGAGGAGCTGTGAGAAAATGCAGAGGAAACCAAAAGGTGATATGAAGCTTTTAAAATCCATCAAATAAACAGTCAAAATGCTGCATGTTTGGTGATAGTGAATTGGGCTTTGTCAAGTTTAAGAATCATCTCCTTCTACCAATATTTTCATAGGCTGTCAATTCTGATGCCCACGATGAGACATACACAGCTCTCAACCCCAGGAGCACATCCTCTGAGTATGACACTCTGCAGGTAAGTCATCCTAGACTGATGATATCATGTATGTAAGTTAAATCAGTGATAGTACTGCCCTATATAAAACCATAACCACCATCTATCAAAGTGTTCAGTCATGACATTGACAATGTCCTCGGTGTGTTAACATATTTCAGAATGTGAGGAATGAGAGTGACACCTACATGCCTCTCCAGAGAAGAGCTCAGGCCTCAGTGTATGAGACTCTGCAGAGAAGAGAGATGCCCCAGTCAGAGCTGAAGGATCTCGGGATGAGATGCCAACACCAACCATGACTTCTGGACTCTCCATCTCATACTTACTGCTGCCACAGTGTTACATTGTTAAGGAATCTTATTATTAGTGCTAACTTTTCCCTTGTTTCCCATGCTAGGGACATTTAAGGTTTCTCCATTGGTGTAGGTTTCTATGACTCTCATCATCATTTAGCACCAGTCAACCTCTAATCTAATCACCTTTCCATTGCTTTGGGTAATAGATGCATTGTGGAAGTTACATGTGTATTTTTCTTTTAACTTACACACCCTTAGTTTACCCATGTGGCTTAGTTTAAAATGTGGAGTATCTGCGTTATTCGTCAGGGATGTCACTGTCTAGATTCTTAGCTGATTTTCTTTCTTCATCAAGTATGTCACAATTCAACGTTTTGGATCATTGTGATCTATGTTGATGTCCATAATGACGTTCTATCCTTCAGAAAATCTGTTATTCTGTTTGTGTATTTGATTGCATACTGAAAAAAATGTCTGCATCTTAATAAAACTGTTGTGTGCATAATGCTGTAAATGTCCTTTTTTTGAGGAGCTTGCTGCCTTTATATGTATGGGGCCTTCAAGGGGGGGGATTCAACTTGTCTACTCTACGGATCAAATAAAAGACATTTCTTCAACATTCATTAGTGCTGTAGCATAAAGATGGCCCTGGTCCTGGTTCTCCCTCCTGGGCCCGTCTTGCTCCCTGTGGAGCTCTGGTGCCTCCTCAAAAGGCAGAGGGCCGGTGAGCGGGGGGCTGCTGATGTTGTGGACGTTCTGGCTCTTGCCTCCACTGCTGACCAGGCTGGACTCGCTGGAGATAGTGTTGGTTTAATTCCAAGTACAGAGTAAAGGGGTAGCCGAAGAGGGGTGGATCCAGGGAGGCCTTGGGGAGACTGGGGGCGTGGGGGGACTCTGTTTTTTATGTTAGATTACTTTAGCCTCCAGGAGACGTCAATACAGCTCCATTGCTCAGAAGCAGAAACCCAGCAGCCAGCTTTAGCATTAGCATCATTAGCATTAGCCTTTAAGAAGACAAAGAGCTACGAGGGGCAAGGGGTAATGGTCAGAGTGGAGCGGAGCTTTTCTTGGTCTTACACAGGGAACGACGGAAAAAGGACCTGACTTTGTGTTTCTCCTTTTGTCTGTTCCACATGAGGGGGAACATTTTCAGGACGGTAACTTTTGTAGCATTGCAGCAAAGGAAGGCGGATTGAGAGAAGAAAGAAGGAGGAGAGGAGATGAGAGGAGAGGAGCGGAGAGGAGACAAGATGTGTGTCAAACACAAGTACATTCAGTAATGCACACGTAAACACACACACACTTACACACACATATGAAACATGACACACATCACAGCACAATGGGTGAAATAGTTTGACAGGTAACAAAACCACAACACGGATGAACAGTCAGTCACCAACAAGCACTTTTATTCTCTCTGTTCCCTCTCTTATCTTCTTTATAAAGGTTTATATAGAATTATAAAGATACGGGACGCCCTTGCACGACTTTTAGCGTGTGTGTCAGCGAGCGAATGCGGTCGCGGCCTCCTTCTCGAGGGTGAGGGGTCATAGAACTTGTACAGGTCCATGATCTTTTCCTCCAGTTTCTCATTCTGCCTCCTCAGTTCATGCTGTTTGTCTCTGAAATAGAAAAAAAATGCACCCTTACGTGAGACTAAGACATTATTGTCTATAACACCTTTATTGTCCCTCAGCTATGGATAGGAACAAAACAACTGTCTTAATCAGAAACAAGAGCCTGTTTGTGTGCTAATTACATGCACCTTTGCAAAGCATAAGATCGTCAGCTTGGTGTGTAACCAACAAACAACCAGGTGAAAATGCAGTGTAGTTTAACCACAACTACTATTCTAAGTCTAACATCAGTTTACAAAGAGTGATGAGGGCCATCAACTATGGTTGTGTGCGAGTTCTACCTCTGAGACTGAGACTGGCTCTTTGGTGATATGGTTAGAATGGATGGCTATTAGAGGCTGAGGGAGACTGCTGGGGGATTACAGGTTTACACCAATAAGGCCTTTCCTTACATATACTGTCTCTGCTCCACGTGGAACAGGTCCTTGCTCTCCACGGTCTGCTCCAGTAGAGTCCAGTTTTGTAGCATCAGTGTCTGGATCTGGTCCACAAGGTGCCGGTTCTCCTCCTCCAGGTTCTTCTTCAACTGGGTCAGCAGCTGGGCAGAGAGTCAGGTGTTTGAGCCAAAATGGCAGCCAAAGCCACATTGCGTAGGGCCCAAATGGACTTCATTGTATTGATGCAGATGGAAGCAGTTATGGGCATGACCTCTAGGGAAGACTTGTATGCCTCTACTTCAGTACAATTCAATAGATTCAATTTGAACTGTCAGTGTAATAGAGCCAATATGAATATGATGACAATTCAATAGATACAACAAATAATTAATGTTTCCCCTTGCCCTGAAATGATTGCCTTTAAAGTTGTATCTGAATAATCAATTTAAACTGGAGCCATTCACATTAAAAAGTGCCAATCACAGCAGTGAGTCACATCCATCCATCCACAGCACAGTGCTTTGGCTCTACTCAAAATCACTGGCATTGACCTATACTCATCTAAATCTTAGGATGTTCTATGCAATGCAGAAAGTCTCCACAACAATAGTGTCTGCACAGCACTACATTCATATAAAAGAAGACTTTTCAATAATTCCTAAGCAATACTTAGCTCAATCTTATGTTGTCCTACGCAATGTAGAGAGCAAGCTTTACACAACAGTAGTGTCTGCTAAGGGCCTATAGGATTCTAAAACCTGACTGCAATTGGCATGGTGCTGTGTGGCGCCCCCTGGTGTCCATGTACCTCACACTGGTTGGTGAGTTTGGTGGAGGTGATATCCAGTTGCTGGTGCTGCTCCCTGAGCTTGGAGAGGTCTATCTCCAGGTGCGTCTGCTCCAGCCGGGAGGCGTTCAGCAGGCTCTTCAGGCTCTTGTGCTCCGCCTGCAGCTCCTCATTCTCCCCCAGAAGCTTCTGGTAGGTCTGGTTCAGCCTGCAGGATGGAGGAGATGGTCGTGGGACAGCGAGCATAGAAGTATTTGTACACTCCTCAGCACAGGAACAGCTACAATCATCAGCATTTATGCATGTGTACACTGTGTGTGTGTGTGTATATGTGTGTGTGTGTATGCATGTAGACGTGTCTGTGCACGTGTCTTTGGGAGCCTACCCCTCCTGTCCTCTAGGGGATGGTGCACCACCTGAGTGTGTGCTTTTGTGTGTGTGTTTCTGCACCTCCCTCTACCTTGTGCTCCAGCTCAGCGATCAGTGCCTCGTACTCGGCCGCCTGGCGCTCATGCAGTGCCGCCAGACGCTTGTGGTCGAGCTGCAGCAACTTGTTGATGGTGTGCAGGTCCTCGTGGTCGCGCACTGCCTCATCCCTCTCGCTCTCAGCACTGTACTGCTAATGCTGCAGCTGCGCATTATCCGCCAGCAGGGTGGCGCTCTGAGAGTTAAATACGGACTTCTCCACTGAGGGAGAGAGAGTGTGTGTGTGTGTCTGTGTGTGTGTCTGTGGTTGTGACAGAAGCGAACTTCTACCCAGACTACATCAATAGTTTAAGTGATAATTCTTCCCTCTTTGAAAAACCCATACACACACATGCACACACACTCACACACATGAACATACACAGACATACACACATATGCACACACACACACACACACACACACACACACACACACACACACGAACATACACAGATATACACACACATGCACACACACACACACACATGAACATATACACACATGCACACACACATACACACACATACACACACACACACACACACACACACACACACACACACACACACACGAACATGACTGAGCATGGGCCACGCCCACCTACTCCTGCCCGCTCCTCCCCCTCCTGCCTCTGCAGTGCCTCATAGTGCAGCTTCACCTGGCCAGATGTCAAAGGTCAAAGGTCAACATATAGCGATGCTGCATCTTGACAATGCTGTGTGTAACCAATGAGAATGTGTGAGGATTTATAGTGTTTCTCTCTCCGAGTGTGTTTGTGTGTCATTAATAAATCCTAACAGTGGCAGTTAGTTGTGGTTCCCTGTCTTATTTTGAACATACAGGGGTCCAAAAATGTTTTAAACTCTTTTTTGTGTGGCTACATATTAGAAAGAAATACAGTGTAGTAATTTATCAATAGCTTAAGAAAACATGACAAACATAAAGTATCAGAAATATATCAGGTCTGTGTGTATATTTTGGATCACGTGTTCAGCTTTGGCTTGTTGCACCAGAATGTCCTAATGCTAGTTGATTGCCAGTCACACTCAATCCAATGTTAAGCACACATGTTGCTTGTCATTTACTTCTACAATGCCAACATCATCAGAATGCTTCATTATTAGAACGCTGCTGTTTCTGAGAGCAATACATTTCCCCCCTAAATGGTGCTGCCATCTACTGGTGATGGAAGATATGACATTCCACATCCATGTGAAAATGAATCTCTATGGAGCAAGCATGGGGAATAGCAGAAAAGCTGGTGGTATTTAAACAACACACAGACCTTTTATTCAGCGGTTCATAACATCACAATGTTACTATTGGCAAGAAGGATGTCTACTGCAAGCGCAGCCTAACAGCTTTTGGAAAAATGTGGTTACATGCTTAAACATGATTTTATCTTTAAAAACAGGAACAAAAGCCAGGGCATATATATCATACATAGGTTCCATATATATTTACTGTATCATCTGAGAGGTTGTACTTGTCTAATGGTCTGTAGTATGACACACTAGATTGAGAGAGTAGAAGAAAAAGAGAAACACAGAAAACTTTTTATCTTTTATATTTTATTTTTAAAACAGGAACAAAAGCCAGGGCAGGGGCAGAAAAAGAGAAACATAAAACGCCTCTTGGTTGTATAGAAACAGGAACATCACAGTGTGGTTGACACCAGACATGTGCAAATATCGGAATATGTGACAAGGGCTAAAAAACACACAGTGTGTGAAACACCAGCAATTAAGACATTAGTTATGAATTGCAGTAAATTCATAGAATATAAAGAAAAAATGTATAACATCTGCAATCCATTTACCATCTTAAAGTTTTAGTCCAAATATAAACCATGCTTTATGAGGTCACTACATTAGTGTTTTTTTCAATGTGCTTGGTTTGATTTTTTTGACTTAAATGTAGCTTTGTGGACACACATTGAACATGGTCAAGTCTCAAGTGTGAAGCTGCCTTTACTTGTTTCTTATATTAGAGTGAGTGTTTAACATCCATCAATAAAGGGGGAAAGAGGTCAGTTAAGTAAACTGTTCCAGGAGACCAAAGTTCATGTCAGTATGTATGTCATTTGGAGGCATGGGTTAATGTGAATTAGACTAATCCATTTTTCACCTCATGTGGATGAACAGTTCATCCTCCCAGACGTCAATCACACCAGCCTCTCCCCTGGTAGAAATACACTGATGATGAATTGGAGAATGTGACGCAAAGCCTGTCTTCCCTTCACAGTGTGTAAGAACCACAACGCAAAAGGGGAAGGATTTTATCAGCATTTAGTTTCAAGTCACACGTCCTTTTCATTCTTTTCTTCGAAGTTGCTGTTAGTGAGAATTTGGCAGACGTCTCTCCGTTAGAAGGTAGGTGCCTATCCGTTCATGTATAGTCATAACAATGACAGTAATGCCTTTACTTGAGAGACAGGTCTTTGTTTTATTCTGATGTTTCACTAATTTCACCATGCATTCCTATGTTACCATGTTTGTTTCTGCACAGATATAAAACCATGTCATTTTTGTAGAGAACTTTCTAACCTCAACTCTGTGCCCTCTCTGTATAGTCAACTTTGGAAGGACAAATAATAGCATGTCATGTAGATTATCAGACTGTTGCAGAGCAGGGTACAGGTGCCATGTTTCATGTCGCTCACATTTTAAAGTAAAATATTTGACTTACACTTCTCTATTTTAAATCAGTAGAATTCTCTAAAACCGTCTGACATGAAGTGCTTTTTCACATATTGATGGAAAGAAGTCAACTTTAAGGGACTTTGAATGACCCAGCAAAGAAACCCTGATAGCAGAGACATCTGGGTGTGGTCTGGCTTTTATATAACAAAGGAGAAGCACTAATATGATATGAAACAGTTTATTGTTAAATTAATCTAAAGTATATAAAATCTAGAAAAACATACTGTCAATGTTGCAGATAACTGGGGCTGTAAGAAGTAAATCTGCATAGAACTGACATACTGTATAGTTAGTAGTAATAGCTAAACATTACCTCAAGAGGAATTTAAATTGTTCCATACTGATGGGACTTGTAAAACAATACTCTCAAACTTTGTTACATGTGTTTAATCAAAGTGGTTTTGGGAAGAGAGCTCATCTTCACAGACTTAACACTGGGTCTCTCTCAGCAACTCTTATGAGTCTTTGGCTGAGCAGTCGGGAGAGAAAATGGCTGTCATGAATATCCGTCACCACACTGACATTCTTAAAATGGTGGTCAGAAGGCGTCACAACCACGGTCTGTTCTAATGTTTCACGAATTTCACCATGAATAAAGATGTTAAAATGTTAAGCATGTTTGTTTCTGCATGGATAGAAACCCATGTCATTTTTGTCACCTTTCTACTCTAAACTCTTTGCCCTCTCTGTTTATTCAACTTTGGAAGGACAAATAATAGCATGTCATGTAGATTGTCAGACTGTTGCAGCGAAGGGTACAAGTGCCTTGTTTCATACCACTCACATTTCAGAGCCAAATATCACTTAACTTTATTAACATTCATTTTCCTGCTAAAGAAAAAGCTTTTTTTTTTCCTTTTTTATACATTTTGCATTTTGTTGTGTTGTCTTTACTATTGTGTTTTATTATTGCAGGAAAAGTGAAAAATGTGTTTTCAAAGCATGCTCATGTTGACTGCAATATTTCTCCTGAGGCTGCCAGGTACAGTAGACATAATGTAATACTTCCAATATATGCTAGTATAATATGGCCTATACACTATACATCTATACTATTATTCGAAATCACATCGTAAGGTATACTAACAGTATTATTTTAACATATTTACTTGACACTCCCAAACTCTCAACACACGGGCATCAGAATTTATAATTACAATACCTGATCAGTGCCAGGAGAATACTCTTCTCAAAGCAGTCTGCATTTAAATCTTTTATCCATATTGACTCTTCCTTGTGACTGTGTTTCAGGTGTTCAGTGTGGAGCGAGTGTGACCTACTCCTCTACACGAGTCTGTGGCCTTGAAGGGGCATCACTGGTCCTGCCCTGCAAATATGACTGTTCTCAGGGTGATATATATTTAGAAGGATATTGGTCAAATGACACAGGATGGCGAGTCAAAGAACACAGTAACTCTGAATATCCTGACTGCAGTCTGAACATAGACAAACTTTCAGATGATCACTCTGGTGTTTATCATTTTTATTTTCGCATAAACCAAATTGGAGTTGGAAATTGGATAACAGGCAAATCTGGTGTTACAGTCTCCGTTACACGTAATGATGAACATACCCAACTTACAACTTGTTTTCTTTTTCCTGATCATAATTGAAATTATATTCAAGTTGGAGTCACAATGACTTCTAAACTCTCTTTTCAGACCTGCAGGTGTTGATAACTCCCGAAGCAGTGAAAGAGGGAGAGAATGTGACACTCACCTGTAATACAACCTGTATTCTGAGTAACAACCCCACCTTCATCTGGTACAAGAACAGTCACCCTGTGATCTTAAAACACACAACCAGAGACAACAGGCTGCATCTGAACCCAGTCAGCAGTGAGGATGTGGGCAGTTACTCCTGTGCTGTTAGAAGTCATGAGAGTGTCTTCTCCACTGATGTGTTTCTCAAAGTCCGATGTAAGTTGCTACAACTGACTGTAAATGTGTACAGATGGGTACAAATGTGGTTCAATACATATCGCATATAAAATATATTGTGTCTTGTTGTTTATTTGTAGGTCTATAAGTTCTAACTGCTACCGAAATCAGACACATCAATGAATTGTCTTCATTTGTCACATGATTGCTATTGGTATTTATTAAGATAAAACTTGAACACATCTTAACAGATAAGCCAAAGAATGTCTCAGTGTCTATCAGTCCTGGGGAGATAGTGGAGGGCAGTTCTGTGACTCTGACCTGCAGCAGTGATGCCAACCCACCAGTGCACAACTACAACTGGTATATGAGGACTGGAGCTGAATCTCTTATTAGGGGCACAGGTGACAGAATCAGCTTCAATGTGACCTCTGATTCTAGTGGACTTTACTACTGTGAGGCAGAGAATGAAGTTGGCTCTCAGAACTCTACTGGAGTTGCAGTTTCTACAGACGGTCAGTGTTGTGTAGTTTTATGGGAATACTAAAGTGTATCGCTGCCTGTTAAAATTCACCTGTTTCTTTACAAAACTCGTGTGAACATGTGATTTAATGCTTGTGTTGATGATTAGAGGGAGGAGGTTTGAAACAGCTGTTCTCATCATCTTGCCACATTATGATATTCAGAATGTAAATCCAGTTCACTTTTCCTGCAAATCACTTACAGCACTGTTGATAATGTACTTACTGTTTAATTGTCAAGACTTTCATTTTCCCTTAGAAGTGGCTGGCATCATCCTGCCAGCTATTATCACCATGATAATCATTCTTGCTGTCCTGCTGTTACTTGGAATTGTGTGCTTAAGGTGATTCACTGAAGTTTCCTTTCTCTGAAATAATTTTTTGCAAAAACAGGCAGTATATTGCTAACTGCACATTATGTCTTTATATGAATACATATGAGTTTACCTTTCTAACATCAACTATACATGCATATGTCCCATCTGCAAAACAGCAAGAAGAAAGCTGAAATTACTGCAGAGAGGGACACAATTACTGACATGCAGGTGAGGAACTTGGTGCTCAAAGTCTTTAGCTGTAGTCTGTTGTGCAATAATTACACATGTACGTATCTCCCTATGTGAAATATCTGGCACCAGCCAAGTCTAAATAACCTCAGGAACCCTTGCAACTGAAATCAGAATTCATGATGTAATCTGTTCTTTTTTCCCGATCAGAATGACTCAGGTCTTGTGTACAGCACTGTCACAGCAAGGGCCACGACCTCTGACCCCGCACAGAGAGTGCCCACACCTGATCAAAATGACATTCAGTATGCCAGCGTTCGGATCAATCACTCCAAAACACAGGAAGTACCTCTATACGCCATCGTCCAAAAGCCTCAAACCTCCACGCAGGCTGACGATGTTGCCTACTCATCAGTCCAGTTTCTCAGAGGAAGGGCTGCCACCAGGTGGGCATTTATACTCATAACAACAAATCATGCAGCTTCTAATCCATCCACATCCTCTGCATAGCACCTTATGTGCTCAGGTTAGGAGACGTTAATAGTGTAGTGTTTCTCAGAAGTATTCATTCCCAGGCATCCCTAACATTGCCCAGAATCCAGCATTTAACCTCAGTCGATGCTGTGCACCAGTTGCTCACAGACAAATGCAATGTTGCTGGTCATGTTGACATGCTAGCTGTCTTAATGCTCAGTAGTCAAATTGCAGCAATGCAGTCACCTGTCACATATCATACTGAAGATGTTGTTGCTTTCAATCACAATCTAAGCCTTATTTCTCAGACTAGAGGTGTAACAGTAAGTACTGCATGCTTTTGTGTGTTCACAGGGCTGAGATTGACGTGATCTACAGTGCAGTCATCAAACCCTGACAGGCCCGAGAAGCAGCAGACCAGAATTACCCTCAGGTTACCAAAGCTGTCCATCAGAACAAGACATGCTCAGTCTTTACACAAAATCCTTTTGAAGTATTACCTTTGGTATGAAATTCTTTAGTGTAACTTTTTTATGTTTCTATGTTGTTACTGCCAAAAAGTCATATAGCATTGCATTTTGTCTTTGTTACAATATTCATTCAGAATCGCTTTAAATGTTCCATAGTAGTAAATCATGACTTTGAATGTAATGTTTTATTTTATATATACAGATATTAGATATTCCTCAGATGTTAGATATTCCTTAAATTCCTCTCTGGATTTACACAAGATAAACAAACTCTTACTATTTTTTAAAGCATGAACAAGGACTTTACACACTCAATCATTTTCATTATTAGTATTTTGTTTAACAACCTTACATTTCATTGCCTGGTCGTACTGAATGATCAGCTGGAGAACGTCATTGTTCCATACATGCAATTGCTCAAGTGAAAATAAAAGTAGCATTTTCCTTATAGAAAACTAGAATGTATACATTCAAGACTTTAACAGAGCTTGATTGCTGTGTAGAAACCTTACCTGAAAAATGTACAACTATATAACCCCCTCATTTTAGATAAATAAAAGATTATTTTATCACAATGTGTGTTCCTTCAGCCTGCCTTTACTAAATGTAGGATCATATTTATCTCCGCCAAAGAGGTTATGTTTTTATTGCCGTTTCTTGTATTGTTTATTTGTCTCTCTGTCATCAGGAATATGTATAAACTACCTGCCCAATTTCTATTAAACTTGGTGGAGGGGTGTAGCATGGGCCAAGGAAGAACCAGTTATATTTAGGAGCGGATCCAGGAAAATTGTGAGATAGGGCATTTGTCAGAGATCTGCCTTCTCTAAGTGAGACCTTGTGACTTTGAGACCGAGTGCACTTCTAGCTCATTATGAAACACTGCATGCTCAAGTCATGTTTAAGTTATGATCGCTGTACTGTCTACTATGGGTGTGGTCTGGAAAATAAGCACTACCTACTGGGTGATGACCTTAAGCTCCACAGTAGAATGGTGGGTCAATGCTCACCTCTGAGTGTTTATATGGTGGGAATGTGGTGGTAAACCAGGTACAAAGACAAGATGGAACAAAATATACAAACATAGGCCTATTATGCACAATGACTGACACAAACGCTTCCCCATCATCATATGGTCTCAAGGTGACTCCCAAAGGCACTTACAATGAGCATGCACACTGGGCATGGAAGGATGGATTGAATGAATTTACAAAAAACAGGAGGTTGTGGTAATTATTCATTTCCTCCTAGTTACTTATCCCATACACTATAATCAGTTGTTTTAACTAAACATCAACATGTAAAAAAGAAAGAAAAACCTTTCATGCAGGTGCCTGATGTGCTTGTATACCAACCTGTAATGAGTGAACATTAGTATTGTTTCCAGAACTACATTTCCCACAATGCACTGCATACACATTGTCACCTTAAGTGCCACTGACCTGAACGACCTGCCGCATGGGACATGGCAATCACTGCTCCCCCTTGTGGAAGTAGCAGCCCATCACAAGTCAGCTCTATTTAATAGCTTTTTAGGGTAGTCAGTCATAGCTGCAAGGCTCGACACTAACAGGTTTGTGTTCAGTGAAATGGAGGTGAATTTGCACACCAGCTAACTTGTTCTGACCTTTGACCCTCTTGCATTCCCAGGCACAGATTGACGTTGGCTACGCAGCTGATGTATAGTGTTCCTCTTGTTGCCTTTGTTTCCAGAACTACATTTCCCACATTGCACTGTGTATTGTACACATTGCCACACATTGCCACCATCAGAGTCACTGACCAGTGTTGTGTGTGGTTTTGTTCCACAGAGGTGGACACCGGATACGGCTACGGCGGGTATCCTGAGGATATGCCCATGAATGGCATGCCCATGGAGGGTGATATGATTGATGACTATCCCCCCAGCATGCCCTACCAGTACAACGAGCCCTACTAACAGGTCACTGCTTACCTCCACGCATACACACTCATACCAGAGGACACAGGCAGGCACACACACACACACACACACACACACACCAGGAGATGCAGGCAGACATGCACACATACACATATGCATACACACATACACCTACATATATATATTAGTGCTGTCAAATGATTAAAATATTTAATCGCGATTAATCGCATTTATGTCATAGTTAACTCAAAATTAATCGCGATTAATCGCAAATTATTATCTATTCTAAATATCCCTTCGTTTATTTATTTTTTCCATCATTTTTGAACATGGAACATATCAACATGGATATCAACATGGAAAAGTTGATTGGCTTGCTTAATGCAAATGTTTTATTTTATTGAAAACCAATATTGCCAAACAGGGCGGTTCCAAAAACAATTATAAAGTGCACATTTCAGGTAAACAAGGACTCAGCCTATAGTGCAGTTAAACCATAGCTTAATATTTTCTTTTTTTCAAGTTTGCTGGGAACATAGCAGTCAGGCCTCTTATTTCAGAAACATTAAACCGTAACAGTTAGGTTACCAATAAAAGGTAAGCCTACTACTTCTTTGCTTTCAGCCAGCTGCCTGTTGACATTTTCAGACAACAGTGAAGCTCGCTTCTTTTGCACAACACAACTTTTAAAAGTAAACTTTCCATTCAGAAGCTTTTTATCATCCATTTCGCCGTATCGCGCTCACCATTCACTCAAACCGTAACGTTAGCCTACTACACAGTTTGCGAGGCCAAAAAGAATGTTAATCTAAAAAAGATTTTAAAAAAATGCGTTAATCTCGCGATAAAAAAATGAACAGCGTTAAAATGGGTTTGCGTTAACGCCGTTAATACCGCGTTAAACTGACAGCACTAATATGTATACATATATACATACATGCACACACACACACACTCTTTAAACTCGTCCACACACATACCACATTTGACCTTGTATAGAAACTGTTTATTTATGTACTTTCTGTGTACACCAGTCATGCAAACACATATATGCACACACACACACACACACACACACACACACACACACACACACACACACACACACACACACACTTCCACAGTCTGACAATAGTATACCATACGCAAACAGACACTCACCCACATACAGATACAGGCATGTATTTATTTACATACATTTTAAATGCCCCTCTGACTTCACCAGTAGGTATGAAATGACTTGTAACACAGAGGACTGTAGTTGTCCAACCAAGTATGTAGCTTTGTGTATTAATGGCTTTCTCAAAGCTGCTCTTGCTCAGAGCTTCTGTGGCGAATAACATCACTCAAATCCACCTCTGGTCAGAAAGTACACCTCTTTCTGCTTCTTGGATGGCGTGAAGAGGCTAATGTGCGGTTTGCGGCAGCCAATAGCAGCGCACTGGAATGTTCCGGCACCAGTGTTGTGGACTGAGGCTCCTTTTTCTAATAATGTGTCCATTCCTGTCCCAGATGTGTGAAGACGAACGGAGAGATGAGAAGAGCATGGAGAGAGGGATCTGCCGAACGAGGGAGGAAGCGTGAGGACGGAGGGGAAGAAACGCGTCATTCCTCGTCTTCACCGCTGTAACACGACTCTGATGTGACGCTCTGTTCTGTTCTGTTCTGTTCTGTTCTGTTCTGTTCTGTTCTGTTCTGTTCTGTTCTGTTCTGTTCTGTACTGTTCTGTAATCGGCACTTTCACACAAACAACCAATTAGCCACTCAACAAATGAACCAGTCAATTCGTCAATTCATCAATTAAATAACATCTGCTTATCTTGTGTTCTCACCTTTTCTGTGCTGCACAGCAAGGCCTCTCTGGCTGCACAGCACCTCAACCATGAAGTGAGAAACAGAAAGTTTCTCAGGACCCTCTGTGCATCAACCACATTCACACTCATTAGCAGTCTGCTGGTGTGAACAAGTCTATACTTACTGAGAATTTTAAAGGTTTGTAATTTGGTCAGAGAGAGAGATTCTGAATCTGAACTAATGAAGTGCATTCACTTTGCACTACTTCCAGTAAAATATTGCATCCTGGCACCCAATGTACAAGACAGGTGGATGATTAGACTGGGGGGAGAGTGGTGCAAAGAGCAGAGAGGGAGGGTAAGAGGACATAGCAACTTGAATGTCCAAAGTGTGATCTGACAGGTGACAGACTTGCAGAAAGCCACTGTGTTGTTTTATTTTTTCGGTTTTACTCAAGCCTACAAATGAGCTGGACAAAAAGCAGATCTGGTGTCACTCTCTCAGTCACAGGTACTGATGAATATATCAAATATACACATTATAATAATTTGACTCTGTTTATACTGTCAGTGGATTACATTTTAGGATGAAGCTTTCCTGAATGCTTACCTGTCCTCTCAGACCTGCAGGTGAAGGAGGATGCTGTTGTAGGGAAACAGAATCACACTGAACTGACTTGCAGCACCTCCTGCGACTTGAGCATTTCATCAGCAGTTTCTTTCAACATTCACACGTCTTTTTCAGTCTTTTCGTCGAAGTTGCCGTTTGTGAGAATTTGGCAGACGCCTCTCTGTTAGAAGATAGGTGCATATCCGTTCATGTATAGTACGTACTATGACAGTGGTGCATTTTTTGAGAGACAGTTCTTTGTTTTATTCTGATGTTTCACAAATGTTACCATGAATGCACATGGTAGCATGTTAGTTACTGCACGGATATAAACCCATGTCATTTTTGTACAGACCTTTCTACCCTAAACTCTGTGCCGTCTCTGTATATTCAACAGAGCAGGGTGCAGGTGTAATGTTTCATGTCACATTTTAAAGGAAAATGTCAATTTGTTAACATTCATTTTCCTCTTTAAAAAAACTATATTTTTTTTCTCTTTCATACATCGCATTTTGTTCTGTTGTATTTATTGCATCATAGTAAATGTGTCCTTTACTCTCCTGTAAGCATAGATGCTACACTTTTCTCTAGTCTAACTAATGTCCCGTTTGTAGTACACTGCGTGTATAGAGGTGTATCCAGGAGTTTTAGGACAAAGTAAATTCCTGTCAAACCCTACTGTTTGGCACATAGACATACAATATATAGAGATCTATATATGTCTATGGTTTGGCGGGCGTATTTATTTATCAGGAACCCGCTTGACCACAGTCGTTAGTTGATGGCTTGGCCTTTCAAACGCTAATAACAGTCAATGGTCAATGAACCAGTCAGTCAATTCATCAATTAAATGACATCTGCATGTAAGTTATTTCTCTACTTATCTTGTGTTCTCTCCTTTTCTGTGCTGCACAGCATGGCCTCTCTGGCTGCACAGCATCTCAACCACAAAGTGAGAAACAGGAAGTCGTTTAGGACCCTCTGTGCATCAAACACACCCACACACTCACTAACAGTCTGCTGGTGTGAACAAGTCTACACTTACTGAGGATTTTATTTTTATATCTTTCAGGTTTGTAATTTGTTAGACATTCTGAATCTGAATCACTTTGCACTACTTCCAGAGAAATATTGCATCATGGCAACCACTGTACAAAACAGGTGGGTGATTTGACTCGGGGGAGAGTGGTGCAAAGAGTTGAGAGGGAGGGTGAGAGGAAATGGCAACTCGAAATGTCCAAAGTGTGACCTGACTCTTGACACACTTGCAGAAAGCCACCCTGGTGTTTATCAGTTTCAGTTTTACTCAAGCCTACAAACGAGCTGGATAACAGGCTGATCTGGTGTCACTCGCTCATTCACAGGTACTGATGAATACATCAAATATACATATTATAATATAATATATATTAGATTATTTTACTCTGTTTATACTGTCAGTGGATTACATTTTAGGATGAATCTTTCATGAATGCTTACCTGTCCTCTCAGCCCTGCAGGTGAAGGAGGGTACTGTTGTAGGGAAACAGAAAACAGAAACACACTGAACTGATCTGTTTCAACAGTCACACGTCCTTTTCAGTCTTCAGTCGATGTTGCCATTAATACGAATTTGGCAGACGCCTCTCCGTTAGAAGGTAGGTGAATTTTGTTTGTGTATAACTGTGACAGCGATGCCTTTATTTGAAAGACAGATCTTTTTTTTTATTCTGATGGTTTCACTTTTTTCACCATGAATTCCTATGTTAGCATGTTTGTGTCTGCACAGATAGAAACCCATGTCATTTTTGTGGAGACCTTTCTATTCTAAACTCTTTGCCCTCTCTGTATATTCAACTTCGGAAGGACAAATAATAGCATGTCATGTACATTGACAGATTGTTGCAGAGCAGAGTACAGGTGACAGGCGTTTCATGTTGCTCATATTTTAAAGGAAAATATCAATTCACTTTGTTAACATACATTTTCCTCTTAAAGAAACAAAGAGGTTTTTTCTCTTTTATACATAGCATTTTGTTCTGTTGTCTTTATGGCATCATAGTTAATGTGTCCCTCACTCTCCTGTAAGCATGCATGCTAGACTTACTGAAGTCCATCGTGTGCTGCTTACACCTTTTCTGATGTGAGTGTGGAAATGACACTGAATGCTACTGAAACTCGTATGAGTAAGGACATCCTGTGAGCAACCTCAACTCTTTAAGATCCTCTTTGATCTTAATTTATCCTCGTTAATCAAAAGATCATTACATTTCCTAAACTCTGCCTTGAAAATGAATGATGTAGTATGTGGTGTTTTATTATTGCAGGGAAAGTGAGAAATGTGTTTTAAAAGCATGCTCACGTTGACTGCAATATTTCTCCTGAGGCTGCCAGGTACAGTAGACATAAAGTAACACTTCCAAGATATGTTAGGATGAAATGGCCTATACACTTTGAATCTATAATATTATATCTATACTATTATTTTAAATCACATCGTAAAGTATACTAACTGTGTTATTTTAACAAATTCATTTGACACCCCAGACACAGGTGTTAGAATTTTGTAATGATGATGCCAGGAAAATACTCTTCTCAAAGCTGTTTGCATTTAAATCTTTTATCCAAATTGACTGATCATTGTGCCTAAATTGATTCAGGTGATCAGTGTGGAGTGAATGTGTTCTACGCCTCCCAACAAGTATGTGGCCTTAAAGGGGCATCAGTGGTCCTGCCCTGCAAATATGACTATTATGGGGTTGGACATTATATTGGAGGAGAGTGGTATGTAGAGAAAAGAGGGAGAGTCAGAGGACACAGTAACTCTGATTATCCTGACTGCAGTCTGAAAATAGAAAAACTTTCAGATGATCACTCTGGTGTTTATCACTTAAGGTTTCGCACAAATCCACACACGAGTTGGATAACAGGCAGACCTGGTGTTACAGTCTCCGTTACACGTAATGATGAACATATACAACTTACAATTTGTTTTCTTTTTTCTAATCATAATGGAAATGATATTCAAGGTTGAAGCCACAATGACTTCTAACCTGTCTTCTCAGACCTGCAGGTGAAGGAGGGTGCTGTTGTAGGGAAACAGAATCAGACTGAACTGACCTGCAGCACCTCCTGCAGCTTGAGCTCTAACACTCAGTATGTCTGGTACAAGAATGGACAGCCTCTACAAGACAAAACCACAGCCTCTATACTACTAGACTCAAGAAGACCCTTTGAAGGGAACAGTTACTCCTGTGCTGTGAGAGGTTATGAGGCTCACCGTTCCCCTGCATTGTGTGAGTAGGGATCCGACTTGTTTTTTATATATACAGATAACCACATAGATGCCTTTCATAATGTTTATCATAATGTGCATGTGTTACACTGAGAGATATGGTGTTTCATGCTCATATTTTACACCTGGCTGTAAATCAAAAACTTTATTTATCCTCAAGAACATCACATGACTATTTCATATCAATTGCAAAGGATACTTGGAGCTGAAGTGTACTAATCTTCATCTTCAGCAAAACAGATCACTTGTTTTTTATATACAGATAACCACTAGACGCCTTTCTCACAATCACACGTACACGATTGTGAACGCAGCTTTATATGGTGTTTAATATTCATATTTTGAATCTGGCTGTAGGTGCTCCATCTGAAAACTGTTGGGGTGTGACCTACTCATCTAACAACATCTGTGTATTGAATGGTTCATCGGTGGATATTTCCTGCACTTACAAATGTCCCAGAGATCACCGCATCAGAACAACCTTCTGGTTTAAGCAGCAGAAATCAAGCTGTCTCCCAGTAGATCTAAGTTTGGATGAAGACTATAAAAAACACACAGAGTATGTTGGGAATAAAGAGAATATTTGTACCCTGAGACTGAAAGACATGAGAGAGAGTCATTCTGGAGAATATGCCTTCAGGTTTACAACAGAACAGGGGGAGGGTTACTCTGGATTACCTGGAGTCGACATCTCTGTTACAGGTAGGCCCTTTAACTATTTTGATAATGAAATGTGTGTACATGTAGCACTGGGTCCCCCTACATATAATATGTCCTCCAGTTCTGCAGGTGTTGATAACTCCTGAAGCAGTGAAAGAGGGAGAGAAAGTGACACTCACCTGTAATACAACCTGTATTCTGAGTAACAACCCCACCTTCATCTGGTACAAGAACAGACAGCCTGTGACCTTTAAACACACAACCAGAGACAACAGGCTGCATCTGAACCCAGTCAGCAGTGAGGATGTGGGCAGTTACTCCTGTGTTGTCAGAAGTCATGAGAGCCTCTTCTCCACTGATGTGTTTCTCAAAGTCCGATGTAAGTTACTACAACTGACAGTAAATATGTACAGGTGTGTACAAATATGGTTCAAAACGTATTGCATATAAAATATACTGTGCCTTGTTGTTTATTTGTAGGTGTATAACTGCTACAGAAATCAGACACATCAATGAATTGTCTTCATTTGTCACATGATTGCTTTTGGTATTTATTAAGATAAAACTTGTACACATTTTAACAGACAAGCCAAAGAATGTCTCAGTGTCTATCAGTCCTGGGGAAATAGTGGAGGGCAGTTCTGTGACTCTGACCTGCAGCAGTGATGCCAACCCACCAGTGCACAACTACACCTGGTATATGAGGACTGGAGCTGAATCTCTTATTAGGGGCACAGGTGACAGCATCAGCTTCAATGTTGTGATATCTTGGTGGGTTATATATTAAGCACTCAGACGATGGTTTATATAACTGAACACGTTTACTAAGACAGATAGAAATCACTAGCATACACACCAGTCTCCCGCTCCAGAACTAAATTCTTAGCTTGCTCGTTACACTAAGTCATGTGCCTTTGAGAACCAATCACATTACTGATAACTCTTAACCTGAGAAACCCAGTCTATTACATTCCTCCCCTTTACATTTAAGAACCGTCTAAACTAACAATCATTTACTTAAACTACTAGGTCTTCTTGACACCGTAACAGTCACCTTAACATTATTATTATTATTATTATTTTTAAACACCACTCATTTTAACTCATTACAAATCCAGCCTTTTTGGAGCACTTCTGAGTCTCTCTGGATGTCTTCTGTGGGGCGCCCCGGACGGTACAGCAGGTGGGCTGACACTGCTGGGCGAAGGAGGAATAGCATTTCCTGGCACTGCAGGGCTCAGACGAATGGCCTTCTCTGAGGTGTCGGCATCAGGTGTTTTTTCTCCACTGGTTGAGGTGGAGTCAAGTGCTGGTGAAACAACTGGTGTTAAGTCCTGGTCCTCATGTGTGTACGGCTCAAGTTTCTTGAGTTCTCCTCTTCTCCCTAGCATGTGATCAACATGGACGGAACGTTGCCTGTGTCCTTCCCAGACCAGGTATGTCACAGGACCCAAGCGCTTTATGACAGTAGCGGCAGTCCATTTCTCATCTCCTCCCCTGAAATTTTTAACTCGGACTTGGTCATTCTCCTGAAATTCTCTCAATTTCAGTCTCTCTTTATCATGATACAGTTTCTGTTTTGCCTGCTTGTGCTCTACAGTGTGGGACAGATCTGGTCTCAACAGACTGAAGCGTGTGCGTATCTCTCTCTTTAAGAACAGCTCAGCTGGAGAGCGACCTGTGACTGTGTGAGGCGTAACCCTATACATGAGCAGAAAGTTTGACAGCCTGTGTTGCAGTGTGATGCTGGGCTGTCCACTTGCTTCTAGGACCTGCTTCACCAGAGCACGCTTCAGTATTTGGACAGACCTCTCTGCAGCTCCGTTCGAGGCTGGATGATACGGTGGGACCAGCGTTTGCTTTATCCCATTTTTGGCTAGAAACTGCTTGAACTCTGAGGAGGCGAACTGGGGTCCATTGTCCGACACAACCTCTTCCGGAAGACCATGTGCAGCAAAGAGGTTGCGCAACACCTCTATGGTTCGGCTTGATGTGGTGGAGGTCATGTGAAAAACCTCCAGCCATTTGGAATGACTATCCACTACCACTAAGAAGGATTGTCTGTCTTTCTCCGCAAAGTCTAGATGAATCCTCTGCCAGACTCTGACAGGCCACCGCCAGGGATGGAGCGGTGCCACAGCAGGTACCTTCTGCACAGCTTGACACACTGCACAGTTCTGAACCATGTTCTCAATCTCACCGTCCAAACCTGGCCACCATAAATAGCTGCGGGCTAAGGCCTTCATTTTGCAGATGCCTGGATGTTCATGGTGCAGGTCTTTAAGAATCTGCTGTCGGTGCATTTGAGGAACAATGACTCTGAGACCCCACAAAACACACCCCTGGTCTGCTGACAGCTCATGTCTCCTGACAAAGTATGGTTTCAGGCTTTCATCGTTCATGTAATTAGGCCATCCATTCATTGTATTGCTCCAAACTTTACTCAGCAATGGATCTCTGCTTGTGCCTACTTTGATGTCATGAGCTGATATTGGCAGATCTTCCACATGTGAAAAGTAGAAAATGTTGGATTGCTGTGCTGTCTTGTCGGACTCAGTCACAGGAAGTCTGGACATGGCATCAGCATTAAAGTGGTCTGCCGACTTCTTGTATTCTAGCTCATAACTGTAAGCCATCAGGATCAACGCCCAGCGCTGCATACGCAAGGCTGCCAATGTAGGCACAGCTGACTTTGGTCCCAGTATAGCCAGTAAGGGCTTGTGATCAGTGAAGAGAGTAAACTTGCGTCCATATAGATACTTGTGAAATGTTCTCACTCCATAGATGATTGCTAGTGCCTCTTTCTCTATTTGAGCATAATTCTTTTCTGCATCAGTCAGAGTGCGCGAGGCGAACGCAATTGGTCTCTCTTCACCATTCTCCATCACATGCGAAATGACTGCACCCACCCCGTAGGGGGATGCGTCACATGCTAATCTCAACGGCCTCTCTGTGTCATAATGAACCAGGACCGTGCTGCTCAGTAACATCTCTTTTCCTTTCTTGAAAGCTTCCTCACATGCAGGTGTCCAGCTCCACTTTTCCTCCCTTTTCAGCAGAGCATGCAATGGCTGTAACACACTGGACAAGCTTTTCAGAAAACGGCCATAATAGTTCAACAGTCCCAAATACGACCGCAACTCAGAGACATTTGTGGGATTTGGGGCATTCACAATTGCCTCCACTTTTTGCTGCGTGGGGTGCAGGCCTTCATGGTCTATCTGATGCCCCAAGTACTCTACACTTGTCTGCAAAAATCTGCATTTGGCCAACTTTGCTCTCAAGCCATAACGAGCCAGGCAGCCTAACACTGCTTCCAGTCTTTTCAAGTGCAGGGCTTTTGTGTTGGCTGTGATTAGAATGTCATCCAAAAAACAAGTCACTCCTTCTTGTCCCTGTAGGATCTGATCCATTACTGATTGAAAAATTGATGGTGCGCTGGCCACCCCGTAGCTGAGGCGATGGTAGCGGTACAGTCCTCTGTGAGTATTAATGGTTAGATACTGTTCAGAGTCTTTGTCTAATCTCAATTGCTGGTAAGCATGAGAGAGATCTAACTTTGAAAACCATCCCCCCCCCCCGCTAGAGTCGCAAATAAATCCTCAGTGTTGGGCAGGGGGTAAGTCTCTACTTCCAGTTGGCTATTTATTGTGACCTTGTAATCCCCACAGATGCGGATGGATTTATCAGCCTTTGGTACCACCACGATCGGGGCACCCCATTGACTTCGATCCACTTTGGAAACTATTCCCTCTTTTTCCATCCTATCCAGTTCTTTTCCCACAGCCTCTTTCAGTGAATATGGCACAGGGCGGGCTTTGCAAAAGACTGGCTGTGCCCCATGTTGCATTCTTATGGTTGCTCTGAAATCCGCTATGGCACTAACCTCCTCAGAAAACACCTGTGAGTGGCGCTGAAGTACTGCTTGTAATTCTGGGTCGCCATGCTTGGTTTCTTTTCCTAGTGTGAAGATATTTTTCCAGTCCAGCTTCAGCTTCTCCAGCCAATTTCGGCCAAAGAGAGCAGGCCTATTGCCTTTCACTATGATGAGAGGCATCGTTGCTTTCTGGTCACCATACTGCACTGGTGCCTGAACATAGCCAAGCAGGGGAATTGTTTCTCCCGAGTATGCTTTTAATCTGATGTTAGACTTTTCAATGGGTAAATGTGGGAATTTCTTTTGGTGCAAAACTTCTGATGCGATGGACACTGCCGCACCTGTATCCAACTGCATGCTAATGTCCTCATCACCCACTTTCACATTAACTTTAATGCCTCCATCCCCACTGGATGCCATGTAGACTGTAAAGACCCCGAAATGATCATCTTCACCATCTACACTCTGATCCTCAGTGTCCACATACTGGGCCCTGGCGGTCTGTCTTTTATTCCGACATACTCTGGAAATATGCCCCGTCTTGGAACACCAATGACATTTCTCATTTTTGAATCGGCACTCCTGGGGTGAGTGTCTCCCTCCCCCACAACGGTAGCATCTCTGCTCACTGTCCCGTGTCTGTTCAAATTTCTGGTTTGTACTCTCATTCCCACTTCTAAACTGCCATTTTCCTTTGCTTCCAAACTTTGATTTAGAAACTTCATTAACCGCTGCATTCTGCGATTTTCCTAAGATTTCAAGGGAATTCTTGGATGCCATTTCCATTGCCAATGCTATCTCACATGTTCGTGCAAATGTTAGCCCTTTCTCTGCTAGTAATTTTCTTTGAATTGACTCGGAGGCCAATCCACTCACAAGACGATCTCTTAAAGCTTCATCTAAGTGAGTTCCATACTCACAGTACTTCGACAATTTTCTTATTGCCACTAAGTAATCAGTCACTGATTCTCCATCATTTTGATCACGTTTTTGAAAACGAAACCTCTCCGCAATGACCAACGGTTTTGGCTGATAATGTGATTTCAATGCGTCAGTCAACACTCTATACGTCAATCCTGAGGGCTGGTTTGGCATTACCAAGTTTTTCAGCAGTCCATAGGTTTCTGGCCCAATGCATGCTAAAAAGACACTGACCTTTTTTTCATCCTTAATCTCGTTTGCCAGAAGCCAGATTTCAAATCTCTCCAGGTATGATGCAAAGTCCTCCAGCGACTGCTTGAACTCATCCACTCGTCCGATTAGCGCCATCTCATCTGTCTTGCAGTTCGGGAAAATCCGTGCTTTTTCTTCACAGTTTCTCGCGTCAAATCCTCTCACTGCAGACCGGTCATCCTCGTCGCCAATGTGATATCTTGGTGGGTTATATATTAAGCACTCAGACGATGGTTTATATAACTGAACACGTTTACTAAGACAGATAGAAATCACTAGCATACACACCAGTCTCCCGCTCCAGAACTAACTTCTTAGCTTGCTCGTTACACTAAGTCATGTGCCTTTGAGAACCAATCACATTACTGATAACTCTTAACCTGAGAAACCCAGTCTATTACAAATGTGACCTCTGATTCCAGTGGACTTTACTACTGTGAGGCAGAGAATGAAGTTGGCTCTCAGACCTCTACTGGAGTTGCAGTTCCTACAGAAGGTCAGTGTCGTGTAGTTTTATGACAATACTTAAATATACCTCTGCCTGTTAAAATTCTGCTTTTTATTCACAACATTCTGTTGTAATACTTGTGTTTATGATTAGAAGGAGGAGGTTTGAAACAGCTTTGACTGTTGTCATCATCTTGCCACATTATGGCATTCAGAATGTAAAGCCAGTTAGCTCTGCCTGCAAAGTATCACTTACAGCACTGTTGATAATGTTGCATGTATTTACTGTTTCATTATCAAGTATTTTATTTCCCCTTAGAAGTTGATGTCATCATCCTGCCAGCTACTATCACCATAATCATCATTCTTGCTGTCCTGCTGTTACTTGGAATTGTGTATATGAGGTACACATTACCAGCTTCCTCTGAAATAATTTTGTGTAAAAACAGGCATGCCATGTATATTGCTAACTGCATGGTATTTCTACATATGAATACATATAACTTTCTCTCTTTGGCCTACTCTGACAGGGCAATGCAGAATGTTCATCCCTAAACTGTAGTTTAATCATAGGAGCACTGTCTAGAATAGGAGCAGATTTGGTGAAGCTTACTCTGTTTCTTTATTCAGTATACATGGTACAGCTGAGAGGAACAGCAGAATAAACCTAAAGGTACTGAGAAACTTTTAAAATCCATAAAATAAACAGTCAAAAAGCTGCATGCATGTGGGCGGCAGTGGTACAGGAGGTAAAGAAGTAGTTTAGTAATCAGAAGGTTGCTAGTTCGATTCACTGTCGAAGTGTCCTTGAGCAAGGCACTGAACCCCTAATTGCTCCTGATGTGCAGTGTGCCATCAGTGTAAAAAAAAAAGTAAAATGTGTATACTGTGGGAGCCTGGCCTTGCAAGGGCAAACAGTGGGTACACAAAGTGGAAAAAGAGAAGTCAGACACAGGAGTTGCGGTGAACAGAACTTAGGTTTATTGTACAAACTGAAGGGGGAAAAGGGAGGGGGCGCAAAAAGGTAACTCAGAAATCTTCACCGGTCTGGCCGTTGGCGTCAGGGGCTCCGTCGGGCTCTTCCCTGAGACTAGAGAGAGATAGAGAGCGATTACTCGTCTTCAGTAATATATATGGCAGGCCGCGGGCCTCTTACCCTGAGACTGTCTTGGAAGGCGTCTGGTTCTCACTCCTCTGTAGCGCAAGACAGTCTGGCTTCCGTATCCTCTGGTTGAGTTTAAAAAGGCTCCTGATTGCCTGATTGATTGAGTGCACCTGGGAGGGACAACCAGAGACACCTGGGTGGGGAGGAGTTCCCTATGAGAAACTTCTGGGGTAGTACCGCCCATCCAACACCATGCCTCTTAATCGCCTTCGTTTGGCTGCACTCAGCCATGTGGGGCACTGCTCACCGGCTGGGCCATCACATACCCCCCCCTCAGCTCCGAACCACGGTGGGGAGCGGCAGACCACAGGCAGTCGTCCCTTCTTGACATGGCATCAGCGTTCCCATGCAGTCTTCCGGCTCTGTGTTCCACTGTAAACTTAAAGTCCTGTAGGTGTAGAAACCAACGGGTTATTCTGGCATTCCTATCTTTATTGAAGGCCATCCACTTCAATGGTGCGTGGTCAGTGACCAACGTAAACTCTCGACCCAGTAAGTGATACCTTAACTTTCCGATTGCCCATTTAACTGCTAGGCACTCCTTTTCTATGGTCGCATAATTCTTCTCATGGGGAAGTAGTTTGCGGCTAACAAAGGTTATGGGGTATTCACTTCCATCATGTACTTGGGACAGGACTGCCCCAAGGCCTACCTCTGATGCATCTGTCTGAAGCACAAACCTCTTGCCAAAGTCGGGGGTGTGTAGCACGGTTTCGCTGCAGAGGGCTTTCTTCAAGGCGTTGAAGGCCCGCTGTGTCTGTTCCGTCCACTTCACCCGGTTAGATGCACTTTTGCTTGTCAGCTCATGTAAAGGGGCTGCTAAAGAGGCAAAGTTAGGAATGAACTGTCGGTAATACCCCACTAACCCGAGAAAGGTTCTCACCTGCCGTTTGGTCTGGGGTTGGGGCCAGGTTGTAATGGCATCCACCTTCTTTACTTGGGGTTTCACATTTCCTCGTCCGACAGTGTACCCAAGGTAATTCGCCTCCTCCAAGGCGAGGGAGCACTTTGCAGGGTTGGCTGTCAGTCCCGCCTCTCGTAAGGCCTGGAGAACAGCTTCTAGGTGCTGCAGATGGTTCTCCCATGACGTGCTATGGATAACAATGTCGTCCAGGTATGCTGCAGCGTAGTCCTGGTGTGGCCGGAGCACCTTATCCATGAGCCTCTGGAACGTTGCCGGGGCTCCATGAAGACCAAATGGAAGGACTCGATAGTGGAAGGCACCATCTGGCGTTGAGAAGGCCGTCTTCTCCCTTGCCTGTGGGGTGAGTGGAACCTGCCAATATCCTTTGGTTAAATCTAGCGTGGAGATGAACCGGGCAGGTCCTAACCTCTCGACCAGCTCATCTACCCGGGGCATAGGGTAGGCGTCAAACAGAGAAATCTCGTTTAACTTTCGATAGTCATTGCAGAACCTAATGCTGCCATCCGGCTTTCCAACAAGGACTATAGGACTGGACCAGGCACTGTGTGACTCCTCCACCACCCCAAGGTCAAGCATTTTCCTCACCTCGTTTCTGATGGCCTCCCGTCTGGCCTCTGGGATTCGGTATGGTCGTAGCCTTACTGTCTTTCCCGGCTCTGTTCTGATGTCATGGGCGATGACTGTTGTTCGTCCCGGGGCCTCAGAGAAGACATCTCTGTTTCTATCGAGCAGTTCTCGGAGGTCTTGTCCTTGCCGGGATGACAGCTGGTCACCCATTTTCACTGGCGGGAGGACCTGGGGAGGCAGGTTAGCTACCAGGACATTGGAGGGGACAGGGAGAGGCTCACGCCATGGCTTCAGTAAATTTACGTGGTAAAGTTGTTGGGCTTTCCTACGGCCTGTCTGCCGTACACGGTAATTCACGGGCCCCACCCGTTCCAGTATTTCATACGGCCCTTGCCACTTGGCTAAAAACTTGCAATCATTTGTTGGAATTAAAACCATTACCTTGTCTCCTGGTTTGAACTCTCTCACCTGGGCTCCACGGTTGTATACTTGTGCCTGTTGCGCTTGGGCTTGCTGCATGTGCTCCCGAACTAAGGGCCAGACTTGGGTCATTCGGTGGTGCATTTGTTCCACATGCTCCACGATGCTGCGCTGGGTGGACGGCTGCTGCTCCCAGGCTTCCTTGGCCACATCCAGCAAGCCCCGAGGCCTCCGACCGTACAGAAGCTCGAACGGTGAGAATCCAGTGGAACCCTGGGGTACTTCGCGTATAGAGAACAGAACATAAGGCAGCAGCTGGTCCCAGTTCTTACCATCAACAGCGATTACCTTGCGCAGCATGTGTTTTAAGGTTTTGTTGAACCTCTCTACCAGTCCATCGGTCTGGGGGTGATAGACAGAGGTTCTGATTTGTTTCACCTTTAGGCTTTGGCACAAACATTTCATCACTTTAGACATAAAGCAGGACCCTTGGTCTGTCAGGATTCCTTCTGGCAGGCCCACTCTACTGAAGAGCAGAAACATCTCCCTGGCGACCACCTTCCCAGTAGCAGACCGTAGAGGAATTGCCTCCGGGTAACGGGTTGCATAATCCAGGATCACTAGGATATAGCGGTGACCACGGCTAGACTTTGGTAAGGGCCCAACTATGTCCATGCCAATCCTGCTAAAGGGTGTTTCAATAATGGGAAGGGGTATCAGAGGACTTCGGTACTCTACCTTTGGGGAGTTGATTTGACACTCGGCACAATGTCGGCAGTACTCCTCCACGGCCCTCTTGACTCCCGGCCAGTAGAAACGGCTGAGAACACGTTCATACGTCTTCTCCCTTCCTAAATGTGCCCCTAGTAAGTGGGAGTGGGCTAGGTACAACACTTTTGAAGCATACTCTTTTGGGATAAGCAACTGTTCACAGATATCAGAGTTCTTCTTAGTTACCCGATATAACAGCTTATCCTTGATCATAAAATGTGGAAAAGACACTTGACTCACCCCATCCTGCTTTTGACCTTCTATCACTTGGACGTCTCTCCAGGCTTGGGTCAGGTTGGGATCCCGCAGCTGGGCCGAGCCGAATTGTCCTGGCCTAAGACCTTCCTCCATTTCAACTTCCGGAAATTGAGAGAACACCTCGTCTGAGTGTATGTCTTCCAGGGGCTCCACCTCAGCTGCCCGTTCAGGGTCTGTTGCTGTGGTCTGGGTGTGGACAGCCTTACTCACGTCGTCATCAGAAGTTTCAGCAGGGCTACCATCGGGGGATATTGCAGCCCAGGCGGGGCGAGTTACGGACTTTCCTATCTTCACAGGTCGTTTTTTTGTTCGCCGTTTTGGGTCCCTTGCCTTCGCTGGCCAGTAGCGGGAGAAGAGGGGGCTGTCCCGGCCAAAAAGCACAGGAACCGGCAGTTGCTCGACGACCCCAACCTGTAGAGCGAATCTTCCTCGAGGAGTGATCACTTCGATTTTGGAGGTTGGATACTTCCGGGTGTCCCCGTGGATGCAGGACACAGACAGCTCTTCACCCCAGGGTGCACTGGCGAATTGTGGTCGGACGAGGGAGACCATACTTCCGGAGTCTAAGAGTGCCTCTGTGTCTCTCCCTGCAATCTTCACCGGAAACTTTGGGGCTGGTGCTCCCTCATGGGCCCAACAGGTAGTGAGGTGGTGGCAGTAGAGGCCCTTGTTATCGGTAGACCCGGCTGTCGGCATCGGCTCATCCCGATCAGGACATTCTCTGGCTAGGTGTCCCTCTTTGCCACAGGAAAAACATCGTGGGACTGGAGGCCACTGGGTTCGTCTTGCAGCCGGTCCGGTCCAGCCAGAGGGCGTTCGGGCTGGTGGGGAACTGAAAGCTTTGCCTACCATCTCTCTCTCTGTCTTGGCTTTAGAATTGTTTGGCTTGTTATTTTCTGACCGCATCAGCCTAGCCATCACCCGGTGATTTTCTAATAAGGCTACTAACGTGTCTACATTGGGAGGCCCCTGCTGGGCGACATACCTCTTGGCATCGTTTGGCAAGCCCCGTATACACCGATCAATCACCACTCTGTCCACTATGGGCGGCCCTTCTGCTTCTTCCAGCCAGCTCCTGGTTAGACGGACTAGACCCATCACCTGTGCCCGGACGGGGAGAGCGGGGTCGTAGCTCCAGTCATGCACTCGCTGTGCCTTGGCAGGGAGGCTAAGTCCATATTGAGCTAGGATGGCAGTCTTTACTTTATCGAAACTCACGGCATCTGCAGCTGAAAGATCCCGACAGGCTTTCTGAGCTTCGCCGGTCAAGAAAGGCATCAGGTTGTTCGCCCATTCTGCTCTTGGCCATTTCTCTCTCGTTGCCGCCCTTTCAAACAGGGTAATATAGGTCTCGACGTCATCATCTGGCGTCAGTTTAGTCAGCACCTCTTTTGGCTTTCGCTCTTTCGGTTTTCCTGTTGCTCTACACAGCTCTACTACAGCTGTCTGCAGATTGGCTTGCGAGGTCAGAATGGCTTTCAAGATCTCTTCCATGTTCGACCTTCTCCTCTGATCCGACGTGCTCTATTCCAACTCGGTATACCCACTGATAGCGAAGACTCAGAATGCCCGCATTCTCCACCATATGTGGGAGCCTGGCCTTGCAAGGGCAAACAGTGGGTACACAAAGTGGAAAAAGAGAAGTCAGACACAGGAGTTGCGGTGAACAGAACTTAGGTTTATTGTACAAACTGAAGGGGGAAAAGGGAGGGGGCGCAAAAAGGTAACACAGAAATCTTCACCGGTCTGGCCGTTGGCGTCAGGGGCTCCGTCGGGCTCTTCCCTGAGACTAGAGAGAGATAGAGAGCGATTACTCGTCTTCAGTAATATATATGGCAGGCCGCGGGCCTCTTACCCTGAGACTGTCTTGGAAGGCGTCTGGTTCTCACTCCTCTGTAGCGCAAGACAGTCTGGCTTCCGTATCCTCTGGTTGAGTTTAAAAAGGCTCCTGATTGCCTGATTGATTGAGTGCACCTGGGAGGGACAACCAGAGACACCTGGGTGGGGAGGAGTTCCCTATGAGAAACTTCTGGGGTAGTACCGCCCATCCAACACCATGCCTCTTAATCGCCTTCGTTTGGCTGCACTCAGCCATGTGGGGCACTGCTCACCGGCTGGGCCATCACAATACATTGTAAGTCGCACATATGTAAGTCGCTTTGGATAAAAGCGTCTGCTAAATGTAAATGCATGCTTGGTGACAGTGAATTGGGCTTTGTCAAGTTTTAGAATCATCTCCTTCTACCAATATTTTCATAGGCTGTCCATTCTGATGCCCACGATGAGACAAACACAGCTCTCAACCCCAGGAGCACATCCTCTGAGTATGACACTCTGCAGGTAAGTCATCCTAGACTGATGTTATCAGCCTTATCATGTATGTTAGTTAAATCAGTGATAGCACTGCCCTATATAAAACCTTTACCACCATCTATTAAAGTGTTCAGTCATGACATTGACAATTTCCTCTGTGTGTTAACATATTTCAGAACGTGAGGAACGCAAGTGACACCTACATGCCTCTCCAGAGAAGAGCTCAGGCCTCAGTGTATGAGACTCTGCCGAGAAGAGAGTTGCCCAAGTCAGAGATGGAGCTGAAGGATCTCGGGATGAGATGCCAACACCAACCATGACTTCTGGACTCTCCATCTCATACTCACTGCTAACATCAGTCTTATGTTGTTAAAGGATTTTATTATCAGTGCTAACTTTTCCCTTGTTTCCCATGCTAGGGACATTTAATATTTCTCCATTGGTATAGGTTTCTATGACTCATCATCATTTAGCACCAGTCAACCTCTAATCTAATCAACTGCCTTTTGCTTTGGGTAACTTATGCATTGTGGAAGTTAAATGTCTGTGTATTTTTCTTTTAACTTACACATCCTTAGTTTACCCATGTGGCTTAGATTAAAATATGGCTTACCTGCGTTATTTGTCAGGAGCTGTGTCGTCACGATCTCTGGATTTTTATTTTATTTTATTTTCTTTAATGTATATCAGGTATGTCACAATTCAACGGTTTGGATCATTGAGATCTATGCTGATGTAGATAATGACGTTCTATTCTTCAGAAATCTGTTATTCTGTTTGTCTATTTGATTGGGTATTTCATGTTGATATTTAAAAATATATTTTCTGTATCTTAATAAAACTGCTGTGTGCATAATGTTGTTAATGTCCTTTGTTGAGGGGTGAGTGGTCTTTATATTTATGGGGCTTTTAAGGGGGGGGCAGAGGGCCGGTGAGGGGGGGCGCTGATGTTGTGGACCAGAGCCGGGTTGAGGCAGATAAAGGTCTGGCTCTTGCCTCCACTGCCTACCAGGCTGGACTCGCTGGATATGGTGTTGGTGAAGACCGAGTCCAGAGTGAAGGGGTAGCCGAAGAGGGGGGGGCTCCAGGGAGGCCTTGGGGAGACTATACCTCAGGTGGGGTTGGCGGTCAGGTTTGTGGTCAGGCTGACATCCTTGTCTGCGGTAGTCTTGCGGGGCGAGTGTGTGGCTGACTTAGACATCATGCTGTGGAAGCTGGCGTGGCGGCTGGAGCCCTCAGAGGTGGAGATGACGAGCAGGAGCGTGGAGAAGGTTTGTGCCACCCAATCTTGACCCTTGACCTTGCCCTCCCTGACCTTCACCTTGACCCTCTCTCGTAAAGAGTGTGTAACTTTACACACAAAGACAATGAGAGTACTTACTATGCCCCATGTTTGCATTTTTAGGGGGTTAGGACATGGTGGAATGTAGCATTTTTTACGTTAGATTCAGTTTGCCTCATGGGGATGTGGATGCAGCTCCATTGCTCAAAAGCAGAAACACAGCGGCCAGCTTTAGTATTAGCATAATTAGCATTAGCCTTTCAGAATACAAAAAGCTACGAGGGGCAAGGCGTAATGGTCAGAGTGGAGCAGAGCTTTTCTTGGTCTTACACAGGGAACGACGGAAGAAGGACCTGACTTTGTCTTTCTCCTTCTGTCTGTTCCAAATTAGGGGGAACATTTTCAGGACAGCAACTTTTGCAGCATTGCAGCAAAGGAAGGCGGATGGAGGAGAGGAGAGGAGAGGAGAGGAGAGGAGGAGAGGAGAGAAGACAAAGGTGTGTGTCAAACACAAGTACATTCAGTAATTCAGAAATTCATATATACATGTAAAAACACACGCTTCTGCGCACACATGACACACAACATCGTATACACAATGGGTGAAAGAGTTTGACAGGTAACAAAACCACAACACAGATTCAGTGGCGGCTCCTGAAAAAATTCTCAGGGGGGGCAATTTTTTTGATAATGATTAAGGCGACCCAATCAGTAGGTACATTAAGTTAGCTGATTAACTCATACAGCAATACCTTTTTGTCCACTATTGGCAGCACACAACAGTAATATATCCCCTCTTGCTACATAGCTAGAGTAGCAAGTTACAGGTGGAAAGCTATGGAAGAAAGTTGCATCCAGGAGCCTTCATAAGCAAACATGATTTGGCTCCACATTAAATTATCCCACTTTTTCATTATCCACGTGTCTCAAATGTTGTATGATGTACCATAGCTTAACAGGACACATGATATGTCCAGTAACATCATAAAGAAGGGGTAACATAAGTCAAAACCAACAGTGGTACAGTAGGTAGAGAAGTCGTTTAGTGATCAGAAGGTTGCTAGTTCGATTCCCTGTCGAAGTGTCCTTGAGCAAGACACTGAACCCCTAATTGCTCCTGATGTGCAGTGTGCCATCAGTGTAAATGTAAAATGTGTATACATTGTAAGTCGCACATATGTAAGTCGCTTTGGATAAAAGCGTCTGCTAAATGACTAAATGTAAATATTTATTGACTGATCTTGAAAGTATTGGCTTACAAAAGCAAAATAAGTCATCACATAAAAAATTTGTCAGTGTTAGTGCAAGAAGCGAACTGTGAAACACACTGTGAAACCTATGAAAAGTGACAGTGGTATATGAAATACAGACCGCGTTAGCCACTTCACGACCGCGATTTTCTTTCGTTCCAATTCTTGGATGTAGGATTTCCCTCCCTTTGTAGAAACCTGTTGAATGGATACATTTGGTCTAGGAAGTCCTAATTGTTTTGTTGTCAATTTATCTTCATTAGTACGCCGACTAAAAAGGAGTTTCTGTCAAAGAGCGAATCGAGTTATTGCACTGAACAGGGCAGCCATCTTGACAGAATAAGCCTCCGTCGAAGCTGTATGACGTTCGTATAGGCTTTTACGTCCATTACTTATGACACGACATGGAGGGGCGAGCCCTCCCGGAAGCCATAGAGAATGCATTGAGAGCTCTGTTTTATGAAAAAAAATGGATTTAACATGGGAGTCAATGGGAGAGGTCTGGGGCGATTTTTATTTCGCCCCAAATCGCCCCAGAAGGGGCGGGGCCATTTGAAGCACGACTTTAGGCTGACTGAACGACTGTTACCTGATTCAACAATGACATACAGAGGCAGATCAGACGGTCTAGTGGTAGAATCCGACAGAAAAAAATTATTACATTTAAATTTACATGTCATTTACGCGACTTACAAGTATTTTGCGTTTATACATCAGGAGTTTTTCTTTTCTTTTTTTTTTTTTTCCTTTTCCCATAGGCAGTTCTGTGCACTGGTGATTGAAAGTTATAAAGGCTATTTAGCTGGATGTCTTTTGTAACAGAAGGTTATATTAAATAAAGTTTAGTTAAACTAAAGATTGTTTCATGAATCTGATTGAATTTGTGCTCATTAAAAGATAAGAGTGATAAAGGGCTGAAATAATTAAAAATAGTGCTTTTTAAATAATGATTTCATTATTTTCCTGGCACAAAAGGGTGAATGAATAACAACAAAAACAAAATAAACAAACATCGGTATCCGCTATCAGCTAGATTGTTGTTTTAAAAATCGGTATCGGCCAAGAATTTCCATACTCTATATGCTATCACACTGTATTATGTAAATTGTTCAGATCAAATTGGGGTCAAAAGTTACGTCTTCACTGCATGTTTGACAACAGAAAATATGTCCTCATAAACACATGTGTCCCTGACGATGAAGTGAATATCTGACTGGTGTGTGTGTATGTGTGTGTGTGTGTGTGTGTGTGTGTGTGTGTGTGTGTGTGTGTGTCTGCAGGTGTCAGGCTTACTGAGCGGAGCTCATACCGCAGCTGCTGGTTGAGGCTGGAGGACACCTGTAGACGGGTCTCCAGAGCAACCATCTTCTCCTCTCTTCTCTCTTTTCTCTTCTCGAGATGGGACAGAGAAAAGAGAGAGAGCACAAAAAAATCTCAGCAAAATACTTCACTAACAGAGCATCATACCATCTTATAGGAATGAAAATCAGGTTACTGGACAAACAAGTGTAAATGTATGTGTAAATGTACGAATGTAACATGTGGTGAAAAATGTTGGCCTGTGAGTAAAGGACTTGGCAGGTAGTGGTAGTACTGGCTATGGCCACAGGGGGTGCCAGTGTCTCCATCTACCTGTTATCAACATGCAGCAGGTCTGCAGATAGAGGATCCTGCTGCTGCTGCTGCTGCTGCTGCTGCTGTTTGTAGCCCATTCTCTCCATCTCCTGTGTGAGTCTCTTCACCTCACTATCCCTCAGCTGGCACTTCAGCTTCTCACTCACCAGCTTCCCTGTCTTCTTTTGAACATACAGGGGTCCAAAAAAAGTTTAAACTCTTTTGTTTGTGTATATCAAAAAGAAATACAGTGTAGTAATTTATCAATAGCTTAAGAAAACATGACAAACATAAAGTCTCAGAAATATATCAGGTCTGTATCTATTTTGGACCACGTGTTCAGCTTCGGCTTGTTGCACCAGAATGTCCTAGTGCTAGTTGATTGCCAGTCACACTCAATGTTAAGCACACATTGTAACGGTTTTGACTAGGGCTAAGCTACAAGTCAGTCATTACAAAGGACTTAATTAAATGCACAAAATTAAACAATTAAAGTACAGTGCTTAAACTGAACCCTTTTTGGACTGGGATGAAGGAATACACATATCAACACTTAAATAGCAAGATGGCAATACAATTTTGTGTTTGTGCAATATTCAATGTCCGTACAGTTCCATTGATGTGAAGCCAGGGTGTATGAGAGGGTATGGGGGTGAGAGTGTATGGGTATGAGAGTGCGTGTGTGTGTGGTCGAGGGCGGCCGGGTGAGGGTCAGGACCAAAAGTTCACAGTTCAGGTGGTCCGTGAATTAGCCTCTGATTATGTCAAGGTCCATGGTTGTGTGTGCAGCATGGGGAAAACATACAGGAGCGTCACAACATGTTACTTGTCATTTACTTCTACAATGCCAACATCATCAGGATGCTGCATTATTAGAATGCTGCTGTTTATGAGAGCAATACATTTCCCCCCTAAATGGTGCTGCCATCTACTGGTGATGGAAGATATGACATTCCACATCCATGTGAAAATGAGTCTCTATGGAGCTAGCATGGGGAATAGCAGAAAAGCTGGTGGTATTTAAACAACACACAGACCTTTTATTCAGTGGTTCAAAACATCACAATGTTACTATTGGCAAGAAGGATGTCTACTGCCAACCGCAGCCTAACAGCTTTCGGAAAAATGTGGTTACATGCTTAAACATGATTTTATCTTTAAAAACAGGAACAAAAGCCCGGGACAGGGGTTCGACATATATTTACTGTACATCTGAGAGGTTGTACTTGTCTAATGGTCTGAAGTACGACACACTAGATTGAGAGAGTAGAAGAAAAAGAGAAACACAGAAAACTTTTTATCTTTTATATTTTATCTTTAAAACAGGAACAAAAGCCAGGGCAGGTGCAGAAAAAGAGAAACACATGAAACGCCTTTTGGTTGAATAGAAACAGGAACATCACAGTGTGGTTGACACCAGACATGTGCAAATATCGGAATATGTGACGAGGGCTAAAAAACACACAGTTTGTGAAACACCAGCAATTAAGACATTAGTTATGCAATCCATTTACCATCTTAAAGTTTTAGTCCAAATATAAACCCTGCTTTATCAGGTCACTACATTAGTGTTTTTTTCAATGTGCTTGGTTTGATTTTATTTTACTTAAATGTAGCTTTGTGGACAAACATTGCACAAGGTCAAATTTCAAGTGTGAAGTTGCCTTTACTTGTTACTTATATTAGAGTGAGTGTTTAACATCCACCAATAAAGGGGGAAAGAGGTTGGTTAAGTAAACTGCTCCAGGAGACCAAAGTTCATATCAGTAGGTTAAGGTCATTGGGAGGCATGGGTTAATGTGAATTAGACTAGTCCATGAGTTTGGCCTTGTCTTTATCCACAGTCAGTTCATACCAATTGTCAGACTATATTTGTTTTGATTAACAACTTTTCATACTTCTGTGCACTATTATGTGACACATAGCCCGTATGTTTTCTCTCTCTCCGTCTCATGAAGTGAACCCATGCTTTTGTCTCAGTTTATTTTCGTGCTTCTGTGGACCCATGCTTTTGTTTCAGTTTTTTTTCATGTTGCTGTGGTTGTGTCCTCTGCACCACTAGTTAGCCTCACCACACCTCACCTCACGGGGGTGAAGAGTTCATCCTTCCAGACGTCAACTGCTCTGACCTCGGCCCTCATAGAAATACACTGACAGCAAATTGGAGTACGTGACGTAACGCTCATCTTCACTTGACTGTTTGTAAAAACCCACGTCGCAAAAAAGGGAAGCATTTGATCAGCATTTTGTTTCAACAGTCACACGTCCTTTTCAGTCTTTGCATTGAAGTTGCAGTTAGTAAGACTTTGGCAGACGCCTTTCCGTCAGAAGGTAGGTGCACATCCATAAATGTATAGTCATAACTATGACAGTGAAGCCTTTATTTGAGACAGTTCTTTGTTTAATTCTGATGTTTCACTAATTTCACCATGAATTCCTATGGTAGCATGTTTGTTTCTGCACGGATATAAACCCATGTCATTTTTGTCGAGACCTTTCTACTCTGTGCCGTCTCTGTATATTCAACAGAGCAGGGTGAAGGCGCCATGTTTCATGTTGTATTTATGGCATCATAGTAAATGTGTCCTTTACCCTCCTGTAAGCAAGCATGCTAGACTTTTCTCTATTCTTACTAAAGTCCCATGTGTAGTACACTGTGTGTAAAGAGGTGTATCCAGGAGTTTTAGGACAAAGTAAATGCCTGTCAAACCCTACTGTTTGGCACATACACATATATAGAGATCTATATGTCTATGGTTTGGCAAGCGTATATATTTTTCAGGAACCCGCCTGACCACAGTCGTTAGTTGATGGCTTGGCCTTGCAAAAGCTAATAACAGTCAATGGTCAGTAGTTCAGGGAAATAGGTGTTAATGTTAAATATGTGCTTCAGAACTTCTATCCTTGCATCTGACTGACACTTCTCTGTCTTGAATCAGTACAATTCTCTTAAACAATCTCACATGAAGGGCTTTTTCACATACTCACATACATATAGTATAAAAAATTCATAGCACTGACATATAATAAGTAGTAATAGCTGAACATTACCTCAAGAGGAATTCAAATTGTTTAATACTGATGGGACAACAATACTCTCAAACTTTGTTACATGTGTTTAATTAATGTGGTTTTGGGAAGAGATCTCATCTTCACAGACTTAACACAGGGTCTCTCTCAGCAGCTCTTATGAATCTATGAACTTTTCTCTATTCTTACTGAAGTCCAGTCTGTAGTAGTTGCTTTCACCTTTTCTGATGTGAGTGTGAAAGTTACATTGAACACTACTGATACTAGTAATAGAGTAATATTATATTATATTTAGCAACCTAAACTCTTTCAGATCCTCTCTATTCTTAATTTATCCTTGTTAAAACATCATTGCATTTTCTAAGCTCTGCCTATACAATTGAAGAATGTAGTATGTTATTTTTATTATTGCAGGGAAAGTGAGAAATGTGTTTTAAAAGCATGCTCATGTTGGCTGCAATATTTCTTCTGAGGCTGCCAGGTACAGTGGACATAATGTAATACTTCCCAGATATGCTAGTATGATATGGCCTATACACTATAAATGTATGAATGTGTTTATAAAATTAATGTATACTATTATTTGATATCATGTCATAAAGTTTACTAACAGTGTTATTTTAACTTATTTATTTGACACTCCCAAACCCCCCACACACAAACATCTGATTTAATAATTATAATACCTGATTATCTCATCTTTTATCCAAATTGACTCTTCATTGTGACTGTGTTTCAGGTGTTCAGTGTGGTTGGAGTGTGACCTACTCCTCCACACGAGTCTGTGGCCTTAAAGGGGCATCAGTGGTCCTGCCCTGCACATATTACTACCCTTGGAACAGTGGAGACACGTATCAGGGAGGAGAGTGGTATAAAGAGCAGAGTGGGATAGTCAGAGAACACAGTAACTCTGATTATCCTGACTGCAGCCTGAAAATAGACAAACTTTCAGAAGATCACTTTGGTGTTTATCAGTTTCGATTTTACACAGCTCTTCACAGGCCCTGGATAACAGCCATATCTGGTGTTACAGTCTCTGTTACACGTAATAATGAACATATACAACTTACAATGTGTCTTCTTTTCTTCTGATCATTGTGGAAATGATATTCAAGGTTCAAGCCACAATGACTTCTAACCTCTCTTCTCAGACCTGCAGGTGAAGGAGGGTGCTGTTGTAGGGAAACAGAATAAGACTGAACTGACCTGCAGCACCTCCTGCAGCTTGAGCTCTAACACTCAGTATGTCTGGTACAAGAATGGACAGCTTCTACATGACAAAACCACAGCCTCTATACCACTAGACTCAAGCAGACCCTTTGAAGAGAACAGTTACTCCTGTGCTGTGAGAGGTTATGAGGTTCACCGTTCCCCTACAGTGTGTGAGTAGGGATGTAACTCAAGAACATTACATGATTATTTCATGTCAATTACTAAGGATATAGTATATAGAAAACTTTTTGTATACACAAATAACCATCGCTGATAGATATGGTGTTTAAAACTCATATTTTACACCTGGCCGTAGGTGCTCCATCTGAACAGTGTTGGGATGTGACCTACTCATCTAACAGCATCTGTGTATTGAATGGTTCATCAGTGGATATTTCCTGCACTTACAAATATCCCAGAGGACACCGCATCAACACAACCTTCTGGTTTAACAACCAGACATTAAGCCGTCTCCCAGTCGATCTAAGTTTGGATAAAGACTATCAAACCCACACAGAGTATGTTGGGAATAAAGAGAATAGTTGTACCCTGAGACTGATAGACATGAGAGAGAGTCACTCTGGAGAATATGTCTTCAGGTTTACAACAGAACAGGGGGAGAGTTACTCTGGATTACCTGGAGTCAACATCTCTGTTACAGGTAGGCCCTTTAACTATTTGGATAATGAAATGTGTGTACACGTAGCACCGTGTCCCCCTACACATAATATATCCTCCAGTTCTGCAGGTGTTGATAACTCCTGAAGCAGTGAAAGAGGGAGAGAAAGTGACACTCACCTGTAATACAAACTGTATTCTGAGTAACAACCCCACCTTCATCTGGTACAAGAACAGACAGCCTGTGACCTTTAAACACACAACCAGAGACAACAAGCTGCATCTGAACCCAGTCAGCAGTGAGGATGTGGGCAGTTACTCCTGTGCTGTTAGAGGACACGAGAGTCTCTTCTCCACTGATGTGTTTCTCAAAGTCCGATGTAAGTTACTACAACTGACTGTAAATGTTTACTAATTTGATTCTAAGCGTATTGCATATAAAATATACTACAACGGACTGTAAATGTGTACAGATGTTTACAAATGTGTTTCAAAACTTATTGCATATAAAATATATTTCTTGTTGTCTATTTGTAGGTCTATAAGTTCTAACTGTTACCGAAATCAGACACATCAATGAAATGTCACATGCTTGCTTTTGTTATTTATTAAGATAAAACTTATTTTATAAGATAACACACATTTTAACAGACAAACCAAAGACTGTCTCAGTGTCTATCAGTCCTGTGGAAATAGTGGAGAGCAGTTCTGTGACTCTGACCTGCAGCAGTGATGCCAACCCACCAGTGCACAACTACACCTGGTATATGAGGACTGGAGCTGAATCTCTTATTAGGGGCACAGGTGACAGCATCAGCTTCAATGTGACCTCTGATTCCAGTGGACTTTACTACTGTGAGGCAGAGAATGAAGTTGGCTCTCAGACCTCTACTGGAGTTGCAGTTCCTACAGAAGGTCAGGGTTGTGTAGTTTTATGAAAATAATAAAATGTATCTTTACCTGATGATTTACCTTGATGATTAGAAGAAGGAGATTTAAAACAGCTTTGAATATTTATATCGTCTTGCCACATTATGGCATTCAGAATGTAAAGCCAGTAAGCATTGCCTGAGTATCACTTATAGCACTGTTGAATGTTGCATGTATTTACTGTTCCATTATTAAGTCTTTAATTTTCCCTTAGAAGTTGCTGCCTTCATCCTGCCAGCTATTATCACCATATTCATCATTCTTGCTGTCCTGCTGTTACTTGGAATTGTGTGCTTGAGGTGATTCAGTGAAGTTTGCTTCCTCTGAAATAATTTTGTGGCAAAACAGGCATGCCATGTATATTGCTAACTGCATATTATGTCTTTATTTGAATATGTAAGTTTTTCTCTTTAAAATCAACTAAACATGCATATTTCCCATCTGCAAAACAGCAAGCAGAATGCTGAAATCACTGCAGATACAATGGGCACAATTACTGACATACAGGTGAGGAACTTGGTGATCAAAGTCTTTAGCTGTAGTCTGTTGTGCAATGATTACACATGTACGTACCTTCCCAAATTAAATATCTGGCACCAGCCAAGCATAAATAACATTAGGAGCTCTTGCAACTGAAATCAGAGTTGATGATGTAATCTGTTCTCTTTCCCGATCAGAATGACTCAGGTCCCGTGTACAGCACTGTCACAGCAAGGGCCACGACCTCTGACCCCGCACAGAGAGTGCCCACAACTGATCAAAACGATGTTCAATATGCCAACGTTCAGATCAATCACTCCAAAACACAGGAAGTACCTCTATACTCCACCGTCCAGAATCCTCAAACCTCCACGCAGGACGACGATGTTGCCTACGAGTCAGTGCAGCTTCTTAGAGGGAATGCTGCCACCAGGTGGGCATTTCTGCTCATTACAACAAATCATGCAGTTTCTAATTCATCTACAGCCACTGCATGGCACCTTATGTGCTCAGGTTAGGAGACGTTAATAGTGTAGTGTTTCTCAGAAGTATTTATTCCCAGGCATCCCTAACATTGCCCACAATCTAGCATTTATCCTCAGTCGATCCTGTGCACCAGTTGCTCACAGACAAATGTAATGTTGCTGGTCATGTTGACATGCTAGCTGTCTTAATGCTCAATAGCCAAATTGCAGCAATGCAGTCACCTCTTACATATCACACTGAAAACGTTTCCGCTTTCAATCACAATCCAACCCTTATTCCTTAGACTAGTATAACAGTAAGTGCTGCATGCTGTTGTGTGTTCACAGGGCTGAGATTGACGTGATCTACAAACCCTGACAGGCCCGTGAAACAGCAGACCAGAATTACCCTCAGGTTATCAAAGCTGTCCATCAGAACAAGACATGCCCACTCTTTACAAGAAATTATTTTTAAGTATTACCTTTAGTGTGAAATTTGTCAGTGTAACTTTCTCTGTTTCTATGTTGTTACTGCCAAAAAGCCAGCATAGCATTGTATTTTGTCTTTGTTACAATATTCATTCAGAATCGCTTTGAATGTTCCATAATAGTAAATCATGACTTTGAATTTAATGTTTTATTTTATACATACAGATATTAGATATTCCTCAGATGTTATATATTCCTTAAATTACTCACTGATCCCCCTATTACATGTTACACTGAAAAACATTCAATACCACCTCATCTCACATAAAAGAGAGGATAAGTAAATGTCATGGATGGAAGCAACTTTATTTTCTAAAATATGTACAGAATCTGAACAAATGGCCTTTAAACAACATTAACATAATACCTTAAAGCTGTGCACTTAGAAATGGAATGACTTTTAAATGGATTTGTATTCAAACAAGTAACATAAATGAAGAACTTATCATACCCAAGATTTGCATTGTTGGATTTGCATTGTTTAACTGCCTTACATTTCATTGCTGAGTCATACTGTGTGATCAGTTAGAAAACATGGTTGTTCCATACACTGTTGCTCAAGAGAAAATGAAAATAAAATGTTCTTTATAGATGACAGATATTTAAGAATGTATACATTCAAGCCTTTAACCGGGCTTGATTACTGTGTAGAAACCTTACCTGAAAAATGTACAACAGCTATATTCTAACCCTCTCATTTTAGATAAATAAAAGAGTATTTTAGCACACTGTGTGTTCCTCATACTTCAGCCTGCCTTTACTAAATGTAGGATCATATTTATCTCCGCCAAGGAGATTATGTTTTCATTGCCGTTTCTTCGATTCGTTTATTGTTTATCTCTCTGTCAGTAGGAATCTGCAAAAACTATCTATTACTTTATATTAAACTTGGTGGAGGGGTGTAGCATGGGCCAAGGAAGAACCAATTATATTTAGGAGCAGATCCAGGAAGATTGTGAGATAGAGCATTTGGCGGTGATCTGCATTCTCTGAGTGAGAGAGACAGTTCCCTTCTAGCTCGTTATGAAACACTGCATGCTCAAATCGTCTTTAAGTTATGATCGCTATACTGTCTACTCTGGGTGTGGCCTGGAATGTAAGCACTACCTAATGAGTGATACTCTTAAGCTCCACAGCAGAATGGTGGGTCAGTGCTCACCTCTGAGTGTTTATATGGTGGGAAGGTGGAGATAAACCCCTCACACAACACAGAACATATAGAGGTACATAGACAAGATGGAACAAAAATATACAAACATAGGCCTATTAACACAAAGCAACACAACATATCACGTCAGTGGCTACACAAACAGGTAGCATCTGACACAAACACCTAAAACAAATATTTAAAACAGAAAAAAACACACACAAAAGCAAATAATACTCCAAACAAACAGTGAAAAACACTGAAGGTAAACTGCACAAACTTGTTCTTGTGTTAAATCGTATGTTAAAATGTTAAACATTTTCTATTATGCTTATGTTAATTCATTTTTATTTTATTGTATTATTATAGTTAGTTTTTAACATGTTGGCACTCTGAGATTCTTTTGAATGAAGAGTGCATTACAAATAAAATAAATTATTATTATTATTATTAACTGCTCCCCCTTGTGGAAGAGGCAGCCCACCACAAGTCAGCTCTATTTAATAGCTTTCTACATTGTCACTGTATACACTTTGCAACCATAAGAGTCACTGACCAGTGGTGAGTGTGGTTTTGTTCCACAGAGGTGGACACCAGATATGGGCACGCGATATGGGCACGCGAGCACTGTAGCTCTGTGTATTAATGGCTTCCACAAAGCTGCCTCAGAGCTTCTGTGGCATATAACATCACTTAAATCCACCTCTGGTCAGGAAGTACAGCGCTTTGTGCTTCTTGGATGGCGTGAAGAGGCTGATGTGCGGTTTGCAGCAGCCAATAGCAGCGCAGTAGAATGTTACGGCACCAGTGTTTAAAAGACATGCCATATATGAAACTGGCAAATGTAAGCAAAAGGTTAAAATGGCAAAACAACAGAGGCATCAGACTGTGGGTGACTGGAAAAGAGTATCACAGATGGATTATTTTTGGTTTGACGTATTAAGACCAAGGGAGAGAACATGTGTGAGAGAGATAAAAAAAAAAAGTGTATGCTTGAGGAGTGCTTGATACCCTCTGTATATTATGGCAGGGGAAAGGTAATGAATGGTATGGGGTACTGCAGAGTGGGGAGAGTGAAAGAGTTATACTGAATCGAACGGACAATAAATCAGAAAGGCTACTTTACATCAACAGTCCTTCATCAGCACTTGCTTGGTGCAAATGCCATTGTGCAGCAGGACAGTAGCGTTGTTTGATGGAGTGTTGATGGAGTCAGTCACCATCACAGCTGAACCCCAGGGATGATTGACAGGACGTTACATTTTTCTGTGGCTCAACCTAGTGAGTGTTTTCATGAAAAATGCTCTCACAGCCACTGCACATTTCTAGTGTGTGATATTGTGTGTAATCACCCTACAAATACACTCCTGAAACCTACTGGCTTTGCTGGTAATTCCTTTTAAAAAGATTGATGGATCATTCTGTGGAGCCATCACCTGTGTAACCAATCACAATACGCTGCTGTTCCTGAAGAGGGCACCAGACGAGTGATGCTGTGAATTACAGAGACCTGATTGGTCACACCACTGCCTGATACAAATGAACACACAAAAAGTTTTACATGTTGTCTTTATTAAAATATTTCTCCATTTATTTGAATTTGAGGTGAGGTAGTCATTTGTTGATAGGCCTTTCTTTCATTCTCAATGTAACACACACACACACACACACACACACACACACACATCGCATCCATGGAGACCATCCCCCTGTTTGTGCAGGTAAGGGCACAAGGAGCCTGTGGGCTAGGAGGAGTGGAGCGATGAAGAGGAGTGAACAAGATGAAGATAGGAGTGAGGGAGTGTGTGTGTGTGTGTGTGTGTGTGTGTGTGTGTGTGTGTGTGTGCGTGTGAGTGTGTCTGTGTGTGTCTGTATGTGTGAATTTGTCCCTGTGAGAGTGTGTTACCGAGTTTATCAGGGAGAGACAGCCAGAATTGTTATGCAAACGTGGCTAAACCATCGACTCAGAGGGAGCCTCTGCACCACTCATGTCTACAACACAACAGATCAAACTTTAAAGTCCACAAAACTAAAAGAGAAAAAAGAAAAACAACAAAGTGGAGCTGACCCACTCACTCTTCAAGCACGACCCTGCAGCATGGGACATGGTAAGCACTGCGCCCCCTTGTGGAAGAAGCGCCCACCACAAGTCAGCTCTATGTAATAGCTTTCTAAGGTGGTCAGTCGTAACAGTAAGGCTAGACACTGAAAGGATTGTGTTTAGTGAAAATGGAGGTGAATTTGCACACCCGTAATTTGGGGTCAGGAGACCTGACCTTTGACCTTCTTGCATTACCAGGCACACAAGAATGCACAGATGGATGTTGGCTGTGCAGTTGATGGTGAATATTCCTTTTGTTGCCTATGTTTCCGGAACTACATTTCCCACAATGCACTGCATGCACATTGCCACCATAGGAGTCACTGACCAGTGACCAGAGAGGGATACGGCTACGGCGGCTATCCTGAGGGTATGCCCATTAATGGCATGCCCATGGAGGGTGAGGTGATTGATGACTATCCCCCCAGCATGCCCTACCAGTACAACGAGCCCTACTAACAGGTCACTGCTTACCTCCACGAATACACACTCATACCAGAGGACACAGGCAGGCACACACATAAAAAACACACACACACACACACACACACACAGACACACACATACACTTGTAAAGTCTGAAAATAGTATATGCAAACAGACACTCACCCACATACAGATAAAGGCATGTGAAATACATTACATACATTTGAAATGCCCCTTTGATTTCACCAGTAGGTATGAAATTACTTGTAACACAGAGGACTGTAGCTGTCCAACCAAGTCTGTAGCAATTTGTATTAATAGCTTTCTCAAAGCTGCTCTTGCTCAGAGCTTCTGTGGCGTATAACATCACTCAGATCCACCTCTGGTCAGGAAGTACACCTCTTTGTGCTTCTTGGATGACGTGAAGAGGCTGAAGAGGCTGCAGTTTGCAGGAGCCAATAGCAGCGCAGTGGAATGTTCCACCACCAGTGTTGTGGACCGAGGAGCCTTTGTCTAATAATGTGTCCATTCCTGTCCCAGATGTGTGAAGATGAACGGAGAGATGAGAAGAGCATGGAGAGAGGGATCTGCTGAACGAGGGAGGAAGCGTGAGGACGGAGTGGAAGAAATGCGCCATTCCTCGTCTTCACCGCTGTAACACGACTCTGATGTGACGCTCTGTTCTGTTCTGCTCTGCGCTGCGGACGTTAAATGTTCCTCAACCTAGTGAGTGTTTTCATGTTGACATGCTCTCACAGGCACGTTTCTAGTGTGTGATATTGTGTGCAGTCACCCTACAAACACACTCCTGAAACCTACTGTTAATTCCCTTTTAAAAGATGGATCATTCTGTGGAGCAATCACCTGTGTCAAAATGTGCTGCTGTTCCTGAAGAGGGCCCCAGAGGACTGGATGTGAATTACAGAGACCTGATTGGTCACACCACTGCATGATACAAATGAACACACAAAAAACATGTTGATTTGATTAAAGTATTTCTCCAGTCATCTGAATTTGAGGTGTGGTAGTCATTTGTTGATAGGCCTTTCTTTCTTTCATTCTCAATGTAACTGTTAATTTCACAGCTGATTCAAATCCCATGTGTACTTTTGTTTTGTCATGTGCTCACAGGGGCGGCCCTAGCACATTTGGCGCTCTAGGCGAGCTTCACTCCTGGCGCCCCCCCAAATAAAAAATATGTTTTGCCCCCACGAAAACGGAATTGCAACTTTCAAACGCTATTTTGCCCTGTAAGACTGCATTTCTTTCACATAAACACAACAACGATCGCGACGATGAACAAACATTAATTCAAGAACAAATCACTGAGAAAATGTCACGCCTGTGCTGGACTACGCTCCGGCCACGCCCCCTGTTGAACTGTTTATGGACACAGCCACACCTCCACGTCATCTTCCCAATCGCCTGCAAATAATGTTTTCTTATTCTTCTAAAAGTAAATCTAAAATGATCTAAAATGAACAAAAGTATGTATTATCATCATTTGTTAAATATAGCTATTATGTAGTTATTAAGCATTTTGGTGTATTTGGACAGCCTGACATTTTTTTATTCCAAGATGCATAGCTCTTGATTAGTTGAATCATGTCTAATTAAACTGGCTAGCTCGCTCCACCAAAACTAAAGCTGTCCAAATTTGATTACTCAATTTTTTATGGCGCAAAATGACGCACATTGCGGTACAGCTGAACTTGAACTGATGTTTCGACTGAATGGCAATAACAAGGAACGTCACAAGTCACTGGCTAGCTAGCGTTAGCTAACTAGCAAGATTAGATACAAACCATTCGCTAAAGTTGACAATACACTTGGATTTTTACCAGTATTCCTCACTTATTGACAAGTTGCCGTGTTTGGCTTCCTTAATGGGTGTGCTATGCAACGAGTAAGATCTGTGTAGTGTTGTTGCACTGGCTATAGGCTTTATATGTGCGCCCCTATTTTAATCATGTCTTTTTTTGTATAATGTAGAATAAATGAACATATCATTTTTGATATACCCGCCTCTGTAAAATCCTTAAAGATCTATGTGACAGGGAGTAGGAAAACTTTCAATGATAAGGTACATCTTTTCTTCTTAACTCTACTAAAGTGTCGCGGGCAATTCACGCATTTGTGAACGTTTTCTTATCTGGAATTCAGTCTAGGCTAGAACAGGATTTAAGGATTTACCTTTCTCCTTGGCACGTTTCTCTTCTTCTTCCTTTCTTTTCTTCCTAATTTGCGCCCCGGATGGCTTTTGCCTCTTCATTATTTTGTTCTTCAAAGTTTCTTGAACGCACACACACTAACCAAACGCCTCACTGTGCTAGCATGTTCTGACAACACCAAGGACGTACGTACCCCTTCCCCTTTCCGTTTTTTATGTCAAAATATTGCTTGGATATATAGAAGGGGGCGCAAAAAAAACTCTGTCCAGCAAAAAAAAAACACAATTCTTGTTTGGACTGTTTAACACTTTTTTTTTTTTTTTTTTTTTTTTTAATTTGACCTCTTAAGAGATATAGAAGGGGGCGCAAAAAAAAACTCTGTCCAGCAAAAAAAAAACACAATTCTTGTTTGGACCTCTTAACACTTTTTTTTTTTTAATTTTTTTTTAATTTGACCTCTAAAGAAAAAAAACACAATTCTTGTTTGGACTGTTTAACACTTTTTTTTTATTTTTTTTTAATTTGACCTCTTAAGAGATATAGAAGGGGGCGCAAAAAAAACTCTGTCCAGCAAAAAAAAAACACAATTCTTGTTTGGACCTCTTAACACTTTTTTTTTTTTTTTTTTTTTAATTTTTTTTTAATTTGACCTCTTAATTCTTGTTTTTTTTTTTTTTTTGCAGGGCGCAGTTTTTTTTTGCGCCCCCCTCTGAGTGGCGCCCTAGGCGACCGCCTATACCGCCTCTAGGAAAAACCGCCCCTGATCACAGCAGATTTCTCACTGTTATTCACCGTTATCTCACTGCAGTATGAAGGACAGGACACACTCAGTGCTTGCATGGATGTCCAAATTAACCTCTCTTAATGATGTTGTTGCCGTTTCGAGACTTCTGCTAAGAAAAAATAATTCTTCGCACAAATAGAACTTTAAAGTTTCAGGTGTTGATTAGCAATGCATTTCCAATGGTTAAGTGAACGGACTACTAATACTAATGATACGAAAGATGTGAATTATGGCAACGGTCATTACACGACAGGTATGAGATGTTGTCTATTCGTAAAGCATCACCACTACTTCCTTTGCGGACAATGCCTCCTCCGTCAACTAGATGGCAGTGACGCCTTACAAACAACATCTCAGCAACCTGATCGCCACCACAGAGAAAAGACCACAACAGATATGGGCTAACTTTAGCCTTTTGGAATAATCGTAATCTTGATCAATTAAGCACCCTTGTCAACAACGGAGCACGCGCTCTATTAAATTAAATCAATAGAATAATGTGGTGTAATGGTAAATTGACATGTCCGATGTTCCGGTTGCATAATAGCCTACGATGTAAACTCCAGCAACGCAGAGCAACGCCTGTCGGTGTCAGCAGCCAACATCCAGGTGAATTGTGACATTAAATTGCCCGATGGAGGAATATCGTTGGACTGGTGCTCAAGAGCAGATTTGCAAGGATAACGAAAAACAATCCAGCAGCTACGGGCCCGCTATTATAGCTTGTGACGCTTCGTACAATGACAAGCTGGAAGATGACGAACTTGCGCGAAAAAAGAAAGAGTTGCAGTTTATCGAGGAAAAGATAGCTCGCAAGAGGGCTGCAATTGCTTTGAAGAATGAATGGCAACGAACGTCTATGTACAGCGAAAATGATGTAGACAAACAATCGAACAATGACATTGAGGTAAAAGAAAAGCACGAAACATCCTCAGGCAATAATTTTCCACAGCGGCAACCCCATCAGGAGGCTGTTCATCTCTCAGCGAGACAAATCAGTATTCTCAATGAGTTGACACCGCTGTTAGTGTCCTCCTTTGAAGTGAGTAGTTCTGCCATCACAACATTAGGTCCACACAAACTCGCACTCATTAAATAGCAGGGTCTTTTCTATTTGATCCCCTCTTCCTTTTTAATTATCATCTCATAGATCTTGTGGTGTAATGCCCAAGCTCTCATTAAAGTGTATGTAACATAGGGTGACCAGATTTCCCGGACCTAAAACCGGGACACTTTGCGCGTGACCGTAATGCTCGTGCACGCACACGCTTTTTGTGCCAGCCCAGGTCAGACATAGACATAGATTTTGCCAACAGCACACGTAGGCCTACTGTTCACAACATAATGGGGTATCTCAGTTATTATTCATGCATTTTCTATGTAGCCTACATATCTAAGAAAAAATATTAAAAGACATTGAGTGAGTTTTGTGTGGGACCAACTTTGTTTTTCCGAATTAAACCATTCTTTTGGAAAATGCACTCACTGAACTTGTGAAAAAGTTTGTGAAAAGGTATTTTTACTGCATGGCAATAAACTAACTATTTTGAACTGCTGCCACAGGCTTGAACTAAAGTTATGGTGACACTTTACAGTAAGGGTACATGAATTATGAGTTATTATTGTTCCTTTATATCTTATGAATCATCAGGAATTGACATGAGTTCATGGCCTCTCATTCATGACCTCATGCATAAACAACACATCAACTAAAGCATTAGGTGGGTACATTATTAGGCACAAGTTGTGTTCAAATCAGAATTTGCGCTGTGATGACCACATTGTTTTGCATAAAAAGAAATAATCATGATCATACTTATTAAAATCACAATTCATAATGATGTGCCGTACCTAATGCTTGTGTTGTTCATTTATGAGGTCACGAATGACATATGAACACGTCAATTCCTGATGATTCATGGGATATTAAGGAATGCAGTAATACATAAATCATTAATGACATAATGCATAATAATACATATACTACATCAATGAATTCATGCGTGAATTCATGATAATTGTATCCTGTACCCTTAGCGTAAAGTGTTACCAGTGTGTTATTCCAACAACACACACACCCTATTGGAAACATTCATTCGGTATATTTGTTAGAGGAGTGAATTTGCTGAAGTCTCATTTTATTGGCTAACGTCCCCTCCTCAGCAGCCCGTTTGAGCTCACCACTTCCAGCGCTAACATTGCTAAAATAGGTGGCTACGCTGCTAGCCCCTGCCTCTACCCACCTTTTATGTTTGGCTGTTTTCACATGATCTTTCACATCTGCGCTACCACCATGGCTTACGGAAAATTAAGTTTTGCAGTGTGTACAGAACGCTGCATAATCATCGCCCTGGACTAGCTATTGATATAGCCTGACCGTTAAAACGAGACAAATAAGAAGAGGCTTTTGCAACAATGTTTACAAATATACATTGTAACGCTGGCCGCACAGATTATGCAGACACAGACCGCTACTGACTGACACACACACACATTGTTCAAATCATACGCTGGATGAGTCTTTCTACATGGGTTTAGTTAATGATCGGGCTATAATAAGACCACATCGGCTATGTACTCGCTGACAACCGGGACCATTTCATAGTGGTTGGTGTAAACCGGGACATTTTAGCGTCCCGACAGGTTTTTGTCGGGACTCGGGACACGCAACTCAAAATCGGGACTGTCCCGGTCAAACCGGGACGTCTGGTCACCCTAATGTAACACCAAGTCTCTCCTAATCTGTCATCCTGGTCGTTCACATTTTACAGTCAATTATATGTCAGCCTGCACCTGTAAAGGTCCCTAAAATGCGGGTTCTATACAGTTGCCGTTATGAAGGCTTGTGACAAGCATTGTAATGCATTCCTAAAATCTTAGCATCTTTCTACGAATGCATACACTCCATGTGATTACATTATATAGCTGTCTGTGGTTGCAGGTTAGCCCCCTAACTCAATTCCCCATACTGATTTCGATCACTCTAAAAGATAGGAAAATAGGGCCCAGGTTAAAAAATCCTAAACTTTCCCTTTGATACAAATGAATGACTGTGCCAGGGAGCTGGTAGTCCAGTTTCTAATATTTTAACATTCCTGGGACTGAATACACTCATAATGTGTGCTTTAAGTGACGTATAAATGGCAACGAGCTTCATTGCAATCATTAAATACCACATACTGTGTGATCAAAATCCTTTAGTGCTGAAAGTATTAATAACCTGCATGTTTTATGTCTGGCTTTAGCCCTCTAATCCTGCCCCGCCTTCATCTATGAAAAGTTTTGTGGAGAGAAATGCCAAAATCTTCCAGAGAGATTTCGAGCAAAAACAGAACCCTGAATCAGACGCCAACACAACCCTCACCCAAGAACTGAGGGAGGCACTAAGACATCACCACAACTCAGAGCTAGCGTCATCTCTGGTTACCAAGGTCGGGTTTGCAAACTTTTTTGTGTTTTGAACTGACTCCGCCAACATGTTTTATTTATACTTCATTATTCGTAAAGATTTTGTGTGTGTACTTCATTCACTTTTCACTCACACCACATGTAATCCCTTCACTTTTCTTCCTCAGCAGAGTGCATCTGAACAGCCCGATCTCTTCAACACACAGGGAACCCACGACAGTGGACCACCATCGACATCGAATGGCTTTGATCGTTTCCTCAGTGTTCTTAACCAAGGGGTAGATGTAGGGAGGC
>NC_045175.1:1886189-1902392 GCF_900700415.2 Clupea harengus | reverse complement strand
TAATTACATATAAGTACCTGATCAGTGCCAGGAAAATACTCTTCTCAAAGCTTTCTGCATTTAAATATTCTATCCAAATTGACTCTTCATTGTGACTGTGTTTCAGGTGTTCAGAGTGGAGGGAGTGTGACCTACTCCTCTACACAAGTCTGTGGCCTTAAAGGGGCATCAGTGGTCCTGCCCTGCAAATATGACTATCCTTGGGGTCATATATATATGTGAGGAGAGTGGTATAAAGAGAAAAGAGGAAGAGTCAGAGGACACAGTGACTCTGATGATCGTGACATCAGTCTGAAAATAGACAAACTTTCAGATGATCACTCTGGTGTTTATGACTTTCTGTTCATCACAGACCTACACAGAAGGGATTGGATAACTGGCAGATCTGGTGTTACAGTCTCCATTACACGTAATGATGAACATATACAACTTAGAATTTGTTTTCCTTTTCTTGATCATAATGAAAATGATATTCAAGGTTGAAGCCACAATGACTTCTAACCTCTCTTCTCAGACCTGCAGGTGAAGGAGGGTGCTGTTGTAGGGAAACAGAATCAGACTGAACTGACCTGCAGCACCTCCTGCAGCTTGAGCTCTAACACTCAGTATGTCTGGTACAAGAATGGACAGCCTCTACAAGACAAAACCACAGCCTCCATACCACTAGACTCAAGCAGACCCTTTGAACAGAACAGTTACTCCTGTGCAGTGAGAGGTTATGAGGCTCACCGTTCCCCTGCAGTGTGTGAGTAGGGATGTAACTCAAGAACATTACATGACTATTTCATATCAATTACAAAGGATACTTTGATCTGAAGTTCACTTTTATTCAGATTCAGCAGAAAACCTATTTTTACTCAGGCGACTTGTTTTTCTATATACAGATAACGACATAGAACCCTACCATAATGCTAATCATAATTTGCATGTGTACGCTGATAGATATGGTGTTTAATACTCATATTTTACACCTGGCCATAGGTGCTCCACAGTGTTGGGGTGTGACCTACTCATCTAACAGCATCTGTGTATTGAATGGTTCATCAGTGGATATCTCCTGTACTTACAAATATCCCAGGGATCACCGCATCAACACAACCTTCTGGTTTAACAAGCAGAAATCAAGCCATCTCCCAGTAGATCTAAGTTTGGATAAAGACTATCAAAACCACACAGAGTATGTTGGGATTAAAGAGAATAGTTCTACCCTGAGACTGATAGACATGAGAGAGAGTCATTCTGGAGAATATGCATTTAGGATTACAACAGAACAGGGGGAGAGTTACTCTGGATTACCTGGAGTCAACATCTCTGTTACAGGTAGGCCCTTTAACTATTTTGATAATGAAATGTGTGTACACGTAGCACTGTGTCCCCCTACACATAATATGTCCTTCAGTTCTGCAGGTGTTGATAACTCCTGAAGCAGTGAAAGAGGGAGAGAAAGTGACCCTCACCTGTAAGACAACCTGTATTCTGAGTAACAACCCCACCTTCATCTGGTACAAGAACGGACAGCCTTTGACCTTCAAACACACAACCAGAGACAACAGGCTGCATCTGAACCCAGTCAGAAGTGAGGATGTGGGCAGTTACTCCTGTGCTGTTAGAAGACACGAGAGTCTCTTCTCCACTGATGTGTTTCTCAAAGTCCGATGTAAGTTACTACAACTGACTGTAAATGTCTGCAGATGTATACAAATGTGGTTCAAAACGTAGTGCATATAAAATGTATTGTGTCTTGTTGCCTATTTGTAGGCCTATACGTTTTAACTGCTAACAAAATCAGACACATCAATGAAATGTCTTAATTTGTCACATGCTTGCTTTTGTTTCTTATTGAGATAAAACTTCCACACATTTTAACAGATAAGCCAAAGACTGTCTCAGTGTCTATCAGTCCTGGGGAAATAGTGGAGGGCAGTTATGTGACTCTGACCTGCAGCAGTGATGCCAACCCACCAGTGCACAACTACACCTGGTATATGAGGACTGGAACTGAATCTCTTATTAAGGGCACAGGTGACAGCATCAGCTTCAATGTGACCTCTGATTCCAGTGGACTTTACTACTGTGAGGCAGAGAATGAAGTTGGCTCTCAGACCTCTACTGGAGTTGCAGTTTCTACAGAAGGTCAGTATTGTGTTGTTTTATAAGAATACTAAAATGTATCTCTGCCTCAGCTGTTTCTTCACAAAAGAATATGTGGTATAATGATTGATGATTAGAAGGAGGAGGTTTGAAACAGCTGTTGTCATCATCTTGCCACATTTTGACATTCAGAATGTAAAGCCAGTTAGCTTTTCCTGTAAATCACTTACAGCACTGTTGATAATGTTGCATGTATTTACTGTTTAATTATCAAGCATTTCATTTTCCCTTAGAAGTGGTTGGCATCATCCTGCCAGCTATTATCACCATGATCATCATTCTTGCTGTCCTGCTGTTACTTGGATTTGTCTGCTTGAGGTAATTCAGTGAAGTTTGCTTTCTCTGAAATAATTTTGTGCAAAAACAGGCATGCCATGTATATTGCTAACTGCATATTATGTCTTAATACATATAAGTTTTCCTCTGTAACTAAACATGCATGTGTACCATCTGCAAAACAGCAAACAGAATGCTGAAATTACTGCAAATACAAGGGACACAACTACTGACATACAGGTGAGGAACTTGGTGCTAAAAGTCTTTAACTGTAGTCTGTTGTTCAATGATTACACATATACGTATCTCCATGGGCGTCGCCACAATATAACTTAGGGGGGTCACGTCCCCTTCACTTTAAAAAAAAAGTCGTTTGGACCCCCCCACATTTGCCATCAAAATATTAGTACATGACTGGTCTACTAGTCCAGCGTTCTTTGCATTGCTTCACAATCAAATCCGTTCCACTTCATCAGTAGGGGGAATACCCATAGCAATAGAAATCCACTCCGCGTTTTCCTGGTTTCCTACACATCACGCACCAGATTCAACTCCCATACTCTTTGATTGAAGCGTTGCGCTAGCTGCTCCACAGACGAGATGGAAGGAGGTTTTTTTTCGAGGAAGAGGAAAGTAAATCAGAGTTGCCCAAGTTTTCCCTTTAGTGGCCAAAGCACCCTTATGAGACATTCTCTGGCTATAATAGCATTAAGTCACAAAGATCCTTCTGCAAAACATTATGATTATAGCTAGATAAGCAAGCTATTTATCTACAACTAGCACTAGGCAATACCATACTTTATTTACTCATTACAAGTGGAACAGCATTTGTTGATTTCTTATTCTGGGACTGAAATATGTTGTGCTTTTGGCCGTGTTACAGTAGCTACAAAAAAAATGAAGGTGGTTTATTTTTTAACAACCGTGAGCTAATCTGGAGTTAACGCAGACCATGCCGACTCCAAGGAAAAACAATGAAAGAGAGAGATACTTTTTTTTTAATCTAAAAACATGGTAAATGCACCAGAATGCGGGAAATTGCATCTACATCTTTCAACATTTTCTGGGGGAGAACCCCCAGACCCCTCCCCAAAATAGGTCCCCCCCACTCTCAAAATGCTGCTGACGCCCTTGCGTATCTCCCCATATGAAATATCTGACACCAGCCAACCCTAAATAACCTTAGAAATTCTTGCACCTGAAATCAGAGTTGATGATGTAATCTGTTCTTTTTACCGATCAGAATGACTCAGGTCTCATGTACAGCACTGTCACAGCAAGGGCCACGACCTCTAACCCCGCACAGAGAGTGCCCACACCTGATCAAAACAATGTTCAATATGCCAGCGTTCAGATCAATCACTCCAAAACACAGGAAGTACCTCTATACTCCACCGTCCAGAATCCTCAAACCTCCACGCAGGACGACGATGTTGCCTACGAGTCAGTCCAGTTTCTCAGAGGAAGAGCTGCCACCAGGTGGGCATTTCTACTCATCACAACAAATTATGCAGCTTCTAATCCATCAACAGCCTGTGCATGGCACCTTATTTGCTCAGGTTAGGAGACGTTAATAGTGTAGTGTTTCTCAGAAGTATTAATTCCCAGGCATCCTAACATTGCCCAGAATCCAGCATTTAACCTCAGTCGATGCTGTGCACCAGTTGCTCACAGACAATGTTGCTGGTCATGTTGACATGCTAGCTGTCTTAATGCTCAGGAGCCAAATTGCAGCAATGCAGTCACCTCTCACATATCATACTGAAATTGTTTCCGCTTGCAATCACAATCCAACCCTTATTCCTCCTACTAAAGGTGTAACAGTAAGTACTGCATGCTGTTGTGTGATTTACAGGGCTGAGATTGACGTGATCTACAATGCAGTCATCAAACCCTGACAAGCCTGTGAAACAGCAGACCAGAATTACCCTCAGGTGATCATAGCTGTCCATCAGAACAAGACATCCTCACTCTTAGAAATTCTTTTTAAGTATTACCTTTAGTGTGAAATTTGTCAGTGTAACTTTCTCTGTTTCTATGTTGTTACTGCCAAAAAGCCATATAGCGTTGCATTTTGTCTTTGTTACAATATTCATTCAGAATCGCTTTAAATGTTCCATTTTAGTAAATCATGACTTTGAATTTAATGTTTTATTTTATATATACAGATATTAGATATTCCTCAGATGTTAGATATTCCTTAAATTCCTCACTGATCCCCCTATTACACTGTTACACTGAAAAACATTCAATACCACCTCATCTCACATATAAAAGATGATAAGTAAATGCCATGGATGGAAGCAACTTTATTTTCTAAAATATGTACAGAATCTGAACAAACGGCCTTTAAACAACATTAACATAATACCTTAAAGCTGTAAACTTCAAAATGGAATGATATTTACATGGATTTGTATTCAAACATGTAACAGAAATGAAGATTAACTTATCACACCCAAGATTTGCATTATTGGTATTTTGTTTAACATCCTTGCATTTCATTGCTGAGTCATACTCTATGATCAGTTAGAAAACGTGATTGTTCCATACACTTTGTTGCTCAAGAGAAAATGAAAGTAACATTTTCTTTATAAATGACAGATATTTAAGAATGTATACATTTAAGCCTTTAACAGGGCTTGATTCCTGTATAGAAACCTTACCTGAAAAATGTACAACAGCTATACTCTAACCCTCTCATTTAGATAAATAAAAGATTATTTAAGCACACTGTGTGTTCCCATTACTTCAGCCTGCCTTTACTAAATGGAGGATCATATGTATCTCCGCCAAGGACATTATGTTTTTATTCTTGGATTTGTTTATTGTTTATCTCTTTGTCAGCACGAATATGCAAAAACGACCTGCCCACTTTCTATTAAACTTGGTGGAGGGGTGTAGCATGGGCCAAGGAAGAACTAATTATATTTAGGAGCAAATCCAGAAAGATAGTGAGATAGAGCATTTGGCCTTGGTGGAGGTCTACACTCTCTGAGTGCCCTTCTAGTTCGTTATGAAACACTGCATGCTCAAATCATCTTTAAGTTATGATCGCTGTACTGTCTACTCTGGGTGTGGCCTGGAAAATAAGCACTACCTACTGGGTGATGGCCTTAAGCTCCACAGCAGAATGGTGGGTCAGTGCTCACCTCTGAGTGTTTATATGGTGGGAAGGTGGTGGTAAACCCCTCACACAACACAGAAAATTCTCAGAGGTACATAGACAAGATGGAATACAAATATACAAACATAGGCCTATTAACACAAAGCAACACAACATAAATCACTTCAGTGGCAACACAAACAGGTAGCGTCTGACACTTTACACCTAAAAACAAATATTTAAAACAGAAAAAAAACACACACAAAAGCAAATAATACTCCAAACAAACAGTGAAAAACACTAAAGGTTCAACTCCACAAACTTGTTCTTGTTATGAAATGCACAATGACTAACATAAACGCTTCCCCATCATCATATGGTCTGAAGATGACTCCCAAAGGCACCTACAATGAGCATGCACACTGGACATGGAAGCATGGATTTAATGAATTTAGAAAAACAGGAGGTTGTGGTGATTATTCATTTCCTCCTAGTCACTCATCCCATACACTATAATCAGTTGTGTTAAACTAAACATCACATGAAAAACTTTTCATGCAGGTGCCTGATGTGCTTGTATACCAACCTGTAATGAGTGAACATTATTACTGTTGAGAGAAAACATGAAACAGATGATGCCTGTTTCCAGAACTACATTTCCCACAATGCACTGCATACACATTGCCACTCTAAGAGACACTGACCAGAACGACCTGCCACATGGGACATGGCAAGCACTGCTCCCCCTTGTGGAAGAAGCAGCCCACCACAAGTCAGCTCTATGCAATAACTTTCTAGGGTAGTCAGTCATAGCAGTAAGACACGACACTAACAGTGTTGAATTCTGTTCTCCTAGATCCATGTTGATATGGAATATGTTACCGTCATTCATTAATAATTAATGAAAGGTCACTCAAAGTAGAAACGTACAGTTTTCTTTATTAGCTTACTAAACTCCTCACAGTACTGTCAGAACATCGGTATCTGTGGCATGGTTCAAAGCCGTATGAGCTAGACAGGAAACTAACAGGGGTTTATATAGATTTATCAGGGAACAAATTAAGAGTCCCATTAGTGCATTTCCCCTTTAACATACACAACACATAACAGTATAATAGTATATAACACATAACAGTATAATCGACACAATAGGAATACAAATCAGCAATATAAAGTAATACTAATTACAATTGATGAGAACACATAACTCAACACCCCCACTTGTTCTCATTATCTCAAGCCATGTACAGTGTGACATATATACATTTAATTTCCAAACAGAAAACTTTTAAACTTGACAATTTTAACTTTTGATACAGGCTTTGTTAGTATGTCTGCAACCATGTCTTCTGTTGGACAGTACTCAACATGTATTCTTCCCTCACTGAGTGCATCACGAATGAAGTAGTATTTAATATTAATGTGTTTGGACCTTGATCTATTCACTGGGTTTTTACTCAGTGCAATAGCCCCCTGATTGTCACCATAGATCTTGGTACAAGTGTAAGCACTGTTGTCCATTCCATTTAGCAGTTGAGTGAGGTACATGCTTTCTTAAGTAGTGTTTGCTAGACCAATATATTCAGCCTAACAGGTAGATAGTGCCACTGTTGGCTGTTTCCTAGACTTCCAGGAAATTGCAGGGCCTTGTGGTGTCAGGCTGAAACAGTACCCTGTTGTGCTGCGTCTATCCTCTACAGAGGATGCCCAGTCAGAATCACTAAACGCTATTAGACTCAAAACCTCATCTGTTGTAGCAGCCAAATGGGTTGCTACAGCCAAATGTGTCGTCACTCAATGTGTTGTCACTCAATGTGTAATGTCCCTGTTTGTACACTGGGTGTTGCTGTGCATTGCACAGGTGTTTTTAGGCATATAGGTAGGAAGCCTACTGTTGTGGTTAGGTGTTGACCCCGGAAGGGCAAATGATTTTGACCGCTATACCGCGAAGGTTTGAGTAACATGTCGTTGCTCTGCGTTTTAATGGACAATAAATGGAGAACTTTTTAAACGAACGCAATGCGTGTATGGACTTTATCTCGCTGACGGTAATCACCTTTAAAAGATCTAAGCGCGTCAACCAGGTTATTCCTGGGGTACAACAACCCAGTAGCTCAGTAGTGTACTGTGCTCCCACATCTGTTTTCCTAAAATGCAACTCGTAATCAACTGTGCCCTTAAGGTATCTCAGGACATGTTTAGCAGCCACTAAGTCCTGTGTTTTAGGTTTTTCTAGGCTTTGTGACAGTTTACTCACTATCCAGCTGATGTCTGGTCTGGTACAGGTCATTGCATAGATCAGGCTACCAACAATTTCACGATAATCTTTGGGGTTTTCAATCTCATTGTTGTTTTGTTCTTCATATCTGTTCGACTCCACTTTTAGTTCACTTGGGGTAGCCCTTGGTTTACAGTTAGACATTCCAAACTTTTCAAGCATTTTGAGGATGTACTTTTTCTGATTCATTTTAATTTCTCCCTCCTTCTGTTCGAACTGAATTCCAAAGAAGTAGGATATTTTGCAGAGATCTTTCATGCTAAATTGGGAGTTCATTGGCTAAATTGGCACTTCATTGTGTCTTTAAATCTGATGAGGCAATCCTCACTGCTGGCTGCGATTATCAAATCATCTACCCAGATGATTACTATAATTGTGTCATTTTCAATCTGCTTTCTATACACACAGTGATCAGACTGATTTTTCTCAAATCCATTTTGTTCCAGGTGGTCATTTAAGAGTTTGTACCAGTTCCTCCCAGACTGCTTTAGACCATACAAAGATGTATTCAATTTGCATACCCACTTAACCCCTGTCTCTGATATCTGTTCAAAACCCTCTGGTTGTTCTAAGTATGTCTTCCTCTATCGGAGCATGTAAATAAGCTGTTTTCACATCCATCTGATGAACAAGGAAGTTGTTCTGAGCAGCTATCTGAATAATTGCCACACTGAGGTAAGATTTGCCGTGGGAGCAAAAGTTTCATGGTAATCTATGCCTTCGGTCTGGTTGTATCCCTTAGCAGCATACCTAGCCTTGAAGATCTTTCCTGCCTTGCATTTTCTTTTAAAGCATATACCCATCTTCCCCCCACTGTCTTTCTGCCCTCTGGTAAAATTGTCAGTTTGAATGTGTCATTTTCTTTAAGTGAGTGGATCTCTTCCTTCATAGCACGTTCCCATCCGGGAGCCTCTGGTGACATAAGGGCCTCTCTATAGGTTTGGGGTACTCCACATACTGTCCTGTAACGATAATCCACACTCACATTAGTTACATCCTCTTTGGAGCACGTCACATAGTCTTCTAAATATCTCGGGGCTTTCCTTTCCCTTTTTGAGTAGTCATGTTTTTGACTGTTGTCAATGGCCCTGCATTGTTTTTCTCATCTTCTATGGCTACTTTTTCCATAGTTTCATCAGATCCGGACCCCTCTGTGTTCTCAGCATTAACACTCTCCTTGTTTGCGTCTAGGACCTGGTCCTCTGTGTTTCCCTCACTTTGTGAAACACCCTCACTGTTCTTGCTATCAGGTTACTGTTGCTCTGGATTTCTAACTGATCTTCATCAGTTTGTGTCTGTTTTTCAGTACTGTTCTTCCTAACAAACTTCACTAATCTGTGTTTTGAAATCTTTCCTGTCTGTGGATTGTACACCAGATAAGCTGGGCTATTCTTACTATAGCCCACAAACATCCCTTTTTCACACCTAGGATCCAATTTCTTGTGGTCGTGTTTGTATGCATAGCAGTCTGATCCAAAAATCCACATTTGGGAAAGGTTTGGCTTCCTTCCTGTCATCATGAAGTATGGTGTACTCTTAATTCTGTCATTATAGCATCTGTTTCGAATGTGAGCTGCAGCCTGGACAGCCAGCGGCCACAGAACCTTTGGCAATCCCTTCTCTATTAACAGGCACCTTCCCATTTCAAAGATGGTTCGCCATTGTCTCTCAGCAGTACCATTTTGATGAGGAGAGTAAGGGGATGATGTCTCATGTCTTATCCCCTTTTCTCGTAAAAGTGACTGAAATGCATTGCCTGTGTATTCTGTGCCATTGTCTGATCTTATGCATTTGACTCTACCGTATGGGGCACTGTCTGCCAAGAACTTTTCTCTCGCTAATGGTGTGTCACTCTTGTTCTTAAGGAAGTAAACCGCTATAGCTCCTCAAAAATCATCTGTAAATGAGATTGCATATTTATATCCTTCTTGAGAAGGTGGTTCAATGGGGCCTGCCAAGTCAGTATGTACTAACTCTAGAGCCTCACCAGCCTTTGTGTCAGTTTTCCTATTTCTGCTGTTGATGAACTTTCCCTCAGTACATACATTGCAATCTAGTTTGGTATTACCAGTGATCTCCATACCCTCTACCAGTTTAGGCAATTTCAACACATCATCAACATTACAGTGCCCCATGATCTCATGCCATAATCAGCCTTCTTCAGTATGACCTTGGCGCTTCTCCCCTCGACATCCTGCAGTAGCACCTCTGCGTCGCCTCGCTTTAATGCTACGTTGTTCATCCTGGTTCTGTCCACCAGTTCCATGTAGTGTGACTTTGGGTTGAAGCTCTCGTTGAATTTTGTGAAGCTGTTTCGCTCAGTTATGATGTGGGATGTTGCTCCACAGTCTACCATTAATCCATTTATTTTTAATGTTGTGAGGAACGTTTGACTGACCTTGAACACAAAAGTTTCATCATTTTCATGTTCTTCTTGTCGTTCTGCTGTTTGTTTCGCCTCATCTTTGTGGTTGTCCTTTCTCCGGCATGTCTCGTCACTGTGCGTTGAACTCCTATGGTAGCTGCACCACTTGGTCACCCCTTTTTGGCGGCAATTTCGCGCAATATGGCCGCGGTTTCCACACACATAGGATGTCACAGATGATATGTCCACTTTCATCACATTGTCTGATTTCGTTTTACTGTCGAATTTTTCAGTCTCTTCATAGCTTCGTAGTCTGCCTTTAAAATGGGTAAACGTTAAATCTTCGCTGCTTTGTGTCGTATGAATTTTAAAAGGTTTGTAGGATTCTGGCAAGCCCTTTAGAATCATGGCTATAATCAGTCCATCACTTATCACTTCTTTTGCATTTCTTAAAGAGGTCACTGCCTTCTCAGCTCGAATAATGTAGTCTGTTACGGTCTCGTCAGATTCTTTCTGTAGTGATGTGACTTCGGTATACAGCGCGATAATTCTGGGCTTATCCTGATTCGCGTAGTGACTTCGAAGTATTTGTAAAGCTTTCCTGCCGTCATCCGTTGCCTCTCGCATCACCAGCGAAAGGCTTTTGTCATCGAGAAACTGGATAAGTTCTGCGTAGCACTCCTCATTCTTTTCTTCGTCGATATTCTCCTCAGTTGACACTATAGTCTCTTTTAATCCCATTAGCCTCAGATGTCCGAGAAATTTTACCTCCCAAAGTTCGAAGTTATTTTCGTCTCCATCGAAAACTAGCCGTTGCCATGTCCCGCCAGAGACGTTAGCACGCCTGGGCCCATAACCTGTTGAATTCTGTTCTCCTAGATCCATGTTGATATGGAATATGTTACCGTCATTCATTAATAATTAATGAAAGGTCACTCAAAGTAGAAACGTACAGTTTCCTTTATTAACTTACTAAACTCCTCACAGTACTGTCAGAACATCGGTATCTGTGGCATGGCTCAAAGCCTTATGAGCTACACAGGAAACTAACAGGGGTTTATATAGATTTATCAGGGAACAAATTAAGAGTCCCATTAGTGCATTTCCCCTTTAACATACATAACACATAACAGTATAATAGTATATAACACATAACAGTATAATCGACACACTAGGAATACAAATCAGCAATATAAAGTAATACTAATTACAATTGATGAGAACACATAACTTCTGTGAAATGGAGGTGAATTTGAACACCAGCTAACTTGGCTGCAGGAGACCTGGCCTTTTGTTCTGATCTTTGCATTCCTAGGCACACAAGACGGCACAGATGGACGTTCCTCAAGAGTGCTCCTCTTGTTGCCTATGTTTCCAAAACTACATTTCCCACAATGACCATTCACTGACCAGTGGTGAGTGTGGTTTTGTTCCACAGAGGTGTGCCGATACGGCTACGGCGGCTATCCTGAGGGTATGCCCATGAATGGCATGCCCATGGAGGGTGATATGATTGATGACTATCCCCCCAGCATGCCCTACCAGTACAACGAGCCCTACTAACAGGTCACTGCTTACCTCCACGCATACACGCTCATATCAGAGGACACAGGCAGGCACACACATAAACACACACACACACACACACACACACACACACACCAGGGGATGCAGGCAGACATGCACATATTCACACATGCACATCACAGGACATGAAAAATACACCAGAGGATATATACATACATACACACAAACAAAATGTTTTCTACTTTCTGTGTACTGTGTACACCAGTCATGCAAAGACATATGCACACACGCACACACACACACACACACACTAACACAGTCTGACAATAGTATACCATACGCAAACAGACACTCACCCATACAGATACAGGCATTCATTTTTTTTACATGCATTTGAAATGCCCCTCTGACTTCACCAGTAGGTATAAAATGACTTGTAATACAGAGGACTGTAGCTGTCCAACCATGTCTGTAGCTCTGTGTATTAATGGCTTTCTCAAAGCTGCTCTTGCTCAGAGCTTCTGTGGCGTATAACATCACTCAAAATCTACATGTGGTCAGGAAGTACACCTCTTTGTGCTTCTTGGATGATGTGAAGAGGCTGATGTGCGGTTTGCAGCAGCCAATAGCAGAGCAGTGGAATGTTCCGGCCCCCGTGTTGTGGATTGAGGCGCCTTTGTCTAATAATGTGTCCATTCCTGTCCCAGATGCATGAAGATGAACGGAGAGATGAGTCATCATGGAGAGAGGGATCTGCTGAACGAGGGAAGAAGAGTGAGGACGAGGTGGAAGAAACGCGCCATTCCTCGTCTTCACCGCTGTAACACGGCTCTCTGTTCTGCACTGCGCTGCGGACGCCAAATGTTCCTGTGGCTCAACCAAGTGAGTGTTTTTATGTTGACATGCTCTCACAGCCACTGGCACGTTTCTAGTGTGTTATATTGTGTGCATTCACCCTACAAACACACTCCTGAAACCTACTGGCTTTTCTGTTAATTCCCTTTTAAAAGATGGATCTACCGTGGAACAATCACCAACCGCAATGTGCTGCTGTTCCTGAAGAGGGCCTCAGAGGACTGATGATGTGAATTACAGAGACCTGATTGGTCACACCACTGCATGATACAAATGAACACATGTTTACATGTTGTCTTTATTAAAGTATTAATCACCTGAATCTGAGGTGTAAGTCATTTCTTGACAGGCCTTTTTTTCTTTCATGCTCAATGTAACTATATTCATTTCACAGCTGATTTAAATCCCATTTGTTCTTTGGATCTGTCATGTGCTCACATACGGTATCTGGCACTTTCACAATATCAACCAATCAGCCACTCAATCAATGAACCAGTCAGTCAATGAATCAGTTCATCAATTGAATGACATCTGCATGTAAGTTATTTCTCTACTTGTCTTTTCTGTGCTGCACAGCATGGCATCTCTGGCTGCACAGTAACTCAACCACAAAGTGAGAAACAGGAAGTGGTTCAGGACCCTCTGTGCATCAACCACATCCACACACTTATTAATAGTCTGCAGGTTTTTTTTTATATCTTTCAGGTTTGTAATTTGATTAGATATTCTGAATATGAACTTATGAAGTGCATTCACTTTGCACTATTTCTGGAGAAATATTGTATCCTGGTATCCAATGTTCAAGACAGGTTGATGATTTGACTGGAGGGAGAGTAGTGCAAAGAGCAGAGAGGGAGGGTAAGAAGACATAGCACCTCGAAATGTTCAAAGTGTGACCTGACTGTTGACAGACTTTCAAAAAGCCACTCTGGTGTTTATCAGTTTCGGTTTTACTCATGCCTACAAACGAGCTGGACAACAGGCAGATCTGGTGTCACTTTCTCAGTCACAGGTACTGATGAATTTATCAAATCTACACGTTAGATTATTTTACTCTGTTTATACTATCAATCGACATTTTAGGATGAAGCTTTCATGGATGCTTACCTGTCCTCTCAGACCAGCAGGTGAAGGAGGGTGCTGAATCACACTGTACTGACCTCTTTCAACAGTCACACGTCCTTTTCAGTCTTCAGTCGAAGTTGCCATTACCTCTCCTTTAGAAGGTAGGTGCATATCCTTTCATGTATAGTCATAACTGTAACAGCATGTTTGTTTCTACACGGATAGAAACCCATGTAATTCTAGTAGAGACCTTTCTACTCTAACCTCTCTGCCCTCTCTGTATATTCAACTTTGGAAGGACAAATAATAGCATGTCATGTACATTGTCAGACTGTTGCAGAGTGTTTCACATGATTCACATTTTAAAGGAAAATATCAATTCACTTTATAAACATTAATTTTCCTCAAAGAGTGAAAAGAAACAAAGAGGTTTTTTTTCCTTTATACATAGCATTTACTTCTGTTATCTTTATGTCATCATAGTTAATGTATCCTTTGCTCTCCTGTAAGTATGCATGCTACACTTTTCTCTATACTCACTAAGTCCTGTGTGTAGTACACTGCGTGAAAAGAGGGGTATCCTGGAGTTTTAGGACAAAGTAAATGCCTGTCAAACCCTGCTGTTTGGAGGACGTATTTATTTTTTAGGAACCCACTTGACCACAGTCATTAGTTGATGGCTTGGCCTTTCAAACGTTAATAACAGTCTATGGTCTGAGGGGAGCTTGGTACCGAAGTAGTTCAGGGAAGAAGGTGTTTCTCTGTCTTGAATTCTCTAAAACAGTCTCACATGAAGTGCTTTTTCACATACTGTATGTTGTTGGAAAGAAGTCAAGTTTAAGAAACCCTGATAGCAGAGATTCCTGGGTGTGGTCTGTTTTTTAAATACCAAATGAGAAACACTAATATGACATAAAACAGTTTATTGTAAAATGAATCTAAGGTATATCAAATCCACAAAAACATACTGTTACTGTCGCAGATAACTGGGGCTGTTAATACTCTCAAACTTACATGTGTTTAATTAATGTGGTTTTGGAAAGAGAGCTCATCTTCACAGACTTAACACTGGGTCTGTCTCAGCAACTCATGAATCTTTGGCTGTGAGCAGTCGGGAGAGAAAATGGCTGTCATGAATGTCCGTCACCACACTGCCATTCTTAAAATGGTGTTCAGTAGGTGTCGCAACCACTGTCTGCACTTCGGTGCACTAAGTTCTCACCAAGTTTATGCATGATGTGATGGGCTAGTGCAGAGTGAATAATATCGTGTGAGTTAATGTGCTTTGTAGTTTCTATTGTGATTTTTAGTTGGGGGACTTTCTGTTGATCAGATTCGGTTGATTTCACAGAGCGCACAATTATGGGGCGCCGTTTGTAAAATGTCGCACGTTCTAAAACCCTGCTCAGTTTTGGTACATTTAGCATTATCATATGGGGAAAAAAGCACAACAATATTCAAATGTCACTTTTTCAAACATTTAGAGAGATATTCATGTAAGGATAATGTTTGGCAGTAACACAAAGTTGTTGAATAATATAAATGTTTCATCTAAATGTAAATGTTAAATATAAATGTAAATGTTAAATGTAAATGTTAAATATAAACGTAATTGTTCAATGTTATATATAAATGTTAAATATAAGTGTTAAATGTAAATGTTAAATGTAAATGCTACATGTAAATGTTAAATGTAAATGTTAAATGTTAAATGTAAATGTTAAATGTAAATGTAAATGTAAATGTAAATGTAAATGTTAAATGTTCAGTCTACATGTCAGATTTGAAGACTGAACCTTACCATATTTACGGTAATTGGCTTTCATAGTTTTCACGTCACGTCAAAATTACCAGCTTACAGCTGTCTACCACTCGAATTTATACAGGAACTGACCATCTTTCATTCAAGATTATTTAATATATCCGCTTTAAAATTGTCTGACATAGGTAGTAAAATGCCAGACAGTTGTTGCTCGGTTGGCTGTTCCAATCGGCGAGGAGACAAGCCCGGCTGTTTCCAGCTGATTGTAGACGTCTTCTGGGTCAACTTTTCTCAGGCAGGCAGTAAAGTAGCCTTATTTTTGTAGCTTGAAATAAAAGCAGTAACCCTGTTTCGGTCGCCTCATTTATCAGAATAACTACCTAAAACGAGAATAGATCAATAAATAAAGTCAAGAAACAAAGCATCAACACGATTAAAATTGGATTACCCGGTTTCTGCTCTGAGATTGTGACAAGTACCTAAGCAAGTAGGCTAGGCTACTGTATTTTGTCATCCAACTGGTAATACTACAATGCCAGTAGAAAATACTTGGGAAGATAATTTCAGTTGTCATTCGCCAGACCAGGTGGTTGTACTTGTGTTAATCAGGAAATTGTGTCAAATGATAAAGAACAGTGTTGGGTAGGCTAAAGGCTGCTAGCTAACAGCATGTAGCTCGCTAGCTGGTAGCTAGCTATTAAATGGCAATCATCTTTGCTCTGATAATGAAGATGTTTATTCGTTTTCACCTTCCAGACGACATCGTTATGAACCCATCCCCTTCTGAAAATTAAATTACTATCTGTGCTTTTGGTAGG
>NC_045175.1:1862595-1885689 GCF_900700415.2 Clupea harengus | reverse complement strand
TAACACGTCTGTGTGTATATTCTGGAACACGTGTTCTGTTTTGGCTTGTTGCACCAGAATATCCTCATGCTAGTTGATTGCCACTGACACTCAATCCAATGTTAGGCACAAATGTCGTTTGTCATTTACTTCTACAATGCCAACATCATTGATTCATCAGGATGCTACATTATTAGAAGGCTGCTGTTTCTGAGAGCAATACACTTCCCCCCTAATTGGTGCTGCCATCTACTGGTGATGGAAGATATGACATTCCACATCCATGTTAAAATGAATCTTCTATGGAGCTGGTATAGGGAAAAGTATGAAAGTTGGTGGCTAACAATCATTGTGTATTTAAACAACACACAGACCTATTATTCAGTGGTTCATAACATGACAATGTTAATATTGGCATAAAGAAGTCTACTGCCACCACCTCCTATCATCCTTCATAGAAATGTGGTTACATGCATGAACATGATTTTATCTTTAAAACAAGAACAAAAGCCAGGGCAGGGGTTCCACATATATTTATTGAGAGGTTTTAGTTGTCTAAAGGTGTAAAGTATGACAGACTAGTTTGAGAGATAAGAAGAAAAAGAGAAACACGGAAAACACCTCTTTTTAAAATAGAAACAGGAACATCACAGTGTGGTTGAAACCAGACTTGTGCAAATATCTGAATATGCGACCAGGGCTAGAAAGCACACAGTGGGTGAAACACCAGCAATTAAGACATTAGTTAAGTATGACAGTAAATTCATAGAGTATGAACTGAAAAGGTATAAGATATGCAATTCATGTACCATTTTACAGTTTTAGTTCAGAAATAACACTTTTTTCAGAGGTCACTACAGGCTTGATTTTATTTCACTTAAATGTAGCGTTGTGGACAAACATTGCACATGGTCAAGTCTCAAGTATAAACCTGCCTTTACTTGTTACTTATATTAGAGTGAGTGTTTAACATCCACTAATAAAGGGGAAAAGAGGTTAGGTAAGTAAACTGCTCCAGGAGACCAAAGTTCATATCAGTAGGTCAAGGTCACTGGGAGGAATGAGTTAATGTGAATTAGATTGATCCACGAGAGTTTGGCCTTGTCTTTATCCACAGTCAGTTCATTCCAAATTGTCAGACTATATTTGTTTTGATTAGAATAGAATAGAATAGACTTTATTTGTCATTGTGCATTGGATACACAACGAAATTAGTTTGTGCAACCACTAAAAAAAGTGCAGTTGTGCTGGGTGGAGGGTATGAGGGTTGTGTGATTGTTTAGTTCTGTGATGGCCCTGGGGATGAAACTGTTCTGCAGTCTGGAGGTGCGGGCTGTAGTGGCCCGGTAGCGCCTGCCAGAGGGTAGCAGGGTGAAGAGATGGTTTGCGGGGTGAGTCTCATCCTTCAAAATGCCACATGCTCGGCGGAGGCAGCGTGTCCTAAAGATGTCGTCCAGGGGAGGCAGTGAAAGTCCAATTATTCTCTCCGCAGACCTTATGACCTGACTGAGGGATTTCCTGTCCTTGTCTGTGCAGTTGACATACCATGCAGTGATACAGTATGTGAGGACACTTTCAATGCAACAGTTGGTAAAAAGACTTAAGCAGCTCGGAAGTAATACTCTTCAGTATTCTCAAGAAGTAGAGCCGCTGCTGTGCTTTCTTGACTGTGGCGGTTGTGTTACTCACCCATTTCAGGTCCTCTGAGAGCATAACCCCCAGGAACTTAAAGCAGGAGGTCCTCTCCACTTCCTCACCATTGATGATGAGGGGTGAGGGTTTGCCTTTTGCCGTCTGAAGTCAACTATGATTTCTTTTGTCTTTTTGACATTCGGGGTCAGGTTGTTTTGCTTACACCATCCTGTCAGTCTGTCAACTTCGTCTCTGTAGGCACTTTCATTTCCGTTGGTGATTTGTCCTACCACAGTCGTGTCATCTGCAAATTTGATTACTGTATTTGAAGTATGGGTGTTGGTGCAGTCATATGTGTAGACGGAGTAGAGCAGGGGACTCAATACACAGCCTTGTGGAGCTCTGGTGCTGAGGGACAGGCTTGAGGATTGGTGAGGACCCAGTCTCACTGTCTGGGGGCGATCTGTTAGGAAATCCTTAATCCACATACACAGGCTGTAGCTGAGGCCCAGATCAAGGAGTTTGGGTCAAGCCGGTTGGGGACGATGGTATTAAAAGCCGAGCTGTAGCTGTAGATTAGCAGCTTTTGATCCTTAAGTGCACTATTTTTTTACACATAGCCTGTATTTTTTCTCTTTCTCCCTCTCATGAAGTGAACCCATGCTTTTGTCCTTGTTACGTTTCAGTTTATTTTCATGCTGCTGTGGTTGTGTCCCCTGCACCACTAGTCAGCCTCACTTCACCTCACCTCACGTGGGTGAATAGTTCATCCTCCCAGCTGCGATTGCACCAGCCTCTGCCCTGATAGAAATACACAGAAGAAGAAGTTGGAGTATGTGACGCAACGCTCTATTTCTTTTCTCTGTAAAAACCCAAAGCGCGAAAAGTACAGCATTTCATCAGCATTTTGTTTCAACAGTCACACATCCTTTTTACATGTTGAAGTTGTCGTTAGTGAGAGATTGGCAGACTTCTTTACAAGGTAGGTGCTTCTATATTCATTTATAGTCATAACTATGACAGGGATAATTCATTTCAGAGACAGTTCTTTTTTGTATTCTGATATTTCACAAAGTTTACCATGGATTCATATGTTAGCATGTTTGTTTCTGAATGGATAGAAACCCATGTCATATTGTAGAGAACTTTCTACTCTAAACTCTGTGCCCTCTCTGTATATTCAACTTTGGAAGGAAAGATAAAAGCATGTTATGAACACTGTCCGACTGTTGCAGAGCATGATACAGGTGTTTAATGTCGCTCATATTCTAAAGGAAAATATCAATTAACTTTATTAACATACATTTTCTTCTTAAGAGTTAAGAGTTTTTTTTCTCTTTTATACATTTTGTTCTGTTGTATCTATGACATCAGAGTGACCTTTACTCTCCTGTAAGCATGCATGCTAGACTTTTCTCTATTCTTACTAAAGTCCAGTGTGTAGTAGTTGCTTCCACCTTTTCTGAGGTGAGTGTGAAAGTTACAATGAACACTACTGAGACTAGTAATAGAGTAATAGTCGAGTCAGGATATCCAGGCAGCAACCTAAACTCTTTGAGATCCTCTCGGTTCTTAATGTGTTCTCATAAATCAAAAACTCATACATTTCCTAAACTCTGCTTATACAAATTGAACAGTGTGAGTGTGTGACGTTTTATTATTGCAGGGAAAGTGAGAAATGTGTTTTAAAAGCACGCTCATGTTGACTGCCATGTTTCTCCTGAAGCAGTCAGGTAAAGTGGACGTAATGAAATACTTCCCAGATATGCTAGTATGATATGGCCTATACACTATAAAAGTATAAATGTGTGTATGTAATAAATCTGTACTACTATTTGAAATCATGTCATAAGGTATACTAACAGTATAATTTTAACATATTTATTCTTTATTTACTCTTCATTGTGGATGTGTTTCAGGTGTTCAGTGTGGAGTGAGTGTGACCTACTCCTCCACACGGATCTGTGGCCTTAAAGGGGCATCAGTGGTCCTGCCCTGCAAATATTACTATTCTTGGGGTCATATATATAAAAGAGGAGAGTGGTATGAGGAGAATAGCGGGAGAGTCAGAGAACACAGTAACTCTGATTATCCTGACTGCAGTCTAAAAATAGACAAACTTGCGGATGATCACTCTGGTGTTCATTACTTTCGGTTTCGCACAAACGAAGCCTGGACCTGGATAACAGGCAGATCTGGTGTTACAGTCTCCGTTACACGTAATGATGAACATATACAACTTTTTTCTAATCATAATGGAAATGATATTCAAGGTTGAAGGCACAATGACTTCTAACCTCTCTTCTCAGACCTGCAGGTGAAGGAGGGTGCTGTTGTAGGGAAACAGACTCAGACTGAACTGACCTGCAGCACCTCCTGCAGCTTGAGCTCTAACACTCAGTATGTCTGGTACAAGAATGGACAGCCTCTCTACATGACAAAACCACAGCCTCTATACTACTAGACTCAAGCAGACCCTTTGAAGAGAACAGTTACTCCTGTGCTGTGAGAGGTTATGAGGCTCACCGTTCCCCTGCAGTGTGTGAGTAGATATGGAACTCAAAAACAATACATGACTATTTCATGTTAACTATAACAATTATAAAGGTTACTTGGATCTGAAGTTCACTTTTATTTCAGATTCAGCAGAAAACATATTTTTACTCAGACAACTTGTTTTTTTTAATATACAGATAACCACATAAATTACTATCTCACAATCATAATGTGCATGTGTACGTTGATAGATATGGTATTTAATACTCATATTTTACACCTGGTCTTAGGTGCTCCAACTAAACAGTGTTGGGGTGTGACCTACTCATCTAACAGCATCTGTGTATTGAATGGTTCATCGGTGGATATTTCCTGCACTTACAAATATCCAAGAGATCACCGTAGCAAAACAACCTTCTGGTTTAACAAGCAGAAATCAAGCCATCTCCCAGTAGATCTAAATTTGGATAAAGACTATCAAAACCACACAGAGTATGTTGGGAATAAAGGGAATAGTTGTACCCTGAGACTGATAGACATGAGAGAGAGTCACTCTGGAGAATATGCCATCAGGATTACAACAGAACAGGGGGAGAGTTACTCTGGATTACCTGGAGTCAACATCTCTGTTACAGGTAGGCCCTTTAACTATTTTGATAATGAAATGTGTGTACACGTAGCACTGTGTCCCCCTACACATAATATATCCTCCAGTTCTGCAGGTGTTGATAACTCCTGAAGCAATGAAAGAGGGAGAGAACGTGACACTCACCTGTAATACAACCTGTATTCTGAGTAACAACCCCACCTTCATCTGGTACAAGAACGGACAGCCTGTGACCTTGAACCACACAACCAGAGACAACAGGCTGCATCTGAACCCAGTCAGCAGTGAGGATGTGGGCAGTTACTCCTGTGCTGTTAGAAGACATGAGAGTCTCTTCTCCACTGAAGTGTTTCTCAAAGTCCGATGTAAGTTACTACAACTGACTGTAAATGTGTAAAGGTGTGTACAAATATGGTTAAAAACATATTGCATATAGAATATATTGTGTCTTGTTGTCTATTTGTAGGTCTATACGTTAAAACGTATAGACCTACAAATAGACAACAAGACACAATATATTCTATATATATACTGCTACCAAAATCAGACACATCAATGAAATGTCTTCATTCGTCACATGCTTGCTTTTGTTATTTATTAAGATAAAACTTGCATACATTTTAACAGACAAGCCAAAGAATGTGTCAGTGTCTATCAGTCCTGGGGAAAGAGTGGAGGGCAGTTCTGTGACTCTGACCTGCGGCAGTGATGCCAACCCACCAGTGCACAACTACACCTGGTATATGAAGACTGGAGCTGAATCTATTATTAGGGGCACAGGTGACAGCATCAGCTTCAATATGACCTCTAATTCCAGTGGACTTTACTACTGTGAGGCAGAGAATGAAGTTGGCTCTCAGACCTCTACTGGAGTTGCAGTTTCTACAGATGGTCAGTATCATGTCGTTTTATGAGAATACTAATATGTATTTCTGCCTGTGAAAATTCAGCTGTTTCTTTACAAAACTCTAGTGAACATGTGATCCCAGTCAGCAGTGAGGATGTGGGCAGTTACTCCTGTGCTGTCAGAAGACACAAGAGTCTCTTCTCCACTGATGTGTTTCTCAAAGTCCGATGTAAGTTACCACATCTGACTGTAAATGTGTACAGATGTTTACAAATGTGGTTCAGATCTTATTGCATATATTATATTGTATACTGTGTATTGTTGCCTATTTGTAGGTCTATAAGTTCTAACTGCTACCGAAATCAGACACCTCAATGTCATGTCTTAATTTGCTTTGTTATGATAAAACTTGAACACATTTTAACAGACAAGCCAAAGGATGTATCAGTGTCTATCAGTCCTGGGGAAATAGTGGAGGGCAGTTCTGTGACTCTGACCTGCAGCAGTGATGCCAACCCACCAGTGCACAACTACACCTGGTATATGAGGACTGGAGCTGAATCTCTTATTAGGGGCACAGGTGACAGCATCAGCTTCAATATGACCTCTAATTCCAGTGGACTTTACTACTGAACATCAACTAAACATGCATATGTCCCATCTGAAAAACAGGAAGCAGAATGCTGAAATTACTGGAGATACAAGGGACACAATTACTGACATACAGGTGAGGAACTTGGTGCTCAAAGTCTTTAGCTGTAGTCTGTTGTTCAATGATTACACATGTACGTATCTCCCCATATGAAATATCTGGCACCAGCCAAAACTAAATAACCTTAGGAACTCTTGCACCTGAAATCAGAGTTGATGATGTAATCTGTTCTTTTTACCAATCAGAATGACTCAGGTCTCATGTACAGCACTGTCACAGCAAGGGCCACGACCTCTGACCCTGCACAGAGAGTGCCCACACCTGATCAAAACGATGTTCAGTATGCAAGCGTTCGGATCAATCGCTCCAAAACACAGGAAGTACCTCTATACGCCACCGTCCAGAAGCCTCAAACCTCCACGCAGGACGACGATGTTGCCTACTCATCAGTCCAGTTTCTCAGAGGAAGGGCTGCCACCAGGTGGGCATTTATGCTCATTACAACAAATCATGCAGCTTCTAATCCATCAACAGCCACTGCATGACACCTTATGTGCTCAGGCTAGGAGACGTTAATAGTGTAGTGTTTCTCAGAAGTATTCATTCCCAGGCATCCCTAACATTGATCAGAATCCAGCATTTATCCTGTCGATGCTGTGCACCAGTTGCTCACAGACAAATGCAATTTTGCTGGTCATGTTGACATGCTAGCTGTCTTAATGCTCAGTAGCCAAATTGCAGCAATGCAGTCACCTCTCACATATCACACTGAAAATGTTTCCGCTTTCAGTCACAATCCAACTCTTATTCTTCAGACTAGAGTTGTAACAGTAAGTACTGCATGCTGTTGTGTGTTCACAGGGCTGAGATTGACGTGATCTACAGTGCAGTCATCAAACCATGACAGGCCCGTGAAACAGCAGACCAGAATTGCCCTCAGGTTATCAAAGCCGTCCATCAGAACAAGACATACTCAGTCTTTACAAGAAATCCTTTTGAAGTATTACCTTTGGTGTGAAATTCTTTAGATTTAACTTTTTATGTTTCTATGTTGTTACTGCCAAAATGCCATATAGCATTGCATTTTGTCTTTGTTACAATATTCATTCAGAATCGCTTTAAATGTTCTATAGTAGTAAATCATGACTTTGAATGTAATGTTTTATTTATTTATTATATATACAGATATTAGATATTCCTCAGATGTTAGATATTCCTTAAATTCCTCTCTGGATTTACACGAGTTAAACAAACTCTTACTATTTTTGAAATCATGAACAAGGATTTTACACACTCAAACATTTTCATTATTGGTATTTTGTTCAATAACCTTGCATTTCATTGCCTAGTCATACTGAATGATCAGCTGGAGAACGTCATTGTTCCATACATGCAATTGCTCAAGTGAAAATGAAAGTAACATTTTCCTCATAGAAGAAAGATATTTAAGAATGTATACATTCAAGCCTTTAACAAGGCTTGATTGATGTGTAGAAACCTTACCTAAAAAATGTACAGCTATATTCTAACCCTCTCATTTTAGATAAATAAAAGATTATTTTAGCACAATGTGTGTTCCTCATACTTCAGCCTGCCTTTACTAAATGTAGGATCATATTTAACTCCGCCAAGGAGGTTATGTCTTTATTGCCGTTTCTTGGATTGTTTATTTGTCTCTCTGTCATCTGGAATATGTAAACTTGGTGGAGGGGTGTAGCATGGGCCAAGGAAGAACCAATTATATTTGGGAGCGGATCCAGGAAGATTGTGAGATAGGGCATTTGGCCTTGGCAGAGATCTGCACTCTCTGAGTGCCCTTTTAGCTCGTTATGAAACACTGCATGCTCAAATCATCTTTAAGTTATGATCGCTATACTGTCTACTCTGGGTGCGGTCTGGAAAAATAAGCACTACCTAATGAGTGATCCCCTCAAGCTCCACAGCAGAATGAGTGTATATGGTGGGAAGGTGGAGATTAACCCCTCACACAACACAAGAAAATACTTAGAGGTACATAGACAAAATCGAATAGAAATATCCAAACATAGGCCTATTACAGTAACACAAAGCAACACAACATAAATCACTTCAGTGGCTACACAAACAGGTAGCATCTGACACACACACCTAAAACAAATATTTAAAACAGAAAAAAAACACAAAAAAAATAATACTCCAAACAAACAACTGATATGCCTGTCACTGATAACACTATCAGTGCAATATCAGTGAACAGGTTAAATCCACCAACTTGTTCTTGTTATGAAATGCACAATGACTAACATAATCGCTTCCCCATCATTATATGGTCTGAAGATGACTCCCAAAGGCACGTACAATGAGCATGCACACTGGGCATGAAATATATTTATAAAAACAGGAGTGTTAAAAAGGCTGCTTCACCAGCTGCATCCAGCTGTGCACCCCCACTGTGCCGGCCACTCACAGGACCTGGGGTCCATGAAGGGTCATCCTATCATTTGATCCCAGAGTTCCGTGGGGCTCGTGCACAGTGGAATTTCACTGACCATTTGGTCAAACCCAACGGTTTCAAGGCTCCCCCTCAGCTCCCCTATATAAGCCTGACCCACCGCTGGCCAGTGTGTGGGTCAATAGAAGCTGGAGAGGAGCATTCTCATCAAGGAGTAAACGGACAATCCATTATCAAGGACATTCACTTTCGTCTTGCCGTGCGTCTTTGTGAATGTGAGTGTTTGTATATAGTATATGTGTGGTTTAGCGAGTTAGTCTGTTAATATTAGTGTAGATAATATCTGTTAGTCATTTAGGATATTAATCATTCACTGTCTTGGGTATTTCACTCCGTTACTGCTAATTCACGTGAATGTTAGTAACGGAGATAATGGAATGTTCACCGTTACGCGGCACGGTGTTAAAGTAGCATATCCATGTTCAGATCATTGCCGTGTGTATAATATAGTTATGCTTGGTGTATATATCATTGTTAATATTGTATATTTGTTATTTATGTCATTCTGTAGAAACCACGGTTCAAACACGGATTCAAGTGTGGATATGAGTCCTTTACACGGATAATCATATTCACAGTCCATTATCATTCAATTCAAGGCTTGAGTGTGTGTTTTCAATAAACATCAGTGTTTTCATCATCATTGGGACTTGACATCCGTTCTTGTTCTAACCGGACAGACCTGTGGCGATTGTCACCTATTTCAAGTACACCAGCAATACAGTCCTCTTTGGGTTTCAGTCAACTCAACATCCCCCTATTTTATAAGGAGGTTGTGGTTATTTTTCAATTCCCCTTATTCACTCATCCCATACATTATAATCAGTTGTGTTAAACTAAACATCAACATGAAAAAAAAAGAAAGAAAAACTTTTCATGCAGATGTGTTTACATACCAACCTGTAATGAGTGAACATTAGTACTGTTGAGAGAAAACATGAACCAGATGATGCCTGTTTGTCACCCTAAGAGTCACTGACCAGAAACACCTGCCGCATGGGACATGGCAAGCACTGCTTCCCCTTGTGGAAGAAGCAGCTCACCACAAGTCAGCTCTATTTAATAGCTTTTTAGGGTAGTCAGTCATAGCTGTAAGGCTCGACACTAACAGGTTTGTGTTCAGTGAAATGGAGGTGAATTTGCACACGAGCTAACTTGGCTGCAGGAGACCTGACCTTTTGTTCTGACCTTTGACCCTCTTGCATTCCCAGGCTCAAAAGACCACACAGATGGACGTTGGCTACGCAGCTGATGTGTAGTGTTCCTCTTGTTGCCTATGTTTCCAGAACTACATTTCCCACAATGCACTGTGTACACATTCCACATTGTCAGCTCTATTTAACAGCATTTTTGCCCATGAATGGCATGCGCATGGAGGGTGATATGATTAATGTCTGATGTCTCAGGAAGTACACCTCTTTGTGCTTCTTGGATGACGTGAAGAGCCTGATGTGCGGTTTGCAGCAGCCAATAGCAGAGCAGTGGAATGTTCCACCACCACTGTTGTGGACCGAGTTCCTTTGTGTAATCATGTGTCCATTCCTGTCCCAGATACATGAAGATGAACGGAGAGATGAGAAGAGCATGGAGAGAGGGATCTATCGAACGAGGGAGGAAGCGTGAGGAAAGAGTGAAAGAAACGCGTCATTCCTCGTCTTCACCGCTGTAACACGACTCTGATGTGATGCTCTGTTCTGTTCTACTCTCCGCTGCGGACTTTGCCTGCTGTCTCACCAAGGCCACCACACGAGTTCTTATTTTCCCCAAATAATATCATTATTTTATTCTTCTCTATTTAGTTTTGTCTTCTTTTACAGAAAGATTGCTGTATTGTATTAAAGGGCTTTTAAGGGTGTGCAATTGTTTTTGTTTGTTTTTCACTGCGCTTAGGCGAAAGAATGGGGGACACTGCTGTTTGCCAAAGAGATTTGTGTTTTATTTTGTAATACAGTTTTTTCCAATCATTTTAGTTCTTGTACCTATACCATGTTCACATTCCCAAAACACTTAACACATCGAGCACACCAGTAGACCATGTGAACCAAACTGTGGATACTTGCCCCTATGCTTAGATACAAATGCAGGCAATGACACCTTCTTCCAAAATTCATGGATACCTGTCCCATTCAATGTTCACTACCAGCAAAACACTTTGGAACTACAGCATTTTTTGCCAATGTTTAGATACTCTGTTCAGAACAGTTACCTTTCAGTTCAAAACCTTACTTACAGTAATTTAGATCACTGTAGATTGAAAGATGCTTTGTTTAGACAGACAAATTAAATTATATGCTTAAATAAGAAAAAGTATTCTTAATTTAGCAGAACGTTTATTTAGATTATTTAGTTTGTTTTGGCTTGCAGACTTCACACTATCTCTAATAGTAATAGAGTGTATAGAAGGCAAACATAGATGTAACTATTCCTGAAAAGTTGTTTCCACTATTACAGTACTGCTCTTTATGTAAGTCATAGGCTATCAGTGAAAGACAGTTATTGAAGAATGCAATTCTTCAATTTACAGTAATTACAGTACATTTGCTACACTCAATTTTGACATCTATTGTGAGAGGCAAACCGACATATCAACACTGTCTTCAGATACTTGGCTTGGATTGACGTATTTCCAAGATGCAATGCAGAGGAGAATGTTACCGTAAATGCGAAGTTCAAACATGTAAAAGATTTACACCAAATGCAGAGGACAGAATGGATCAGCATTACTGTAGGGCTACAGCAGACTTCTAGTGGTATTACAGTACTTTGGTAGACTGTATCTTGTGTTGATGTATGTCATTTACTGCATTGGAAATACTGCAGTAAATACGTAGCATATTCATGCCTTTTTGTTGTAATGTAGTAAGCCTATATAGTGCAGTAACACATGCAATTCTAGCATATGGCTGTAATGAAACATGTTGCAGCATTTTAGAATTATTTGTTTACTGTCATATTACAAACTTTATTACTGTAGTGAGTCCAAAGAAGTGTTTGTCTGTGTGTGTTTTTTCTCCTTTTTTTAATGCGACACTACAGTAATCTATGCCAAACTGGAGGACACAGCAACATCATAGATGCAATTAGCAATGCTTCAAGTTGTTAGTGCTTTTTAGGTCATTCTACTCTGAGAGGGAACATGTGTTAAAGTTATGGCAGAATTGATTGTGGTGTGGTTGTTGTATTGCATTTTGCACCAAAAGTTAACTGATATGCAGAGGTGTGTGTCTGTAAAGGACACTGTGTTAAGTGTTTGGGAAAAGTATCCATGGTATAGGTACAAGAACTAAAATGATTGGAAAAAACTGTAATAGTAATAATCATTTCACTTCTGATCTTAGTTTACGCTGTCGTTTTGATAATTCTAATCGAAGAATTTTTTTTTTAAATGTGCCAGCAAAGTGACTGAAGACATGTTAGCACGTCATAGCCCAGGTAGCTGACCTCAGACCTGCCTTGGGTCTGATGGAAAGTTCAAAGATTTGAAACTTGTACTGGCAAAACCGATCTGAAGTCTGATCTGCCTGTCACTGCGCTATCCATAGTCCACCAACTACATGGCCTTTGCAGTACTACTGCTGAAACTCTTGGTCTGTGACCAAAACTTTACTGGCTAGAACTGGCACGTCAAACCTTTATGTGCGTGTAGGTGTGTGTATGATTTTGTGTGCGTGTTTGTGTGTGTGTGTGTGTGTGTGTGTGTGTGTGTGTGTGTGTGTGTATGTGTGTGTGTGTGTGTGTGAAAGAAATGTTTCTTTTTAATTATTATCATGATGTGTTTTAGTTTGATATTAGTTAGTTAGTTAAATGGAGGACTAAGCTCTTTCCATTGTTCTGTGAAAGGAAGTTTGAAACTGTGGGAAGAGAAGCTTGGAATTTAGAGGTGTCATGAAATGTTTAGGTTAAGACTGATTTATTTTTGTAGAGTCAGGGTTTTTGAGGGTCTTAGGAAAACATTCTTATCTCTTGGAACCAGAGTACGGGATGGTACAAGGGGGGAGTGTTTTCCTGCATGTTCTGTGATATTGTCTCTGCATAAAGTCTGTTACATGGTACCAGGGAAGGCAGTGATGGGTTGAACAGCGTTCTGAAAGCACTCCATTCCTCTTTGGAGGAGTGTAGGTTGAAGAAGTGGTCTAACACCATTCACTCCTCTCTGACAGAGTAAAAGTCAATTATTTATTATATTCTTGGTTGTGTGTCTTAATTCTGAGGATAATTACAGTCCTTAAAAGGGTGAAATAAATCCCTAACAGTTTGGTCCTTTGAGCCGGATCTCAAGAAGGACCAGATGGACGGGAGCAGAAATACGAAAGCCGAGAAAGAAGGACAGAGAATGACCCTGCGTGTTGAATTGTTCGTTGGGCCGGTTGACGGATTTCTGCCCCCGCCTCACTGCCTTTGACGAGTTCCGAATCCAGATGAGACGCACAACAAGAATATTACGTAAGTAGCCTGGGGTTACTTATTAGAAAAAGATCGGGGATCTTTTTAAAGAGATCCGGGATCTCTTGTTAGCGCTAAAAACTTAGTCGGGGACTAAGAAACCTAGTCCGGGACTATGGTTATGTTGTAGGCCTACGTAAAAGATGTACATCTGTGTGTGAATGAGGGCGTGAATGGAGTAAGAAATTAGGCAAAATTAAAACTTTGGAAAATATCCGGATATTTTTCATAGACTCAAGAGAAGTATTTTGCTTAATTCAAAAAAAAACTCACCATAATTAATGAATATGAGATGGTTTGAGGAAAGTAAGAAGGCAAGATGGTTAAAAGAGAGAGAGAGAGAGAGAGGATAAGAAAGTCAATGGAAAGTTGAGAAGAAGATTAAAAGAAAGTGAGGATAAGTGTTATTCTTGTGGAGAAAGAGGGGAAAACTGCAGGCTTGATAAACTATAGAGATTTTACTGTGGCCACGTGAAAACTCTATACATTTGATCTGCTTTGTTCATTTGCACGCACTTTTTAGTCTTAAGTGCGTGAAGGGGGAGTTACTAGAAATTATGTAAAGACATAAATAGAGTTGAGCATTTGTGAATGAGAAATTGGGATACTGGCATAGACAGACACTGCGCACGCGCACAATCCATGTGTCTCATTGAAATAGCCACCAGTGACTGTGGCTGATTTAACAGCACAGGTGGGGAAGGGACACATTGGAATTGTGATCATCATTGTGTATCATCTAATTATCATTGTATCATTATATGATAATGATGGCGATACTGCTTAAATAAAATAATACAAGTGCAGATCGATTTGAGGATGAGGAATTTTGGTCTGATCAACTAAAAAATCTCTATCCAAATAATCGAATTGCATGAATAGCCGCAGGGGTAGAGGCCCGGAGTTAAGATTAGATTAGATTCAACTGTATAGTCATTGCACAGAGTACAAGTACTGAGACAACGAAATGCAGTGTAGCATCTATAATGAAGAATAAAGGAGTGGGATTCAGAAGAATCTCAGAGTGCTATAAATATATAGATATTATAGTAATGAATGAAAATAATTCCAGTGTTGCAAGAATTGTATTTGCAAAAACGAGTTCATTTGTTTCATTAAGAGATTGTTTGGTGCTCCGAGGCGAGACTAAACGAAGATTTGACGGTTTGATGATAGGTCAAGTCCTGTGGGGTAAATCGCAAATGTCCGTATATTTTTATTCAGGGTGTGAACTTGATAGATGAAATGACGAACACGGTTGCGTTGATGTGGGCATTCAGTCATTGGAGCAAGATTATTGATCGGAACCTAAAGTTTTAAATTGATATTTAAAACTAAAATAAGCAAGTGACCAGTTGTTGGCATAGTTTACTTGAAGGTATTTTGTGTAACATCTGTGAAGAGAGAGCATTTAAAATTGCTGAGAGCGCGACGCACATAAAACGAAAAAGATCATATTAAACTTTCTCTCGTTACCTTAGTAGTGCGCCGTCAGAGGGCATAACAAGAGAAAAATGGAAATACGAGATTGTGATGTGTTGTGAGCTATTGTATGTGCCAAAGTACTGAGTGACTAACATAGCCCGGAATTATTGTAGAACCTGTGTGGTTGGCTGTTCAGACGGACAGAGAAGCACACGGGTGGGGGCTGTCAGGGGGAACAGAGGGCTCACATTCTCACACACACACACGCTGTATTTTAAAAGGAGAGGAGATGAGAAGAATTGTCAACTTGCACATATTAGTGTGATTTTATATAAATGGGCAGTGATTAAGAGTCATGGTGATACTTATGTATCAACTGGGGGAATGGTTAGCATAGTACATGAGCACTATACAACATATGGATTAAAAACCTATTAAAAAAATTTTTTGTATGAAATGTGAGATATGTATTCGGCATAACTCAATTAAATTTCACAGTAGCAAAAGCACTGTGCAAAACAATAAGACCAACTTTTGGTGTGTCACAAATTATACTACAAACTAGGAAATGTAAAGAACCAAATACTGTTCGAGTTTTTTTTGTGTCTCCACAGATACAAGGCCAGGTGAAGGTGAAGGTGACTGGGTGTTCATCAAAATCATCAAATGAAAGAGCTGGTCTGACGACAGGGGGGAGGAAACATATCAAGTGCTACTGTCTACCCCCACTGCCGTTAAAATTGCAGAACGCTCCACCTGGATTCATCTGTCACACTGTAAACTTCGTTCATTTTTTTTAGGATGCACCACTAGCGTTGAGTAGGGTTTCGTGCCTACTTGAGGGGGTTGAGAAATATAGCTCTTTTCCGTCTTAACGTCACCTAACCTCCAGGGAGCGCCCTGAGGGTTAGAGATTCTGGTCAACATAGTAGAGGTGTATCTGTGTTTATTGTTTTTCTTGTTTATTTGTGTTTATTGTTTTTCTGTATACATTATATAACTTGGGTAAAACAATGTTTAAACTGTAACTATTAATGATTAATTCAGGGGTAATGTTGGGTCTATGGTCCTCTACAAGTGTAATTGAGAGAATCCATAAGAGGTGGATTTCATATGGGGAAAATTAGACCATGGGGAACGTTACTCATCTGTATTTTATTAATTCAAGTTATAGATATGCATCTTTGCAAGCGAACAGACTTGATAAGACTAATTGCTATGTATGTACCTTAATGCCAACATCCTACTTTCACCCTAGACTTAAATCAAGGCTACTCTCATTCCAAGCAATGATCTGTGTTGGAGAGAAGTGTGCCCCAGACAACTGGGGCTACAGTAAGTCATTTTATGATACAGACGATACCCAGGTGCAGGATCTGTGTAACAATACCCACCCACTAGCAGAACTAAAAAACATGCCACAACCTAGCTGTCACCTTAAGTGGCAGTCCATTCCATATTCCTAATGTGTTTTTCTATTAGAGGAACAAAGAGAGTAGGCTCTCTGAGACGGAAACAGTGTAATGAAATTGTCATCGATACTGCTATACTGTCATCAAACACTGCTTCCTCAGCCAACGTCGTACCCTGTCCATTGGGAACAGGTCCTTATGTTGAGGTTGGAATGCAGGGCATTGCCACTCTGACAAGGGTACCCCTAAGGTGAGAGAGGTATTGTGGTTGTGTGGTAGTATATGGTACAGTCCATCTTCTTCCACACTGGGGTGGCGTAAGCGCCCCCGCCCAGGTCATGGACCATTTTTGTGTTGTCAGTGCTATCTCGCAGGCAGAGTACCTCGTAAGAAGAGATTTGCTGTTGAGAAGCATGACAGCGTGTGGGGGGGATTGACGTGACTGGTGATTAAAAGATTTGGACCACCAGCTCCAAGGTTATTTTGTTTCTGATTTAGGCCCTAGGAGAAGGAAAAGTCATGTTAAGAATGGAAACGCTTAGATAGGTTAGGATTTTGTTCACTGCTGCTGGTGGGGGAGTTTTGTGACTGATATCTGTTGTATTTGGATATTGGATTATATTCATAGTGTCTCTGTGACTGAAGCCTTACAGCAAATGAAGGTTGTTATGTGATGCTTTATTACAAGACAAAGTGGTTAATGTTCCGTGGTGAAATCTGGTTGCTTGGTTTACGTCTGGTACATGGTGGTAAGTGGTGTTGTCTGTTCTCTATTGTAGCAATTTGTATACTTTTTGTATTTTTATGATGTGTATTTCTACATGTTTCTAAGTTCTCATGTCTAGTCTTGTATGTACTTCTGTCTCACTGTGAACTGTTGTCTGGAACCATCAAGATGATGATGCTTTAGTTTAATGATGTTTAGACTAGTATTGTTTTCATGATAAACAGGAGGGAAATGTGAAAGAAATGTTTCTTTTTAATTATTATCATGATGTGTTTTAGTTTGATATTAGTTAGTTAGTTAAATGGAGGACTAAGCTCTTTCCATTGTTCTGTGAAAGGAAGTTTGAAACTGTGGGAAGAGAAGCTTGGAATTTAGAGGTGTCATGAAATGTTTAGGTTAAGACTGATTTATTTTTGTAGAGTCAGGGTTTTTGAGGGTCTTAGGAAAACATTCTTATCTCTTGGAACCAGAGTACGGGATGGTACAAGGGGGGAGTGTTTTCCTGCATGTTCTGTGATATTGTCTCTGCATAAAGTCTGTTACATGGTACCAGGGAAGGCAGTGATGGGTTGAACAGCATTCTGAAAGCACTCCATTCCTCTTTGGAGGAGTGTAGGTTGAAGAAGCGGTCTAACACCATTCACTCCTCTCTGACAGAGTAAAAGTCAATTATTTATTATATTCTTGGTTGTGTGTCTTAATTCTGAGGATAATTACAGTCCTTAAAAGGGTGAAATAAATCCCTAACAGTGTGTGTGTCTGTGTGTGTGTCTGTGTGTGTGTCTGTGTGTCTCTGTGTGTGTGTGTGTCTGTGTGTGTGTCTGTGTGTGTGTCTGTGTGTCTCTGTGTGTGTGTGTGTCTGTGTGTGTGTCTGTGTGTGTTTGTTTGAGCATTAGAGAGAGAGAGAGTGTGTGTTTATTTAATTTTCCTTTCCCTAGTTGCTTTTCTTGAAATGAGTGAGGTAGCGCTAAAAATCTGCTGAGTGACAGTAATGGTCTTATAAAGTCATGTATATGAAATGCTTTCATTATTTGTGACAATTAACTCTGCACTTGTCAAGACTAAGGAAATACTGTCAGAGGGAAACGTGCTGAAGGGACATTGACAAATCTAAATGACAAGAGGTTTGGTAGGGGTGCAGCAAGCAGGTGGAGAAAGACCAGGAGGGAGAGGAGAGAGGAATGTCTTGCTGTAGCCATTTCCTGACTCCCTGGACACAGAAAAGGTCAGGCTTTGACCTTAGAATATGCCGGTTTAGACACTTAAATAAACCTATTGACAGGGAATTGTTTTGTCTTTCTTAGAATGTTTTTACTTATTATTTTGTGTCAAAAACGTGTCTAACAACGTGGTTTGCTGTGTGTGTGACGGTGTTGAAATGATGGTCTGTGGTTATCTGAGAGATTGTGTGTGTGTGTGTGTGTGTGTGTGTTTGTGTGTGTGTGTGTGTGTGTGTGTGTGTGTGTGTGTGTGTGTGTGTGTGTGTGTGTGTGTGTGAAAAGGTGAAGTCCCTAAGAGAGGAGGAAGGCCGGACTCCCCCAGCGTAATGGTTGGGTCCGGGTTCCCCTGCACCCTTGGATGCTGGCCAATTGGGACTGATTGGGTCAAATTAGCCCTATGGGCTGCCTTATTAAAAGGTGCACCTCATTGTTGTTCGAGACACAGACTGGACAGGCTGCAAGAAGCTGAGGCAGGTACATAGACGAAACCTGTCAAGAGTACAGAGTTGTACCTGGCCTGTTTTAAACGCTTTAGTTTTGTTCAGTTTATGTTTCTCTGTTTGTGGGGTTGTGATTACCATGGTTTTTGTTGTTATGTTTTTGGGGTTCGAGTCCCTATTTTTGTAAATAAATATAGCTGTATTTGTATACGTAAGCCACTGGGCCTCATTTATAAAACGTACTTACGCACAGATTTGATCTTAGAGTGTTCGTGCGATCAAATCCACGTCTAAGTACAGATTTATAAAAACCGTCTTAGACGTAGAAAAGGACGTATCTCTACGTCTGGTTCTAGTTCACGTAAGTACATTTCCTTGTGGCAATACTGGAGTAATGCAGTAATTCGGAACTCTCCGAGCGCCGACACGCAGTCACCACCACCGTCACCATTAGGGCTAATGGTAAAAGGCCAAATGAATGTTTCGCTCAATAAAATCAATTAAACAATTTGAATAATTCATACATGAATGAAATTCACGTCTAAGGTATTCATTTTAATTCCACACGTGTAAAACATTTTGCTCAAGTTATAGCCTATAAAAAGCCTGATAGTGACTTAGCTTTCAGTAGGAGATATGGCTGCACTGGCGTTGTTAGAGGATATTGCCAACCGTGCAATAAGGAGAGAAAGGGTTTTTCGTGATTGCGCAGGATGATGTATGGCTGATAAGCAGGTACCGTTTTCTGCGTAAAACAGGGTTCCCAATGGCTTCTCACCCCGATTGCGCACACTCAGACAGCCTAGGAAGCTGTGGCACATGCCTGTGCGTGGTCGGTAGTGGAGCGCAGCATAGGCATGCTGAAGGGAAGGTGGCGATGTTTGGATGCATCGGGAGGGAGACTGCTATATGACCCCGAAAAGGTTTGCCAGATCATCCTAGCCTGTTGTGTGCTACACAACATCTGTCTAAGCCATGGCATAGAGCTAGGAGAAGACAAAATGCGCATGGACCAAGATGAGCACCCTCCCATCCCAGCTGGCTGGAACACGCACATCACTGCGCTGAGAAGATGGGAGCTGATTCCCCAACTATACCAACAGTATAAGAATAAATGCACACATGTTCACATTTTCTTCAGAATGTTTTATTTAGGCACGTTTGTTCAAAGAACCCTCAATAGCGGACAGAGTTCGGCAACAACCTCACTAACAGACTCATTCAAGTCCCTTTGTGAATGAGAAGAGGAAGCTGGTGATGGCCGACGAGGCCCCGATGCTGGTGCAGCAGGTGCTGCTAGATTAGATTAAGTAGGGGCGTTTTGAGGGCGGAGATTCAGTTGCGCACCATTCCACGATCATTTGTGATTTATAACCGCAGGAATGGCGTACACGTGTTTTTTTGTGCTTACGTTCGTTTTCTCTGAATCACACTTACGACCACTTCAGAAAACGTCTGAGATCAAATGTAGGATGGTTTCTACGCAACATTTTATAAATGAGGCCCACTGTCTCCTGCGCTGTGTGTGTTCCTGCCTGCCTGCAACCACGTTCCAGAAGCCTACATCCCACATCGTGAGATGGCTGGCTCGGGCCATTCTCACAGCGTGTGATTGTGTGATTTAAGCAACAGTCAGCCATTACCACTGAACTACATCAGACTCATCTGGATTTCATCGGTTCACACTGCAAAACAAAATGTCCTATAGTATTCTGTTGGCAACACAAAAAGATATTTTCATAAGTATACACACATTCAACTTGATGCCGGTGAAAAACACCCCTTAATGCGTGTTTACCGACATCGATTTGGAAATAGATTCCCTAATTTTCTCATTGATATGTTAATAGCAACCAATTACTTATCCTGGAACCCATCATTAAAATTCTAGGTTCTAAATTCTAAATTTCTTCCTGTCTTAGTGGACTTGTACCGTCTGTAGATGGCAAATGTTGTTGGTGCTTCCGGTATCAAAAATGTCTTCCTGCAATAATTTATTCTCCCACACATTTGGTTGTCACAGGCCAAGGGAAATGTCAGGTTGAATTCATGGAACGTATCGGTGAACACCCTACGTGTCATGACTTATCCAGTAGGCTGTGGTATGACCATGAACAGTGGCCAGTATGAAAAAAATCCATCCTTAATTTCCTAAAATAATACCTGTCACAAACCTAAAATAATAAAATAAACTGTTGCTCTGGGACTCAAATGAGAATGTGGGATTACAGTATTTTAAGTACTTCCTTCCTGTCACAAAAGACATTTTTAAACAACTTCGGCTCAGATCTGTGAATATGTGAACATCAAAATTCCATTTTCTGTGTCAGTTTCCTGGACAGTGGCAGTTTTCATCTTTTCTGTGTGAAGTCTCATTTCTACATGTTTGTGTAAGCTACCTGCCAGTCCATATGTTGTGATGTGGAGGTTATCCCATGTGCCAGATGGCCAAGAGACTGAAGATTTCATACCAAGTTGTCCATTTATGTCTTGAGAAAAGTGTGAGAAACACATTTATAGTGTGTGATATTGTGTGCACTCACCCTACAAACACACTCCTGAAACCTACAGTACTGGCTTTGCTGTTAATTAATTCCCTTTTAAAAGATTGATGGATCATTCTGTGGAGCAATCACCTGTGTAACCAATCACAATGTGCTGCTGTTCCTGAAGAGGGCCCCAGAGGACTAATGATGTGAATTACAGAGACATGATAGGTAACACCACTGCATGATACAAATGAACACACAAACAAGATTTTACATGTTGCCTTTATAAAGATATTATTTATAAAGGCATCTGAATTTGAGATGAGGCAGTCATTTATTGAAAGGCCTTTCTTTCTTTCATTCTCAATGTAACTCTATTCATTTCACAACTGATTTAAATCCAATGTGTTCTTTTGATCTGTCATGTGCTCACATACTGTAATTGGCACTTTCATAAAAGCAACCAATTAGCCACTCAATCAATCAACCAGTCAGTCAGTTCATCAATTAAATGACATCTGCATGTAAGTTGTTAGTCTACTTATCTTGTGTTCTCTCCTTTTCTGTGCTGCACAGCATGGCCTCTCTGGCTGCACAGCACCTTAACCATGAAGTGAGAAACAGGAAGTTTCTCAGGACCCTCTGCGCATCAAACACACCCACACACTCATTAGCAGTCTGCTGGTGTGAACAAGTCTATACTTACTGAGGATATGGTACTCGAAATGTTCAAAGTGTTATCTGAAAGGTGACATACTTGCAGAAAGCCACTCTGGTGTTTATCAGTTTCGGTTTTACTCAAGCCTACAAACGAGCTGGACAACAGGCAGATCTGGTGTCACTCTCTCAGTCACAGGTACTGCTGAATATATCAAATTTACACATTAGATTATTTTACTCCGTTTATACTGTGAGTAGATTACATTTTAGGATGGTGCTTTCATGAATGCTTACCTGTCCTCTCAGACCTGCAGGTGAAGGAGGGTGCTCTTGTAGGGAAACAAACACAGTGAACTGAACTGTCCTACAACACTTCCTGTGGCTTGAGCATTTCTTGTTTCATTTTATTTCCTTTGTTTCAACAGTTTCTTTCAGTCTTTTCGTCGAAGTTGCCGGTAGAACAAATTACAGACGCCTCTCCGTGAGAAAGTAGGTGCATATCTGTTCATGTATAGTCATAATTATGACAGTGATGCCTTTATTTAAGAGACAGTTCTTTGTTTTATTCTGATGTTTCACTAATTAAACCATTAATTCCTATGTTAGCGTGTTTGTTTCTGCACAGATAGAAACCCATGTCATTTTTGTAGAGACCTTTCTACTCTAAATTCTGTACCCTCTCTGTATATTCAACTTTGGAAGGACAAAAAATAGCATGTCAATGTTATACATTGTAAGACTGTTGCAGAGCAGGGTACAGGTGCCATGTGTCCTGTTGCTCACATTTTAAAAGGAAAATATCAATTTGTTAACATTAATTCTCCTCTTAAAAAAAACAAAGTGTTTGTTTTCTCTTTTATACATAGCATCTTGTTTTCTTGTATTCATGGCATCATAGTAAATGTGTCCTTTACTCTCCTGTGAGCATGCATGCTACACTTTTCTCTATTCTTACTGAAGTCCAATGTGCAGTAGTTTGCTTCCACCTTTTCTGATGCGAGTGAGAACGCAACCGAAACTCTGCCTTGACATTGAATAATGTAGTATGTGGTGTTTTATTATTGCAGGGAAAGTAAGAAATGTGTTATAAAAGCATGCTCATGTTGACTGCAATATTTCTCCTAAAGCAGCCAGGTACAGTGGACATAATGTTAAAAAAGACATGCTAGAATTATATAGCCTATACACTATAAAAGTACAAATGTGTGAATGTAATAAATCTATACTATTATTTGAAATCATGTCATAAGGTATACTAAAAGTGTTATTTTAACATATATAGTCCCAAACTCCCCACACATCAGAATGTATGATTACAATACTTGATCAGTGCCGAGAAAATACTCTTCTCAAAGCTTTCTGCATTTCAATCTATTATCTAAATTGTCTCTTCATTGTGCCTGTGTTTCAGGTGTTCAGTGTGGAGTGAGTGTGACCTACTCCTCCACACAAGTCTGTGGCTTTAAAGGGGAATCAATGGTCCTGCCCTGCACATATTACTATTCTTGGGGTCATACATATATGGAAGGAGAGTGGTATGAGGAGAAAAAAGGGATAGTCAGAGTCCACAATAA
>NC_045175.1:1703164-1862427 GCF_900700415.2 Clupea harengus | reverse complement strand
TTTGGTATTTATTAAGATAAACCTTGCACACATTTTAACAGACAAGGCAAAGAATGTCTCAGTGTCTATCAGTGATGGGGAAATAGTGGAGGGCAGTTCTGTGACTCTGACCTGCAGCAGTGATGCCAACCCACCCGTGCACAACTACACCTGGTATATGAGGACTGGAGCTGAATCTCTTATTAGGGGCACAGGTGACAGCATCAGCTTCAATGTGACCTCTGATTCCAGTGGACTTTACTACTGTGAGGCAGAGAATGAAGTTGGCTCTCAGACCTCTACTGGAGTTGCAGTTCATGCAGAAGGTCAGTGTTGTGTAGTTTTATCACAATACTAAAATGTATCGCTGCCTGTTAAAAGTGTACTGTTTGTTTACAAAATTCTGTGATGAATATGTGATTCAATGCTTGTGTTGATGATTAGAATGAGGAGGTTTGAAACAGCTGTGACTGTTGTCATCATCTTGTCACATGATGGCATTCAGAATGTAAAACCAGTTAGCTTTTCTTGCAAAGTATCACTTACAGCACTGTTGATAATGTTGCATGTATTTACTGTTTCATTATCAAGTATTTCATTTCCCCTTAGAAGTTGCTGTCATCATCCTGCCAGCTACTATCACCATAATCATCATTCTTGCTGTCCTGCTGTTACTTGGAATTGTGTATATGAGGTGATTCAGTGAAATGTGCTTCTTCTGAAAAAATCTTGTGCAAAAAGGCATGTCATGTGTATTGCTAACTGCATATCATTTCTATATATGAATATATATAACTTTCTCTCTTCGGTCTACTCTGACAGGGCAATGCAGAATGTTCATCCCTAAACTGTAGTTTATTAATATGAGCACTGAAAGCATATTTTATGAGGCTTACTCTCTTTCTTTCTTTATTCAGTAGACGTAAAGGAGCAGTGAGAAACAGCATAATAAACCAAAAGGTACTAATCTTTTAAAATCCTTAAAATAAACAGTCAAAAAGCGACATGCTTGGTGACAGTGAATTGGGCTTTGAGAAGTTGTAGAATAATTTAATTCTACCAATATTTTCATAGGCTGTCCATTCTGATGCCCATGATGAGACAAACACAGCTCTCAACCCCAGGAGCACATCCTCTGAGTATGACACTCTGCAGGTAAGTCATCTTAGACTGATGATATCAGCCTTATCATGTATGTTAGTTAAATCAGTGATAGCACTGCCATATATAAAACCTTAACCACCGTCTATCAAAGTGTTCAGTCATGACATTGACAATGTCCTCTGTGTGTTAACATATTTCAGAATGTGCGGAATGTGAGTGACACCTACATGCCTCTCCAGAGAAGAGCTCAGGCCTCAGTGTATGAGACTCTGCAGAGAAGAGAGACGCCCCAGTCAGAGATGGAGCTGAAGGATCTCGGGATGAGAGGCCAACACCAACCATGACCTCTGGAATCTCCATCTCGTACTTACTGCTGCCACAGTCTTATGTTGTTAAGGGATATTATAATCAGTGCTAACTCTTCCCTTGTTTCCCATGCTAGGGACATGTAAGGTTTCTCCATTGGTGTAGGTTTCTATGACTCATCATCATTTAGCACCATTCAACCTCTAATCTTATCAACTTTCTATTGCATTGGGTAATGTATGCATTGTGGAAGTTACATGTCTGTATTTTTCTTTTAACTTACACACTCTTAGTTTACCCACGTGGCTTATTTTAAAATGTTGCTTACCTGCGTTATTTATCAGCTGTGATGTCACTGTGTCTGGAAATTATAGAACTTCATGCTGATATATATATATATTTTTATAATTCCTTGTATCCTAATAAAGAATTTTGTGTGCATGATGTTGCAAATGTCCTTTGTTGAGGAACAAGTGGTCTTAATATTTATCGGGCCTTTAAGGGTGGATGTTTGTGTGTGTGTGTGTGTGTGTGTGTGTGTGTGTGTGTGTGTGTGTGTGTGTGTGTGTGTCCTATCCAATCCATTGTTAGGCACACATATTGCTAGTCATTGACTTCTACAATGCCGACATCATCAGGATGCTACATTTTTGGAATGCTGCCTTTTCCACCAAGCTGGTGCTGGTTCTGGGCTGGTGCTTATGCGGTTCGGTGCTGGTTCTAATCTAAGAACCAGCTTGATTTTCCACCGACTGAGAGCCAGAGTAGGGCTATGTCTTTAAATCACGTCATACGCCTCCGTTGTCCTAGCTGAACATTTTGGAATGTTGAGACATTTTACTAGTTATTCACGAGTGGTTTTCTTCCAGCGAGAAGGCAAACAAATTTCGATAAAACTTCTTTTATGCTTCATTTTTAATACCATGTAGTACCATACGAGCTTAAGTTAATGTTCTGTTTAATTGGCAACGGGTTTTCTATATTTCTCCACGTAGATCAAACGAGTGACAATGCAGTTCATGACGAGAGTTGACTAGCTACTACATACTTACCAGTTGCCATAACAACTGTAGCAGTACCTCACGACAGCTAGCAGCTAATGCTAGTTAGCTAGCTGCTACACGAATTTGCTTAGTCAACAGCTAATTTTAGGTGTGACATCACACAACAAAAACAAGCCAGATTGAAAGAGTTACTGTATGCTATGCAGACAAACTAACACATTTTGATGGATGAAAGCTTTCTTTATTTTTTTGTATTTGTTTGTTACTTGGTCTGTTGTCCTTTTGAACCCCGCCATCTCCAACTCTCCAAGTTCAAGTTTATTATCATTTACTCATAAACAGCATTTATCAGTAATGAAATTCTTTGTGCTCAATGTACGTTCAACTTAGAGAATAAATAAATGGAGTATCCAGCATAAATAAATAAATAAATACTAGAGAATGGAGAAAAAGGGTAGGAAAAAGAGAAAAAAATTGTAGTGCAAAAAGATATTTCAAGGACAGTTCAGCATCCTGATGGCATGTGGGTAAAAACTATCCCTGTATCTTCTGGTACGGGACCTTATACTCTTGTATCGCCTTCCAGAAGGCAGGAAGGAGAAAAGACTGTGGCAGGGATGACTAGCGTCAGAAATGATCCGCTTGGCCTTCCTCCTGCAGCGCTGGCTGTAAAGGTCCTGAATGGATGGCAATGCAGTCCTTGTAATACGCTGTGCAGATTTTACCACTCTTTGTAGTGTCTTCCTGTCCTGGGCAGTGCTGTTGCCAAACCATGTTGTAATTCCACCAGTCAGTATGCTCTCAATGGTGCAGCGGTAAAAATTGGTCAGTACATTGCAGTCCATGTCAAATTTCCGCAGTCGCCGCAGAAAAAAGAACCTCTGTTTCGCTGTCCTTGTAACCACACCAATATGGTGTGTCCAGCTCAGATCCTCGCTGATATTGATACCAAGAAATCTGAAACTTTTGACTCTCTCCACAGCTGTGCCCCCGATGTGAATGGGTGCATGTTCTCCCTGCAGCCGCCTATAGTCCACTATCAACTCCTTGGTTTTTGCTACATTAAGCAGCAGGCTGTTATCCTGACACCAGGATGTCATTGTTGCCACCTCTGCTCTGTAGGCAGACTCACCACCATTCTTGATGCAGCCGATAATGGTGGTGTCATCAGCAAACTTAATGATGGTGTTGGAGCTGTTAGTGGTTGCACAATCATAGGTGAACAGGGAGTACAACAGTGGGCTTAACACACAACCCTGTGGGGCACCAGTGCTGAGTGTTAGACTGGTTGAGGTGATGTTACCTAGCCGTACTGCCTGTGGCCTGTCTGTCAGGAAGTTCAATATCCAGCTGCACATGGAGGGACTGATGTTCAGGTCCTGTAGTTTCATGATGAGCCTGGATGGTACTATGGTGTTGAAGGCGGAGCTGAAGTCGATGAAGAGCATCCGCACGTACGTGTTGTTCTGATCCAGGTGAGAGAGAGCAGTGTTCAAGGCCAAAGCTACAGCATCATCTGTAGACCTGTTCGGCCTATATGCAAACTGGAGTGGGTCTAATGCAGGTGACAGGCAGCATGTAATGTGGTCTTTGACCAACCTCGCAAAGCATCTCATCACAACAGAGGTGAGTGTGACAGGGCGGTAATCATTGAGACAGCTCACTGATGGTTTCTTAGGGACTGGGATGATGGTGGCCCTCTTGAAGCTATTGGGGACGACAGACTGGGACAGGGAGAGGTTAAAGATGTCACTGAACACCTCTGCCAGTTCAGGAGCGCAGGCCTTCAGAACACGGCCAGGGATGTTGTCAGGTCCTGGAGCTTTATGCACATTCTCCCCCTATTTTCTCATATATTTTAGCTTTCCTTACTGCCTTTTCAAGTTTGTCTTGCATTTTTGCTGATGACCAAATCGCTATCAAGGTATTTATTTCGTCCTTGATCCACTGCTGGATGGATTTTTCATTTAAGTTTTCACCGTTTTCACTCATCATCTTGGTTGACGGTGGGAAAAAATGCCGATGGAAATGTCTGTTTCTGGTGGGGTAGCTCCGCCCATAACCTCGGGACGAACCCGACGTCACCGGTTCTTGTTTCTGGCCCAGCATAAAAGTTGGTGCTGAATTAGAACCTGTTTTTTGGAACCAGAGCCAGGTTTATTTGTGTGGAAAACCGAAGAACTGGTTCAAGAATTGGAACCGGCCCGGCTCTGGTCAAAAAGGGGTATGAGAGCAACACACTTTCCCACTAATTGGTGCCTCATCCATTGGTGATGGAAGATATGACATTCCACATCCATATGAAAATTGATCTTGCATAGGAAAAAAAGGAAAGCTGGTGGCTATTCATCAATGTATTTAAACAACACACAGACCTCTTCTTCGTCACCGGTTCATAACGTAACAACATTAATATTGGCATTATAGAACTGCAAGTTGGCAAAGGTTTCTGAGTGTTAGTCTTTCTGTGCTTTACTGAAATACAATATTTATTAAAGGAGCCTGTCTTGGTAAACTTAATTAATCTGACTCCACTCATTTAGGAAGCTTTTTTTTTTAATGCTGTATTGCTACTTAGGCTGACCTAGGTTAATTTCTTTTGGATGCCTACAATCTGTTTGGAGGAATACCCCTCTTACTTTTTAAATACTGGTTTCTTCTAGGAATAGTGTTGCTCAGGATATTGCCACGGCTGTTTTCTAGATTTTGGCATATTCCATAAACACAACCTGTTACTAGTTCTGGAGAATAGCTCAGAGGCTGCAGTGCATACCAGCATGTTTGACCGAACCTTTTCAGGGACCGAGTGCCAGGCTGCTGCACGATCTCAGTATAACCATTGGGTCCAGTGCAGAGGCTGGACGCCAAACCACCGCTGTATAATACAATGTAACAGTTCTGCTGCAGCGTGTCTAGCCCAGGTGATTAGCCAGGTACCTCAAAATTTACATCACTGCTGTCATTGTGAAAAGACTGTTACCTAGTAATACTTCTCTTGTTAAGAATTTCTTGAGAGGCCACAATGGATCAGAGCATCACGATTTATTTGTCAGGTGCAAGTTACTAATTCAGTTATACATTCAAACTAGTCTAAAGTGAATAATCTAAAGTTACAAATACATACGAAAAAACATAGAAAAAATCCAAACATTCAGAGAGTATGAACATACCTGGCTGCTCAGAGGATGATGGCTACACACATAGAGTGCGGGAGGCACTGGCCACAGAATACAAGTCCTTTGACTATCTTCCCCTTAAATGCACAGTTCATTTAGTCCTACATCTGGTGTATTCATCACATGGACTTCTCTGTTTACTTATAGGATCACACAGAAAAATGGAGGGGTTTGTCACCTCCAGAGGGGGGTTATCTGCAACCCACAGTGACCAGAATTCAAATTTTCCTGAGATCTATGTTAAAACAAATCTCTTCAGCTGCAGAACCGAGACCACTGTACCATTCAGACGGAGACCATTCAAATGAACCCAAACATGACCAAGAAATCATCTTATAATGCAATAGCACACTTACTACTCTTAAATCCATTTCCCTGCCCTTAGTTTAACCCTTGTGTGGAAAAGCACAGGGAGAGAACCAGAGACAGAAGGTATAAGAACATCAGCAGGGGTGTGGATACAAGTCAACCTGGTGGAGCAATGCACCTCTGGGATGATTTTAGAAATATAACCTGTAAACAACTGACCCACACATAATAAGTAATTGTAACTAGTTGGCCATCTGTGTTTTCCTATCCAGAGATTCTCGACCCGCAACCTAGAGCCTAATATGACATGCATTGACATGATTTTATCTTTAAAACAGGAACAAAAGCAAGGGCAGGGGCAGAAAAAGAGAAACACATAAAACACCTCTTGGTTGAAAAGAAACAGGAACATCACAGTGTGGTTGATACCAGACATGTGCAAATATCTGAATATGTGACCAGGGCTAAAAAGCACATAGTGTGTGAAACACCAGCAATTAAAACATTAGTTAAGAATGACTGTAAATTCATAGAATATGAAGTAAAAAGGTATAACATATTGTGACGATGTGATCGTCCCTACAGGTGAATATGTGCTCTGGCTGCCATGCCATCGCGCCAGGCTCTTTGGTGTGGCGGTCAGAGCGCATGTTTGGCACCCTGAAGACCCGGGTTCGAGTCCGGGTGGGGTGACCACGCTCTCCCTTCGCTACACATATGCAATCAATTTACCATTATGCTGTTTTAGTCCAAATATAAACCATGCTTTATCAGGTCACTTTTAGTCGGCTTTGTCTGAGTTTATTTCACTTAAATGTAGCTTTGAGGACACACATTGCACATGGTCAAGTCTCAAGTGTAAAGTTGTCTTTACTTGTTACTTATATTAGAGTGAGTGTTTAACATCCACCAATAAAGGTGGAAAGAGGTTAGTTCAGTAAACTGCTCCAGGAGACCAAAGTTCATGTCAGTAGGTTAAGGTAGACTAATCCATCAGAGTTTGGCCTTGTCATTATCCATAGTCAGTTCATACCAAATAGTCACACTATATTTGTTTTGATCAACAACTTTTGATACTTCTGTGCACTATTATGTGACACCTAGCCTGTATCTTTTCTCTCTCTCCCTTTCATTTAATTAAACAATGCTTTTGTCCTTGTTACATTTCAGTTTTTTTCTGTTGCACCAGCTTCTGCCCTGATAGAGGAAATTGGAGAATGTGGAACAACACTCATCTTTACTTCACTCTGTAAAAACTCACAGGGAAGCATTCTATCAGCAATTTGTTTCAACAGTTATACTCCCTTTTCAGTCTTTTCGTCGAGGTTGCTGTTAGTGAGAAATTGGCAGACGCCTCTCCGTTAGAAGGTAGGTGCATATCCGTTCATGTATAGTCATAACTATGACAGTGATGCCTTTATTTGAAAGAGAGTTCATTTTTATTCAGATTTCTACAAATTGTACCTAATTTTACTATTTTTTAGTTACCTTAACGTTAAATCTTTACCTTAAGTCATAGTAAAGTCCAGTGTATAGTTATTGCTACCACCTTTTCTGACGTGAATGTGAAAAAGACACGGAAAACTGATTAAACAAGTTAAATACTAGTAAGGACTACCTGTGAGCAACCTAAACTCTTTAAGATCCTTTCTGATCTTCATTAATAAAAAATAATAAAATGTCCTAAACTCTTCCTATGAAAATTGAATAATGTAGTATGTGGTGTTTTATTATTTCAGGGAAAGTGAGAAATGTGTTTTAAAAGCATGCTCATGTTGACAATATTTCTCCTGAAGCTGCCAGGTACAGTGGACATAATGTAATACTTCCAAGATATGCTAGTATGATATTACCTATACACTATATATGTATACTATTATATGAAATCATATCATAAGATATACTAACACTGTAATTTTAACATATTTATTTCACACTCCCAAACTCCCAGAATTTATAATTACAATACCTGATCTGTGCCAGGAAAACACTCTTCCCAAAGCTGTCTGCATTTAAATCTTTTATCCAAATTGACTCCTCATTGTGACTGTGTTTCAGGTGTTCAGTGTGGAGTGAGTGTGACCTACTCCTCCACACGAGTCTGTGGCCTTAAAGGGGCATCAGTGGTCCTGCCCTGCAAATATTACTATTCTGGGGTTGGACTTTATATGGGAGGAGAGTGGTATGAAGAGAAAAGAGGGAGAGTCAGAGAACATAGTAACTCTGATTATCCTGACTGCAGTCTGAAAATAGACAACCTTTCAGATGATACCTCTGGTGTTTATTACTTTCGGTTTTATACATTCTTTCATATGAGTTGGATAACAGGCAGACCTGGTGTTACAGTCTCCGTGACACGTAATGATGAACATATACTACTTACAATTTGTTTACTTTTTTCTAATCATAATGGAAATTATATTCAAGGTTGAAGCCACAATGCCTTCTAACCTCTCTTCTCAGACCTGCAGGTGAAGGAGGGTACTGTTGTAGGGAAACAGAATCAGACTGAACTGACCTGCAGCACCTCCTGCAGCTTGAGCTCTAACACTCAGTATGTCTGGTACAAGAATGGACAGCCTCTACAAGGACAGACCACAGCCTACATACTACTAGACTCAAGCAGACCCTTTGAAGTGAACAGTTACTCCTGTGCAGTTAGAGGTTATGAGGCTCACCATTCCCCTGCAGTGTGTGAGTAGGGATGTAACTTAAGAACATTACATGACTATTTCATGTCAGTTATTAGGGATAATTGGATCTGAAGTCAGATTCAGCAGAACGGATCACTTGTTTTTATATGCAGATATCCAGTAGATGCCTTTCTCACAATTATATGTACACAATCGTGTACGCAGATATATATGGTGTTTAATTCTCAAACTTTACACCTGGCCATAGGTGCTCCATATGAACAGTGTTGGGGTGTGACCTACTCATCTAACAGCATCTGTGTATTGAATGGTTCATCTGTGGATATTTCCTGCACTTACAAATATTCCAGAGATCACTGCATCAACACAACCTTCTGGTTTTACAAGCAGAAATCAAGCCATCTCCCAGTAGATCTAAGTTTGGATGAAGACTATCAAAACCACACAGAGTATTTTGAGAATAAAGCGAATAGTTGTACCCTGAGACTGAAAGACATGAGAGAGAGTCAATCTGGAGAATATGCCTTCAGGTTTACAACAGAACAGGGGGAGGGTTACTCTGGATTACCTGGAGTCAACATCTCTGTTACAGGTAGGCTCTTTAACTGTATTGGTAATGAAATGTGTGTTCACGTAGCACTGTGTCCTCAAGTTCTGCATATACTCCAGTTCTGCAGGTGTTGATAACTCCTGAAGCAGTGAAAGAGGGAGAGAAAGTGACACTCACCTGTAATACAACCTGTATTCTGAGTAACAACCGCACCTTCATCTGGTACAAGAACGGACAGCATGTGCCCTTCAAACACACAACCAGAGACAACAGGCTGCATCTAAACCCAGTCAGCAGTGAGGATGCGGGCAATTACTCCTGTGCTGTTAGAAGACACGAGAGTCTCTCCTCCACTGATGTGTTTCTCAAAGTCCGATGTAAGTTACTACAACTGACTGTAAATGTGTACAGATGTGTACGAATGTGGTTCAAAGCTTATTGCATATGAAATATAAGATGTCTAATTGTAGGTCTATAAGTTCTAACTCCTACCGAAATCAGACACATCAATTAATTGTCTTCGATTGTCACATGCTTGCTTTTGGTATTTATCAAGATAAAACTTTTACACATTTTAACAGACAAGCCAAAGAATGTCTCAGTGTCGATTAGTCCTGGGGAAATAGTGGATGGCAGTTCTGTGACTCTGACCTGCAGCAGTGATGCCAACCCACCAGTGCACAACTACACCTGGTATATGAGGACTGGAGCTGAATCTCTTATTAGGGGCACAGGTAACAGCATCAGCTTCAATGTGACCTCTGATTCCAGTGGACTTTACTACTGTGAGGCAGAGAATGAAGTTGGCTCTCAGACCTCTACTGGAGTTGCAGTTCTTACAGAAGGTCAGTGTTGTGTAGTCTTATGAGAATACTGAAATGTATCTCTGCCTCTTAAAAGTCTGCTGTTTTGTTTACAAAATTCTGGTGAACATGTGACATAATGCTTGTGTTGATGATTAAAAGAAGGAGGTTTGAAACAGCCGTGACTGTTATCATCATCTTGCCACATGATGGTATTGAGAAATGTAAAGCCAGTAACCTTTCCTGCAAAGTTCCACTTGCAGCACTGTTGATAATATTGCTTGTATTTACTGTTTCCCTTAGAGGTGGCTGGCATCATCCTGCCAGCTATTATCACCATGATCATCATTCTTGCTGTCCTGCTGTTACTTGGAATTGTGTGCTGGAGGTAATTCAGTGAAGTTTGCTTTCTCTGAAATAATTTTCTGCAAAAACAGGCATGCTATGTATATTACTAACTGCATATTCTTTCTATATGTGAATATACAGTATATTACTTTAACTCTGCAACATCAACTAAACATCTATATGTCCCATCCCAAAAACAGCAAACAGAATGCAGAAATTACTGCAGATACAAGGGACACAATTACTGACATACAGGTGAAGAACTTGCTGCTCAAAGTCTTTAGCTGTAGTCTGTTTTGCAATGATTACAGACGGACGTATCTCCCCATATGAAATATCTGGCTCAAGCCAAGCCTAAATAACATTAGGAACTCTTGCACCTGAAATCAGAGTTGTATGTCTCCATTACGTCTCATTGTCCATTCACCTCTGAATCATTCATGATGTAATCTGTTCTTTTTCCCAATCAGAACGACTCAGGTCTCGTGTACAGCACTGTCACAGCAAGGGCCACAACCTCTAACCCCACACAGAGAGTGCCCACACCTGATCAAAACGACGTTCAGTATGCCAGCGTTCGGATCAATGGCTCCAAAACACAGGAAGTACCTCTTCACTCCACCGTCCAGAAGCCTCAAACCTCCACGCAGGACGACGATGTTGCCTACTCATCAGTCCAGTTTCTCAGAGGAAGGGCTGCCACCAGGTGGGAATTTCTGCTCATTACAACAAATCAGAATCAGAATCAGAATTGTTTTTATTTAAGTTTAGGCCTACCAGGAATTTGCTTTGGCATATTGGTGCAGACAATAAACATAAAACATAATACGTACTACAGAACATAAGAAAACCAATATAAAAAATATAAAAATTACAAAAAATATATAAAAGTAAAGAAATATATATATATAAAGTATAGAAAACGGCCAGGTCATGCATCTAATCCATCTACAGCTTACTCTGCATGGCACCTTATGTGCTCAGGCTAGGAGATGTTAATAGTGTAGTGTTTCTCAGAAGTATTCATTCCCAGGCATCTCTAACATTGCCCACAATCCAGCATTTAACCTCAGTCGATGCTGTGCACCAGTTGATCACAGACAAATGCAATGTTGCTGGTCATGTTGACATGCTAGCTGTCTTAATGCTCAGTAGTCAAATTGCAGCAATGCAGTAACCTCTCACATATGAAAATGTTGCTGCTTTCAATCGTAATCTAACCCTCATTCCTCAGACTTCAGGTGTCATAGTAAGTACTGCATGTTGTTGTGTGTTCACAGGACTGAGATTGACGTGATCTACAGTGCAGTCATCAAACCCTGACAGGCCCTTGAAACAGCAGACCAGAATTACCCTCAGGTTACTAAAGCTGTCCATCAAAACAAGACATGCTCAGTCTTTTACAAGAAAATTATTTAATCATTACCTTTAATGTGAAATTTTATATGATAATTTGACTTTCTGTGTTTCTATGTTGTTACTGCCAAAAAGCTATATAGAGCTGAATTTTGTCTTTTTTACAATATTAATTCAACATTGCTTCAAATGTTCCATAGTAGTACATCATGACTTAGAATTTTATGTTTTATTTTATATATACAGATATGAGATATTCTTCCTTAAATTCTTCACTGATCCCCCAAAGTCATGGACAGAAGCAACTTTATTTTCTAAAATATGTCATGCCATGAACAAATGGCCTTTAAAAACAACATTTACATAATACCTTAAAACTGAGAACTAAGAAATTGAAAGACATTGAGAAGGAATTGGATTTTCACAAGTTACACAAACTGTTGCTATTTTTGAAAGCATGAAGAAGAACTTTACACACTCTAAGATTTGCATTATTGGTATTTTGTTTAACAACCTTTAGTCATACTGTATGATCAGTTGGAAAACGTTATTGTTCCTTACATGCAATTGCTCAACAGAAAATTTAAGTAAATGTGTAGTGTAATGTGTAGAAATCTTATAAATAAAAGATTATTTTAGCACACTGTGTGTTCCTCATACTTCAGCCTTCTTTCGCTAAAAGGAGGATCATATATACCTCAGCCAAGGATGTTATGTTTTTATTGCCGTTTCTTGGATTGTTTGTTTGTCTATCTGTCAGAATAAAACTTGGTGGAGGGGTGTAGCATGGGCCAAGGAAGAACCAATTATATTTAGGAGCGAATCCAGAAAGATTGTGAGACAGGGCATTTGGCCTTGGCGGAGATCTGCATTCTCTGAGTGAGACCTTGTGACCTTGAGACTGAGTGCCCTTCTAGCTCGTTATGAAACACTGCATGCTCAAATCATGTTTAAGTTATGATCGCTATACTGTCTACTCTGGGTGTGGTCTAGAATATAAGCACTACCTACTGGGTGATGCCCTTAAGCTCCACAGCAGAATGGTGGGCCAGTGCTCACCTCTGAGTGTTTATATGGTGGGAAGGTGGTGGTAAACCCCTCACACAACACAAGAAAATACTTAGAGGTACATAAACAAGATGGAACAAAAATATACAAACATAGGCCTATTAATACAAAGCAACAAAACATAAATCACTTCACTTAAAACACCTAAAACAAATATTTAAAACAGAAAAAAACACACACAAAAGCAAATAATACTCCAAACAAACAGTGAAAAACACTGAAGGTTCAACTCCACAAACTTGTTCTTGTTATGAAATGCACAATGACTGACACAAACACTTCACCTTCATCATATGGTCTGAAGATGACTCCCAAAGGCACTTACAATGAGCATGCGCACTGGACATGGAAGAATGGATTGAATGAATTTAGAAAAACAGGAGGTTGTGGTGATTATTAATTTCCCCCTAGTCACTCATCCCATACACTATAATCAGTTGTGTTAAACTAACATCAACATGAAAAAAAAGAAAGAAAAACTTTTCATGCAGGTGCCTGATGTGCTTGTATACGAACCTGTAATGAGTGAACATTATTACTGTTGAGAGAATACATAGAACAGATGATCCCTACGTTTCCAGAACTACATTGCCCACAATGCAATGCAAACACATCGTCACCCTAAAGCTTAATTTATGGTCAGCCTTTTACGCAGACACGCTAGAGCCCTTTGTCATTGCGAACCCCCTCCGAGCACCTCTTGCGTGCTTGCGTGCTTGCGTGTGTCTCCCAAATTGTGTAACTATCCAACCAGTGGACACAAGCCACACGCAAGCCGAAGGGCTGTGATTGGTCCAACCCATCGCTGTTTACCTTGTGGGTAGTAGCGTATATTAGATAGCTGGCTCAGACACCTCGCAAATACCCTCAGATGTATTTTTCAGTTACAATAACGGGGTTTTTACATTGCACAGTGTCTATTTCTCTGTAACTTAAAAAAAATCTGAGCAAAAGAAAGTCAAACAAACAATTTTTATGTACAAAATACGACCATCTACGAGGTTGGTCCGCCATCTTTTTTTTGCATTACTTGGCGACACCCACCAACTGACGGAGAACTATAAATGTTCACAAGTCCGTCGAAGCAACTGCGAGACCGTGTAGTATCGCAGTCGTAGAAGGATATTTCGGGACATGGCAAGAACTGCTCCCCCTTGTGGAAGAGGCAGCCCACCACAAGTCAGCTCTATTTAATAGATTTCTACATTGTCACTGTATACACTTTGCAACCATAAGAGTCACTGACCAGTGGTGAGTGTGGTTTTGTTCCACAGAGGTGGACACCAGATATGGGCACGCGATATGGGCACGCGAGCACTGAAGCTCTGTGTAATAATGGCTTCCACAAAGCTGCTCTTGCTCAGAGCTTCTGTGGCGTATAACATTACTCAAATCCACCTCTGGTCAGGAAGTACAGCGCTTTGTGCTTCTTGGATGGCGTGAAGAGGCTGATGTGCAGTTTGCAGCAGCCAATAGCAGCGCAGACATGCCATATATGAAACTGACAAATGTAAGCAAAATGTTAAAATGGCAAAACAACAGAGGCATCAGACTGTGGGTGACTGGAAAAGAATATTACAGATGGATTACTTTTGGTTTGACGTATTAAGACCAAGGGAGAGAAGATATGTGAGAGAGATAAAAAAAAAAGTGAATGCTTGAGGAGTGCTTGATACCCTTTGTATATATTATGGCAGGGGAAAGGTAATGAATGGTATGGGGTACTGCAGAGTGGGGAGAGTGAAAGAGTGAAAGAGTTATACTGAATGGAACGGACAATGAATCAGAAAGGCTAGTTTACATCCACAGTCCTTCATCAGCACTTGCTAGGTGCAAATGCCATTGTGAAGCAGGATAGTAGAGTCTTTGATGGAGTCAGTCACCATCACAGCTGAACATCATTCTGTGGAGCAATCACCTGTGTAACCAATCACAATACGCTGCTGTTCCTGAAGAGGGCACCAGAGGAGTGATGCTGTGAATTACAGAGACCTGATTGGTCACACCACTGCCTGATACAAATGAACACACAAAAAGTTTTACATGTTGTCTTTATTAAAATATTTCTCCATTTATTTGAATTTGAGGTGAGGTAGTCCTCTATTAATTTCACAACTGATTCATCACCTGCTCACATACTGTAGTTAGCACTTTCAAACAAGCAACCAAGTTTGCCACTCAATCAATGAACCAGTCTGTCAATTCATCAATTAAATTAAAAAGTAATTTCTCTACTTATCTTGTTTTCTGTCCTTTTCTGTGCTGCACAGCATGGCCTCTCAGGCTGCACAGCACCCTAACCATGAAGTGAGAAACAGGAAGTTGTTTAGGACCCTCTGTGCATCAACCACATCCACACACTCTGTAACAGTCTGCTGGTGTGAACAAGTCTAAACTTACTGAGGATTTTATTTTTATATCTTTCAGGTTTGTAATTTGGTTAGAGATTCTGAATCTGGATTTATGAAGTGCATTCACTTTGCACTATTTCCAGAGAATTATTGCATCCTGGCAACCAATGTACAAAACAGGTGGGTGATTAGACTGGGGGAGAGTGGTGCAAAGAGTTGAGAGGGAGGGTGAGAGGAAATGGCAACTCGAAATGTCCAAAGTGTGACCTGACTGTTGACAGACTTGCAGAAAGCCACTTTGGTTTCGATTTCACTCAGTTTCGGTTTTACACAAGTCTTTAAACGAGCTGGACAACAGGCAGATCTGGTGTCACTCTCTCAGTCATGAGTACATCAAATCTACACGTTTGATTATTTTACTCTGTTTATATTGTCAGTGGATTACATTTTAGGATGAAGCTTTCATGAATGCTTACCTGTCCTCTCAGACCTGCAGGTGAAAGAGGGTGCTGTTGTAGGGAAACAGAATCACACTGAACTGACCTGCAGCACCTCCTGCGTCTTGAGAATTTCATCAGCATTTTGTTTCAACAGTCACACGTCTTTTTCAGTCTCACTTTTTAGTGAGAATTTGGCAAAGGCCTCTCTGTTAGAAGGTAGGTGCCTATCCGTTCATGTTCAGTCATAACTACTACAGTGATGCCTTTATGTGAGAGACAGTTCTTTGTTTTATTCTAATGTTTCACTAATTTCACCATGAATTCCTATGTTAGCATGTTTGTTTCTGCACGGATAAAAACCATGTCATTTTTGCCCATCTTTCTTCTCTAAATGATCTGCCCTTTCTGTATATTGAACTTGGGAAGGACAAATAATAGCATGTCATGTACATTGTCAGCCATTTGGAGAGCAGGGTACAGGTGCCATGTTTCATGTCACTCACATTTTAAAGGAAAATATCAATTGACTCTCCTTACATTCATGTTCCTCTTAAAGAAACAAAGAGTTTCTCTTTTATACATAGCATCATAGCATAGCATAGCATAGGTCTGTTGTATTTATGGCATCATGGTAAATGTGTCCTTTACTCTCCTGTAAACATGCATGCTAGACTTTTCTCTTTTCTTACTGAAGTCCAGTGTGTTGTAGTTGCTTCCACCTTTTCTCATGTGAGTGTGAAAATGACACTGAACACTACTGAGACTAGTTCAGACAGAGTAAGGACATCCTGTGAGCAAAGTCAACTCTTTATCCTCTCTGTTCTTAATCAGTGTGAGTGTGTGATGTTTTGTTATTGCAGGGGAAGTGAGAAATGGGTTTTAAAAGCATGCTCATGTTGACTGCAATATTTATCTTGAGGCTGCCAGGTACAGTGGACATAATGTAATACTTCCAAGATATGCTAGGATGATATGGCCTATACACTATGAAAGTATAAATGTGTGTATATAAATGTATACTATTATTTGAAATCATGTCATAAGGTATACTAACAGTGTCATTTTAACCTATTTATTTGACACTCCCAAACTCCCCACACACGGCAATCAGAATTTATAATTACAATACCTGATCAGTTCCACTCATTATGTCTGGTACAAGAATGAGCATCTACAAGACAAAACCACAGCCTCTATACCACTAGACTCAAGCAGACCCTTTGAAGAGAACAGTTACTCCTGTGCAGTTAGAGGTTATGAGGCTCATCGTTCCCCTGCAGTGTGTGAGTAGGGATGGAACTCAAGAACATTACATGACTATTTCATGTATATTACAAAGGATACTTGGATCTGAAGTTCACTTTTATTCAGATTCAGCAGAAAACATACTTTTACTCAGGCGACTTGTTTTTATATAGATAATTACAGAGATGCCTTTCATATTCCTAGTCATAATGTGCATGTGTACACTGATAGATATTGTGTTTAATACATATTTTGAATATGGCCGTAGGTGTTCCATCTGAACAGTGTTGTGCTGTGATCTACTCATCTAACAGCATCTGTGTATTGAATGGTTCATCGGTGGATATTTCCTGCACCTACAAATATCCAAGAGATCACCGCATCAACACAACCTTCTGGTTTAACAAGCAGAAATCAAGCTATCTCCCAGTAGATATAAGTTTGGATAAAGACTATCAAAACCACACAGAGTATGTTGGGAATGAAGAGAATAGTTGTACCCTGAGACTGAAAGACATGAAAGAGAGTCACTCTGGAGAATATGCATTCAGGTTTACAACAGAACAGGGGGAGAGTTACTCTGGATTACCTGGAGTCAGCATCTCTGTTACAGGTAGGCCCTTTAACTATTTTGATAATTAAATGTGTGTACACGTAGCACTGTGTCCCCCTACACATAATATATCCTCCAGTTCTGCAGGTGTTGATAACTCCTGAAGCAGTGAAAGAGGGAGAGAAAGTGACACTCACCTGTAATACAAACTGTATTCTGAGTAACAACCCCACCTTCATCTGGTACAAGAACAGACAGCCTGTGACCTTTAAACACACAACCAGAGACAACAGGCTGCTTCTAAACCCAGTCAGCAGTGAGGATGAGGGCAGTTACTCCTGTGCTGTTAGAAGACACGAGAGTCTCTTCTCCACTGATGTGTTTCTCAAAGTCCGATGTAAGCTACAACAACTGACTGTAAATGTTTACAAATGTGTTTCAAAACTTATTGCATATAAAATATATGTCTTGTTGTCTATTTGTAGGTCTATAAGTTCTAACTGTTACCGAAATCAGACACATCAATGAAATGTCACATGCTTGCTTTTGTTATTTATTAAGATAAAACTTATTTTATAAGATAACACACATTTTAACAGACAAACCAAAGACTGTCTCAGTGTCTATCAGTCCTGGGGAAATAGTGGAGGGCAGTTCTGTGACTCTGACCTGCAGCAGTGATGCCAACCCACCAGTGCACACCTACACCTGGTATATGAGGACTGGAGCTGAATCTCTTATTAGGGGCACAGGTGACAGCATCAGCTTCTATGTGACCTCTGATTCCAGTGGACTTTACTACTGTGAGGCAGAGAATGAAGTTGGCTCTCAGACCTCTACTGGAGTTGCAGTTCCTACAGAAGGTCAGTGTCGTGTAGTTTTTTGAGAATACTAAAATGTATCTCTGCCTCTTAAAAGTCTGCTGTTTGTTTACACAATTCTGTGATGAACATGTGATTTGATGCTTGTGTTGATGATTAGGAGGAGGTTTGAAACAGCTGTGACTGTTGTCATCATCTTGCCACATTATGGCATTCAGAATGTAAAGCCAGTTAGCTTTTCCTGCAAAGTATCACTTACAGCACTGTTGATAATGCTGCATGTATTTACTGTTTCATTATCAAGTCTTTCATTTTCCCCTAGAAGTGGCTGGCCTCATCCTGTTTGCTATTATCACCACATTCATCATTCTTGCTGTCCTGCTGTTACTTGGAATTGTGTATATGAGGTGATTCAGTAAAATGTGCTTCCTCTGAAATAATTTTTAGCAAAGACAAATGCCATGTATATTGCTAGCTTCATATTATTTCTATATATGAATATATATAACTTTCTCTCTTTTTAGTTTACTCTGACAGGGCAATGCTGAATGTTCTTCCCTTAGCTGTAGTTTAATCGTATGAGCACTGACAGCAGATTTTATGAGGCTTACTCTGTTTCTTTACTCAGTAGACGTGGAGGAGCTGTGAGAAACAGCAGAATGAACCAAAGGGTAATAAGACACTTTAAAAAAGCTACATGCTTGGTGACATTGAATTGGGCTTCATGAAGTTTTAGAATTATCTCCTTCTACCAATATTCTTATAGGCTGTCCATTCTGACACCCCTGATGAGACATACACAGCTCTCAACCCCAGAAGCACATCCTCTGAGTATGACACTCTGCAGGTAAGTCATCCTAGACGGATGTTATCAGCCTCATCAAAGTTCAAAGTACTTTATTTGTCACTGTCACAAAAACAACGAGACAGTAGAGGCAGCAACAGACAGCTAAAAATTTAAATTGCTGTGGACATTAACTGCCACAGCTAAATAATAATAAATAACAATCAATGAATAGATAAATAAATATCCCTGAGTAAATAAAAAAAAAAGAAATATATACATTGAGGTGCATCAATAGTTGCAGGGTGGAGTGTTAAGAGTGCAGTCTATGAGGGCGGGCCGGGCCGGGCCGGGCCGGGCCGGGGGGGAGGTGGGGTGGTTTTGGGTGAGCTGTTGAGAAGCCTTATTGCACGAGGGTAAAAGCTCTTTGCCATTCTGGAGGTGCGCGCTTTTGTTGATCTGAACCTTTTCCCTGACGGGAGTAGCGGGAACAGATAATGGGCAGGGTGGGAAGGGTCCGTGAGGATGCGATTTGAACGCTGCAGGCATCGGGAGGAGGAGATGGAATAGATGTCGGGCAGCTCTGCTCCGATGATCCTGCCTGCTGTTTTAATCAGCCTCTGGAAGGCTGCCTGCTCCGCCTTTGTGCAGCTGGAGAACCATACGTTCAGGCAGTATGTCAGCACACTCTCTATAGCGCAGCGGTAGAAGTTGCTCAGTAGTCTCTGAGGAAGGTGTTCTTTCCTCAACTTCCGGAGGTAGAAGAGGCGTTGCTGGGCTTTCCCCAAGACGGAAGCTGTGTTGTTTTCCCAGGACAACTCCTCCGTCAGCGTTAGACCCAGAAACTTAAAAGAGGTGACTCGCTCAACCTCTTCCCCGTTGATGTAGAGTGGGAGATGGTGATTGTGCTGAGCAGACTTCCGGAAGTCAATGATCATCTCTTTTGTTTTCTTTAAGTTGAGACTGAGGTTGTGCTCAGAACACCAGGCTGCCAGGTTTCCCACTTCTTGCCTGTAGGCAGCCTCATCGTTGTTGGAGATGAGGCCAATCACTGTTGTGTCATCTGCAAATTTAAAGATGTAGTTGGATGGGCAGGAGGGAGTACAGTCATGGGTGTAGAGAGTGTATAATAGTGGGCTGAGCACGCAACCTTGTGGGGCGCCAGTGCTGATGGTCAAATTCGAAGAGTGGTGCTTCCCCAGTTGTACTCTCTGTGTGCGATTGGTCAGGAAGTCCAATACCCAGTTACACAGTGTAGCACTGAGGTTTAAGTCCTGAAGTTTGGAGATGAGTTTGCCTGGAAGGATCGTATTGAAAGCAGAACTGTAGTCTATAAATAGAATACGGATGTAAGTATTAAATGTATGTTAGTTAAATCAGTGATAGCACTGCCCTATATAAAACCTTAACAACCATCTATCAAAGTGTTCAGTCATGACATTGACAATGCCTTCTGTGTGGTAACATATTTAGGCCTCAGTGTATGAGAATCTGCAGAGAAGAGAGACGCCCCAGTCAGAGATGGAGCTGAAGGATCTCGGGATGAGATGCCAACACCAACCATGACTTCTGGACTCTCCATCTCATACTGAGTGCTGCCACAGTCTAACGTTGATAAGGGATCTTATTATCAGTGCTAACATTTCCCTTCTTTCCCATGCTTGGGACATTTAATGTTTCTCCATTGGTGTAGGTTTCTATGACTGTATTATCATTTAGCACCAGTCAACCTCTAATCTAATCAACTTTTTATTGCATTGGATAATGTATGCATTGTGGAAGTTACTTGTCTGTGTATTTTTTTTTTAACTTAGTTTACCCATGTGGCTTAGTTTAAAATGTGGCTTACCTGCGTTATTCGTCAGTGTGATGTCACTGTGTTTGGATTCTTATCTGATTTTTTAGCTTTCTTCAATGTATATCAGGTATGTCACAATTGAATGTTTTGGATAATTTTGATCTATGTTGAAGTCCATAATGACCTTCTATCTTTTAGAAATCTGTTATTCTATTTGTGTATTTGATTTTATTTATTGTAAAAAATGTTGCCTTTTATATGAGTACTTCATGTTGTTGTTTTTTTATATAATTTGCTGTATCTTAATAAATAAGAATGTCGTGCATAATGTTGTAAATGTCCTTTGTTGAGGGACGAGTGGTCTTTATATTTATTAGGCCTTTAAGTGGGGGATTAAACTTATGTACGGATCAAATAAAAGACATTTCTTCTACATCAATTAGTGCTGTAGCATAAAGATAGCATAAATCCTAAGAGTGGCAGTTAGTTGGGGGTTCCCTGTCTTCTTTTGAACATGTATTTTCCAATGACAGGGGTAAAGAATTTTCTCTCTTTTTTATGTAGATACCAGAAAACAATACAGTGTCGTCATTTATCAATAGCATAAGAAAACATGACAAACATAAAGTATTCAAAATATAATACGTCTGTGTGTATATTTTGGATTTCGTGTTCTGCTTTGGCTTGTTGCACCACAATGTTCTTATGCTAGTGCTATGCTTATGCTCAGTGTTGGTGTTAGTTATGATTAGTGAGTTAGTTAGTGTTAGTTATGATTAGTTAGTTGCCTACAGCTATTTCTACAGCTCCCATTTCACTATACAAACCCTGACATTTTTGCCAACATTCATGTCTGAGGTGGGATGGGTAGAAAAGCACCAAAACACAACTTGTTTTATCGATACTCCAAGTGGCACCTGTGTGCTTCAACTGACTCCCTAGTCATCTTTCAAAAAATTTAAACAGGGCTTCAACTAATCAAGACTCCAAACATCATGTAACATTTTGATTGAGGGTGGTCAAACTCACTAGCCTCCTTTCTTGAGGGAAAATGTTGACCACTGACATGTCAAGTCACTCCATTTTTTGGGACTGGTCTTGCTTTTCACGTAATCACACACACTCACACGCACACACACACACACACACACACACACACACACACACACACACACACACACACACGCACACACACACACACACACACACACACACACACACACACACACATCGCATCCATGTAGACCATCCCCCTGTTTGTGCAGGTAAGGGCACAAGGAGCCTGTGGGCTAGGAGGAGTGGAGCGATGAAGAGGAGTGAACAAGATGAAGATAGGAGTGAGGGAGTGTGTGTGTGTGTGTGTGTGTGTGTGTGTGTGTGTGTGTGTGTGTGTGTGTGTGTGTGTGTGTGTGTCTGTGTGTGTGTGTGTGTGTGTGTGTGTGTGTCTGTGTGTGTGTGTGTGTGTGTGTGTGTGTCTGTGTGTGTGTGTGTCTGTGTGTGTCTGTGTGTGTGTGTGTGTGTGTGTGTATGTGTGAATTTGTCCCTGTGAGAGTGTGTTACCGAGTTTATCAGGGAGAGACAGCCAGAATTGTTATGCAAACGTGGCTAAACCATCGACTCAGAGGGAGCCTCTGCACCACTCATGTCTACAACACAACAGATCAAACTTTAAAGTCCACAAAACTAAAAGAGAAAAAAGAAAAACAACAAAGTGGAGCTGACCCACTCACTCTTCAAGCACGACCCTGCAGCATGGGACATGGTAAGCACTGCGCCCCCTTGTGGAAGAAGCGCCCACCACAAGTCAGCTCTATGTAATAGCTTTCTAAGGTGGTCAGTCGTAACAGTAAGGCTAGACACTGAAAGGATTGTGTTTAGTGAAAATGGAGGTGAATTTGCACACCCGTAATTTGGGGTCAGGAGACCTGACCTTTGACCTTCTTGCATTACCAGGCACACAAGAATGCACAGATGGATGTTGGCTGTGCAGTTGATGGTGAATATTCCTTTTGTTGCCTATGTTTCCGGAACTACATTTCCCACAATGCACTGCATGCACATTGCCACCATAGGAGTCACTGACCAGTGACCAGAGAGGGATACGGCTACGGCGGCTATCCTGAGGGTATGCCCATGAATGGCATGCCCATGGAGGGTGAGGTGATTGATGACTATCCCCCCAGCATGCCCTACCAGTACAACGAGCCCTACTAACAGGTCACTGCTTACCTCCACGAATACACACTCATACCAGAGGACACAGGCAGGCACACACATAAAAAAACACACACACACACACACACACACACACACACACACACATAAACACACACATACACCTCCCACCAGGGGATATAGGCAGACACACACACACACCCTCACACCAGAGGACATGATAAATACACCAGAGGATATATACATACACACACACACACACACACACACACACACACACACACACACACACAGACACACACAGACACTTGTACAGTCTGTAAATAGTATATGCAAACAGACAGAATTCACACAAACATATATATGTACACACACACACACACACACACACACACACAGACACACACATACACTTGTAAAGTCTGAAAATAGTATATGCAAACAGACACACCCACATACAGATACAGGCATGTGAAATACATTACATACATTTGAAATGCCCCTTTGATTTCACCAGTAGGTATGAAATTACTTGTAACACAGAGGACTGTAGCTGTCCAACCAAGTCTGTAGCAATTTGTATTAATAGCTTTCTCAAAGCTGCTCTTGCTCAGAGCTTCTGTGGCGTATAACATCACTCAGATCCACCTCTGGTCAGGAAGTACACCTCTTTGTGCTTCTTGGATGACGTGAAGAGGCTGAAGAGGCTGCAGTTTGCAGCAGCCAATAGCAGCACAGTGGAATGTTCCACCACCAGTGTTGTGGACCGAGGAGCCTTTGTCTAATAATGTGTCCATTCCTGTCCCAGATGTGTGAAGACGAACGGAGAGATGAGAAGTGCATAGAGAGAGGGATCTGCTGAACCAGGGAGGAAGCGTGAGGACGAAGTGGAAGAAATGCGTCATCACCGCTGTATCACGACTCTGATGTGACGCTCTGTTCTGCTCTGCGCTGCGGACGTTAAATGTTCCTCAACCTAGTGAGTGTTTTCATGTTGACATGCTCTCACAGGCACGTTTCTAGTGTGTGATATTGTGTGCAGTCACCCTACAAACACACTCCTGAAACCTACTGTTAATTCCCTTTTAAAAGATGGATCATTCTGTGGAGCAATCACCTGTGTCAAAATGTGCTGCTGTTCCTGAAGAGGGCCCCAGAGGACTGGATGTGAATTACAGAGACCTGATTGGTAACACCACTGCATGATACAAATGAACACACAAAAAACATGTTGATTTGATTAAAGTATTTCTCCAGTCATCTGAATTTGAGGTGTGGTAGTCATTTGTTGATAGGCCTTTCTTTCTTTCATTCTCAATGTAACTGTTAATTTCACAGCCGATTCAAATCCCATGTGTACTTTTGTTTTGTCATGTGCTCACATACTGTAATTGGCACGTTCAAACAAGCAACCAATTAGCCACTCAACCAATGACCCAGTCAGTCAATTCATCAATGAAATGACATCTGAATGTAAGTTATTTCTCTACTTATCTTGTTCTCTCCTTTTCTGTGCTACACAGCATGGCCTCTCTGGCTGCACAGCACCTCAACCACAAAGTGAGAAGGCAGGATGTCGTTCAGGACCCTCTGTGCATCAAACACACCCACACACTCACTAACAGTCTGCTGGTGTGAACAAGTCTACACTTACTGAAGATTTTTGTTTTTATATCTTTCAGGTTTGTAAGTAAAATATTGCATCCTGGCACCCAATATACAAGATGGGTGGATGATTAGACTGGGGGAGAGTGGTGCAAAGAGCAGAGAGGGAGGGAAAGAGGATATGGCACCTCGAAAAGTCCAAAGTGTGACCTGACTTGCAGAAAGCCAATCTGGTGTTTATCAGTTTCGGTTTTACTCAAGCCTATTAAGGAGCTGGATAACAGGCAGATCTGGTGTCACTCTCTCAGTCACAGGTACTGAAGAATATATCAAATCTACACATTAGATTATTTTACTCTGTTTATACTGTCAGTGGATTACATTTGAGGGTAAAGCTTACCTGTCCTCTCAGACCTGCAAGTGAAGGAGGATTTTGTTTCAACAGTCACACGTCCTTTTCAGTTTTTTTTTTATTTGACGTTAATGAAAATTTGGCAGATGCCTCTCCGTTAGAAGGTAGGTGCATATCTGTTCATCTGATTTCACCATGAATTCCTATGTTAGCATTGTTACTGCATGGAGAGAAACCCATGTCATTTTAGTAGAGACCTTTCTACTCTGCCCTCTCTGTACATTCAACTTTGGAAGGACAAATAATAGCATGTCATGTAGATTGTCAGACTGTTGCAGAGCAGGGTACAGGTGCCATGTTTCTAAACTGTGTGATGTGATGTTCTATTATTGCAGAGAAAGTGAGAAATGTGTTTTAAAAGCATGTTCATGTTGACTGCAATATTTCTCCTGAGGCTGCCAGGTACAGTGGACATAATGTAATACTTCCAAGATACGCTAGGATGATATGACCTATACAATATGAATATATACTCAGAGGTGTAAAAAGTACTGAAATGTTGTACTCAAGTAAAAGTACAATTACTTTGATGAAATTTTACTTAAGTACAAGTAAAATTACCCATCTAAAAATGTACTCAAGTAAAAGTAAAAAGTAGTTCATTTAAAATGTACTTTAAGTAAAAGTTACTTAGTTACTTTCAACAACTTGATCGGGGCCGCTCCTATATAGTGCAAAAAAGGACAAGGGGTCATAAATCCAATACAAAAACTAGTTATTTTTAATTAAAGGAAATCTTTAGAAATATAAGTGCAATGACATTAAACATGTCAAACATTAAACATTAAACTGTCAACACAACATTCAAGAACTTTTGGGAGGACATGTCAAGACATGAACCACATGACAGCTAAAATAAAAAAGTTAAAATGCCGCTGCCCCACTATATTAAAACTTTGGTTACTTTACTTGTGTCCACCTTTAGAGAATTAATCTACAAACTTCTTGTTGAGTTAGAGCAGCAGCTGATTTTCAAGGTGTGTAGAGTTCATCCGGGCTCGCTTTGCAGTAAACGGCAATCCAGCACAGCCAAAGAGTCACTCGCAGGCGGCCGAGGCAGGTAGGCCAGTATTGAGTTTCAGGGACAGTTTTTTGATATTCTGAAAGGAGTTCAGCAGATCCATTTTGACTGAGACACAGGCTAGGTTCCCTTCTAACTCCCCTGTACCTTCTGGACTTCATTGAGGAAAATAAATCATCTTCATCTGATGAATGTTGTCCAACTTGCTTCAGCCCCTACCATCCGGTCAAGATGTTGTCTGACATAGACTAGACCTGTAGAATGACAAACAACAATTCTGACAATTAAGTATTGAGCTGCCATCAAGAGTGCATCTTAACACAGAAATAGCTATAAATAGCTACTTGAGATGACAGACCTACAGTATATATACAGAATGATAACATTATTTTCTATTTCTACATGCATCACAATTCATAATCCTAAATTCTTGCTAACCGAGACCCCTGAGCATGAACATGAAAGACGTGCACGTTGCAAAGCCACCACATCGTGATAAATTCGAGATAACGACATACACATTGACATTGACTTGTCCAACTGTCTGACAACGTTGGTGTGCACATTTACATCGTTCCTGTTTCAGGTCATGGGAGGCAGCCAAATGATTAGCCTAATATCAGTTTATGCGGTGTATCTTATTGCTGATGACTGATCTGCAGTTTTTAACACAATATGAGAGACTGAACATAATAATGCTATGAACTGAAACGAATGGAAGACAGGAATGGAATTATTATTAGTCTATTGGATGGCGGCTGTTAACAGAAGGATGGGTACATGAGTATATAGCTAGCCTAGCTAGCTAGTTGACGTTAGCATACTCAGGGCGGTTGCAAGTGCTAGCCAAAATTAGGCTACTAGTGCCATGAAACGCATATTTTGCTTAATGGAGCAAAGCTAACTAAACAACAAAAACGCTGTCTGAACTACTAATGGAAAGGGACAAATACTGTACTTACCAACACATGCTTGTGCAGATTTGAAAATGAATTTGTATAAGCAGAAAGTTCTGTCTGGCGGGGCAGGCACAGCTTACACAGCATTATAGCTGTTGCCTCTTTTACGTTGGAAGGCAAACTGCTTGCTGAGATATGGCCACGGGTTTTCTTCATCTTCTTTCATTTTAACTGGCGGAAAGTTCGGTGCTTCAGCTTGTTGGTCGTCCGTAGCTTGTTGGTAGTCCGCAATATCATCTTCCTCCATCTCTATCTCTCGTGACTCGGCACCGGCGGCTTGCATTGACTCCATCATCCACTCTATGCAGCATCCACCACTGTAGTGAGAATTGTAGTGCGCGATTCCCTCCTTTCGGTTTCCCGCATTGAACTATGTTTTTTTTTTACTCAGTAACGAATGTAATTTCCAATGTAGCGAAGTACAATACTTCAGTCAAAATGTACTTAAGTAAAAGTAAAATTACCGATTTCAAAAACTACTCAAAAATTACAAAGTACACGAAAAAACTACTCAATTACAGTAACGTGAGTAAATGTAATTCGTTACTTTACACCTCTGTATATACTTTTATTTGAAATCATATCATAAGCTATACTAACTGTGTTATGTTAACATATTTATTTGACACTCCCAAACTCCCCACACACGGGCATCAAAATTTATAATTACAATACCTGATCAGTGCCAGGAAAATACTCTTCTCAAAGCTTTTCTGCATTTATATCTTTTATCCGAATTGACTCTTCTATGTGACTGTGTTTCAGGTGTTCAGTGTAGAGTGAGTGTGACCTACTACTCCACACAAGTCTGTGGCCTTAAAGGGGCATCAGTAGTCCTGCTTTGCAAATATGACTATTTTTGGAGTCATATATATCTGGAAGGAGAGTGGTTTGAAGAGAAAAGAGGGAGAGTCAGAGAACACAGTAACTCTGATGATCGCGACTGCAGTCTAACAATAGACAAACTTTCAGATGATCACTCTGGTGTTTATCACTTTCGGTTTCGCACAAACCCACACACAAGGTGGATAACAGGCAGATCTGGTGTTACAGTCTCCATTACACGTAATAATGAACATATGCTACTTACAAATAATTTTAATTTTTCTGATCATAATGGAAATGATATTCAAGGATGAAGCCACAATGACTTCTCACCTCTCTTCTCAGACCTGCAGGTGAAGGAGGGTGCTGTTGTAGGAAAACAGAATCAGACTGAACTGACCTGCAGCACCTCCTGCAGCTTGAGCTCTAACACTCAGTATGTCTGGTACAAGAATGGACAGCCTCTACAAGACAAAACCACAGCCTCTATACCACTAGACTCAAGCAGACCCTTTGAAGAGAACAGTTACTCCTGTGCTGTGAGAGGTTATGAGGATCACCGTTCCCCTGCAGTGTGTGAGTAGGGATGTAACTCAAGAACATTACATGACTATTTCATATCAATTACAAAGGATACTTGGCTCTGAAGTTCACTTTTATTCAGATTCAGCAGAAAACATATCAGATGACTTCTTTTTTAATATATATATATACAGATAACCAAATAGATGATATAAATAATGATATAGATAATATTATAATAATGATGTGCATGTGTACGGCTGATCAACATGGTATTTAACACTAATATTTTACACCTGGCCATAGGTGCTCCATTTAAACAGTGTTGGGGTGTGACCTACTCATCAAACAGCATCTGTGTATTGAATGGTTCATTGGTGGATATTTCCTGCACCTACAAATATCCCAGAGATCACCGCATCAGCACAACCTTCTGGTTTAACAAGCAGAAATCAAGCCGTCTCCCAGTAGATCTAAGTTTGGATAAAGACTATCAAAACCACACAGAGTATGTTGGGATTGAAGAGAATAGTTGTACCCTGAGACTGAAAGACATGAGAGAGAGTCACTCTGGAGAATATGCCCTCAGGTTTACAACAGAACAGGGGGAGGGTTACTCTGGATTACCTGGAGTCAACACCTCTGTTACAGGTAGGCCCATTAACTATTTTAATAATTAAATGTTTTTTACACGTAGCACTGTGTCCTCCCACACATAATATATCCTCCAGTTCTGCAGGTGTTGATAACTCCTGAAGCAGTGAAAGAGGGAGATAAAGTGACCCTCACCTGTAATACAACCTGTATTCTGAGTAACAACCCCACCTTTATCTGGTACAAGAACGGACAGCCTGTGACCTTCAAACACGCAACCACAGACAACAGGCTGCATCTGAACCCAGTCAGCAGTGAGGATGTGGGCAGTTACTCCTGTGCTGTTAGAAGACACGAGAGTCTCTTCTCCAGTGATGTGTTTCTCAAAGTCCGATGTAAGTTACTACAACTGACTGTAAATGTTTACAGTTGTGTACAAATGGGGTTCCAAACTAAAATTGCATATAAAATATATTGTGTTTTGTTGTGTAATTCAAAATCGAAACCAGACTGAAATGTCTTAATTTGTCACATTCTTGCTTTTGTTATTTATTAAAATAAAACTTGCACACATTTTAACAGACAAGCCAAAGAGTGTCTCAGTGTCTATCAGTCCTGGGGAAATAGTGGAGGGCAGTTCTGTGACTCTGACCTGCAGCAGTGATGCCAACCCACCAGTGCACAACTACCTAGTTCCTACAGAAGGTCAGTGTTGTGTAGTTTTATGAGAATACTAAAATGTATCTTTTTTTGTTCAAATTCTGCTGTTTGTTTACAACATTCTGGTGAACATGTGGAATAATGATTGAGTTGATGATTAGAAGAAGGAGATGTGAAACAGCTTTGAGTGTCATCATCTTGCCACATTATGGCATTCAGAATGTAAAGCCAGTTAGCTTTTCCTGCAAAGTATCACTCACAGCACGTTTCATAATGCTGCATGTATTTACTGTTTCATTATCAAGTCTTTCATTTTCTCATCGAAGTGGCTGGCATCATCCTGCCAGCTATTATCACCATAATCATCATTCTTGCTGTCCTGCTGTTACTTGGAATTGTGTATTTGAGGTAATTCAGTGAAGTTTGCTTCCTCTGAAATAATGTCCTGCAAAAACAGGCATGCCATGTATATTGCTAACTATATATTATTTCTATGTATGAATATTTATAACTTTCTCTCTTCGGTCTACTCTGACAGGGCAAAGCTGAATGTTCGTCCCTAAACTGTAGTTTATTAATATGAGCACTGACAGCAGATTATATGAGGCTTACTCTGTTTCTTTATTCAGTAAACGTGAAGGAGCTGTGAGAAACAGCAGAATAAACCAAAGGGTAATATGAAACTTTTAATATCCCTAAAATAAACAGTCAAAAAGCTGCATGTTTGGTGACAGTGAATTGGGCTTAGTCAAGTTTTAGAATCATCTCTTTCAACCTATATTTCCATAGGCTGTCCATTCTGATGGCCATGATGAGACAAACAAAGCTCTCAACCCCAGGAGCACATCCTCTGAGTATGACACTCTGCAGGTAAGTCATCCTAGACAGATGATATCAGCCTTATCATGTATATTAGTTAATTCAGTGATAGCACTGCCCTATATAAAACCTTAACCGCAATATATCAAAGTGTTCAGTCATGACATTGACAATGTCCTCTGTGTGATAACATATTTCAGAACGTGAGGAATGTGAGTGACACCTACATGCCTCTCCAGAGAAGAGCTCAGGCCTCAGTGTATGAGAATCTGCAGAGAAGAAAGACATCCCAGTCAGAGATGTAGCTGAAGGATCTCGGGATGAGATTCCAACACCAACCATGACTTCGGGATCTCATACTGAGTGCTGCCACAGTCTTACGTTGTTAAGGGATCTTATTATCAGTGATAACTTTTCCCTCGTTTCCCATGCTAGGGACATTTAAGGTTTATCCATTGGTGTAGCTTTCTATGACTGTCATCATCATTTAGCACCAGTCAACCTCTAATCTAATCAACTTTCTTTTGCTTTGGGTAATGTATGCATTGAGGAAGTTACATGTCTGTGTATTTTTCTTTTAACTTACACAGCCTTAGTTTACCCATGTGACTTGGTTTAAAATGTGGCTTATCTGCAATAATTGTCAGGAGCTGTGATGTCGCTGTTTCAATTCAATGTTTTGGATGATTCTTGGATTTTCCTTATAGATGACAGATCATTTAAGAATTTTTACATTCAAGCCTTTAACAGGGCTTGATTGCTGTGTAGAAACCTCACCTGAAAAATGTAAAGCTATATTCTAACCCTCTCATTACAGATAAATAAAAGATTATTTTAGCACACTGTGTGTTCCTCATACTTCAGCCTTCCTTTACTAAATGGAAGATGATATTTACCTTGGCGGAGGTGTTCACTCTCTGTGAGTGAGACCTTGAGACCTTGAGACTGAGTGCCTTTCTAGCTCGTTATGAAACACTGCATGCTCAAATCATCTTTAAGTTATGATCGCTATACTGTCTACTCTGGGTGTGGTCTGGAATATAAGCACTACCTACTGGATGATGCCCTTATGCTCCACAGCAGAATGGTGGGTCATTGCTCACCTCTGAGTGTTTATATGGTGGGAAGGTGGTGATAAACCCCTCACACAAAAGTCTTAGAGGTACATAGACAAGATGGAACAAAAACATACAAACATAGGCCTATTAACCCAAAGCAACACAACATAAATCACTTCACTGGCAACACAAACAGGAAGAATCTGACATAAATACTTAAAATAAATATTTAAAACAGAAAATAACAAATAAAACAAATAATACTCCAAACAAAGATTTGTGATTATTATTTTCCCCCTAGTCACTCATCCCATACATGTGTCAGCTGTGTTAAACTAAACATCAACATGAAAAAAATGTAAACCTTTCCATGCAGTTGCCTGATGTGCTTATATACCAACTTGTAATGAGTGAACATTATCACTGTTGAGAGAATACATAAAACAGATGATGCTTACGTTTCCAGAACTACATTTCCCACAATGCACTGCATACACACATACGCCTTCCACCAGGGGACACAGGTAGATATACACACACACACACACACACACTCCGACCAGAGGAGATAAACACACATATATGTATATGAATACACCAGAAGTATATATACATACATAAATACATACATAAATACACACACATACACTCTTTAAACTCCTACACACACATACACACATTTAAAGTTCAAAGGTTTGAAACATGTACAGGTAGAGCTGATCTGAAGTCAGATATATTATTATTTTTTGGACTGACACTGCGCATGTGTATGTGTGCGTGTGTGTGTGTGTGTGTGTGCGTGTTTGTGTTTGTGTGAGCGAGAGAGAGTGTGTGTGTTCATTTTATTTTCCTTTCCCTAGTTGCTTTTTTTAAATGAGTGAGGTAGAGTTACAAATCTGCTGAGTGACAGTAATGGTCTTAAAAAGTGATGTATATGAAATGCTTTTATTATTTGTGACAATTAACTCTGCACTTGTCAAGACTAAGGAAATACTGTCAGAGGGAAACGTGCTGTAGGGACATTGACAAATCTAAATGACAAGAGGTTTGGTAGGGGTGCAGCAAGCAGGTGGAGAAAGACCAGGAGGGAGAGAGAGGAATTTGTTGCTGTAGCCACTTCCTGACTCCCCATGAAACAGAAAAGGTCTACACGTACTGTATATAGACCTGTTGACAGGGAATTTTACATTGTTTTGTGCTTCTTAGAATGTCTTCACTTAATATTTTTTGTCATAATAAGAATAACAGGAACTTGTCTAACAACGTGGTGTGATGTGTGTGTGTGTGTGTGTGTGTGTGTGTGTGTGTGTGTGTGTGTGTGTGTGTGTGTGTGTGTGTGTGTGTGTGTGTGTGTGTGTGTGTGTGTGTGTGTGTGTGTGTGTGTGTGTGTGTGTGTGTGTGTGTGTGTGAATGGGTTTGACAATGTTGAAATGATGGTTTGTGGTTATGTGAGAGAGTGTGTATGTCTGTGCATGCGTGCATGCATGTGTGTTAGTGCACATGTGTAAAATAAATACTACAGACTTGCACAACCCAAAACCTAAACTTTCAGAGGAATGTTGAACTATGATGAGTCTGTGATTTTAAGCCACAGTCAGCCATTACCACTGAACTGCTTGGGCACCTCAGACTCATCTCGAGTTCATCGGTTCACACTGCAAAACAAAATGGCCTCATACTTGATCATACTTTGTTATATAAGTAACTTGACGTCAGTGAAAAACACCCCTCAATGCTTGTTAACAGACTTTTTGGAAATAGATTATCTAAAAAAAAGAGTGGGGAAAGTGAAAGATTTATACTGAGTGGAACAGCAATGAATCAGAAAGGCTATTTTACATCACAGTCCTTCATCAGCACTTGCTTGGTGCAAATGCCATTGTGCAGCAGGACAGTAGCATCTTTGATGGACTGGATGTCACAGTCACCGTCACAGCTGAACCCAAGGGATGATTGACAGGACGTTAACTGTTCCTGTGTCTCCACCTAGTGAAATACATGTTTACATGCTCTCACAGCCACTGCACGTTTCTACTATGTTATATTGTGTGCGATCATCCTTCAAACACACTCCTGAAACCTACTGGCTTTGCTGTTAATTCCATTTTTGAAAGATTGATGGATCATTCTGTGGAGCAATCACCTGTGTAACCAATCACAATACGCTGCTGTTCCTGAAGAGGGCCCCAGAGGACTGATGATGTGAATTACAGAGACATGATTGGTCACACCGCTGCATGATACAAATTTACTCACAAAAAAGATTTTACATGTTGTCTTTTTGAAAATATTTATCAATTCATCTGAATTTGAGGTGTGGCAGTCATTTGTTGAAAGGCCTTTCTTTCTTTTATTCTCAATGTAGCTCTATTCATTTAACAACAAATTTAAATCCCATGTGTTCTTTTCATTTGTCATGTACTCAGATACTGTAATTAGCACTTTCAAACAAGCAAACAATCAGCCACTCAATCAAACACACCCACACACTCTCTAGCAGTCTGCTGGTGTGAACAAGTCTATTCTTACAGATTTTATTATAATTTTTTATTGTAATTTGGTTAAATATTCTGAATATGTGCAGTTCATTCTGAATATGTGAAGTGTATTCACTTTGCACTATTTCCAGAGAAATATTGTATCCTGGCACCCAATGCACAAGACAGGTGGATGATTTGACTGGGGGGAGAGTGGTGCAAAGAGCAGAGAGGGAGGGTAAGAGGACATAGCAACTCGAAAAGTCCAAAGTGTGACCTGACTGGTGACAGACTTGCAGAAAGCCACTGTGTTGTTCATCTGTTTCGGTTTTACTCAAGCCTACAAACGAGCTGGACATCAGACAGATCTGGTGTCACTCTCTCAGTCACAGGTACTGATGAATACATCAATTCTACACATTAGATTATTTTACTCTGCTTATACTGTCAGTGGATTACATTTTAGGATGAAGCTTTCATGGATGCTTACCTGTCCTCTCAGACCTGCAAGTGAAAGAGGATTTTGTTTCAACAGTCACACGTCCTTTTCAGTCTTTTTTTTATTTGCCGTTAATGAAAATTTGGCAGACGCCTCTCCGTTAGAAGGAAGGTGCATATCCGTTCATGTATAGTCATAACTATGACAGTGATGCCTTTATTTGAGAGACAGTTCTTTGTTTTATTCTGATGTTTAACTGATTTCACCATGAATTCCTATGTTTGTGTCTGCACAGATGTCATTCTTGTAGAGACAAATAATAGCATGTCATGTAGATTTTCAGACTGTTGCAGAGCAGGGTACAGGTGCCATGTTTCATGTTGCTCAAATTTTAAAGGAATATATCAATTAACTTTGTTGACCTTTATTTTCCTCAAATAGAAACAACAAGTTTTTTTCTCTTTTACACATAGCATAGGTCTGTTGTATTTATGGAATCATGGTAAATGTGTCCTTTACTCTCCTGTAAACATGCAAGTCACACTTTTCTCTAGTCTTACTCAAGTCTAGTGTGTAGTAGTTGCTTCCACCTTTTCTAAAATGAGTGTGAACGTTAAATTTAACACTACTGAAACTAGTTCAGACAGAGTAAGGACGAACGACAAAAATCATTACATTTCCTAAACTGTGTGATGTGATGTTCTATTATTGCAGAGAAAGTGAGAAATGTGTTTTAAAAGCATGTTCATGTTGCCTGCAATATTTCTCCTGAGGCCGCCAGGTACAGTGGAAATAATATAATACTTCCAAGATATGCTAGGATGATATGACCTATACCAGTGGTTCCCAAACTTTTTACAGTCCCGTACCCCTTCAGACATTTAATCTCCAGCTACTACGTACCCACCCCCCGCTCTTTTTCCATGTTTGTAACCACTGCCGCGCCCCCTCCCCCCGCGCACATATGCATCATATAACACTTGAAACTGTGACATTGTCAGAGTAAGTCACTAACCGCCGCTGCCACGCCCCCTCCCCCCGCGCGCATATTCAGCCTATAACACTTCAAACTGTCAGGGTAGGTCACTAACCTACCTGTAGCTATTTTTGGCAGTGTAATTATTTCGCTGAATATGGGTATACATGAGTATTTCTGGCAATGCGACTTGGCTATTTGGACTATTTAAGATTTCATGTCTATTTATAGCTCCATTTGAAAATGTAATGGGCTTTTTCACTTTGAAAACGCAAATCGAATTTTCTCCTCGCGTACCCCCTGAACCACTTTGCGTACCCCTGGGGGTACGCGTACCCCAGTTTGGGAACCGATGACCTATACAATATGAATATATACTTTTATTTGAAATCATATCATAAGATATACTAACAGTGTTATTTTAACATAATTATTTGACACTCCCAAACTCCCCACACACAGGCATCAGAATGTATAACTACAATACCTGATCAGTGCCAGGAAAATACTCTTCTCAAAGCTGTCTGCATTGATATATTTTATCCATATTGACTCTTGATTGTGATTGTGTTTCAGGTGTTCAGTGTAGAGTGAGTGTGACCTACTCCTCCACACGAGTCTGTGGCCTTAAAGGGGCATCAGTGGTACTGCTTTGCAAATATGACTATTTTTGGAGTCATATATATCTGGAAGGAGAGTGGTTTGAAGAGAAAAGAGGGAGAGTCAGAGAACACAGTAACTCAGATTATCCTGACTGCAGTCTGAACATAGACAAACTTTCCGATGATCACTCTGGTGTTTATCACTTTCGGTTTCGCACAAACCCACACACGAGTTGGGTAACAGGCAGATCTGGTGTCACAGTCTCCGTTACACGTAATGATGAACATATACAACTTACAAATCATTTTCTTTAATCTGATCATAATGGAAATGGCTGGAGCCCCCCCAAAAGTTTCCTTAGCCCCCCCAAAAATATATATATGTTTCTATTTTGAGATCGTCAAATTCACACCTAACAACCAATTTAGTGATCTTATTTTATTGAATTTTTAGAGTTAGAAATAAAATAGTCTCGAGTAGCACAGGAATCCCGCCTGTTTGACACTGTGGTGGCAAGCGCACGGCTCTGTTTTTTCTGAGATTATGAAGCTCACCGTTCCCCTACAGTGTGTGAGTAGGGATGTAAACTCAAGAACATTACATGACTATTTCATGTCAATTACAGAGGATACTTGGATCTAAAGTTCACTTTTATTCAGATTTAGCAGAAAACATATCAGATGACTTTTTCTTTTTATATACAGATAACCAAATAGATGATATAAATAATGATATAGATAATATTATAATAATGATGTGCATGTGTACACTGATAGACATGGTATTTTACACCTGGCCGTAGGTGCTCCATCTGAACAGTGTTGGGGTGTGACCTACTCATCTAACAGCATCTGTGTATTGAATGGTTCAGCGGTGGATATTTCCTGCTCTTACAAATATCCCAGAGATCATCGCATCAGCACAACCTTATGGTCTAAAAAGCAGAAATCAAGCCGTCTCCCAGTAGACCTAAGTTTGGATAAAGACTATCAAAACCACACAGAGTATGTTGGGAATAAAGAGAATAGTTGTATCCTGAGACTGAAAGACATGAGAGAGAGTCACTCTGGAGAATATGCCTTCAGGTTTACAACAGAACAGGGGAAGGGTTACTCTGGATTACCTGGAGTCAGCATCTCTGTTACAGGTAGGCCCTTTAACTATTTTGATAATGAAATGTATACACGTAGCACTGTATTATACACATAATATATCCTCCAGTTATGCAGGTGTTGATAACTCCTGAAGCAGTGAAAGAGGGAGAGAAAGTGACACTCACCTGTAATACAACCTGTGTTCTGAGTAACAACCCCACCTTCATCTGGTACAAGAACGGACAGCCTGTGACCTTTAAACACACAACCAGAGACAACAGGCTGCATCTGAACCCAGTCAGCAGTGAGGATGTGGGCAGTTACTCCTGTGCTGTTAGAAGACACGAGAGTCTCTTCTCCACTGATGTGTTTCTCAAAGTCCGATGTAAGTTACTACACCTGAGTGTAAATGTGGACAGATGTGGCTTAAAACTTAATCCGTATAAAATACATTGCGTCTTGTGTTTATTTGTAGGTCTATAGCTATGTTCTAACTGCTACTAAAATCAGACATATCAATTTAAATGTCTTTATTTGTCACATGCTTGCTTTTGTTATTTATTAAGATAAAACTTGCACACATCTCAACAGACAAGCCAAAGAATGTCTCAGTGTCTATCAGTCCTGGGGAAATAGTGGAGGGCAGTTCTGTGACTCTGACCTGCAGCAGTGATGCCAACCCACCAGTGCACAACTACACCTGGTATATGAGGACTGGAGCTGAATCTCTTATTAGGGGCACAGGTGACAGCATCAGCTTCAATATGATTCCAGTGGACTTTACTACTGTGAGGCAGATAATGAAGTTGGCTCTCAGAACTCTAAGGACGTAGAAGTTGTCACAGAAGGTTGGTGTTTTCACCTAGGATGCAAAAATGCTAATGCTAAAATGTAGTTATTGCCTGACTGTTTATACTTTTACCAGGAAATGTCATATCACTGTTGTGTATATATAGAGAGAGACAGAGAGATATATAGATATAGATATACGTAAATATAGATATAGATATGGATATCGATCTGCTGATATTGATGATGAGGGAGGACATTGGAGGTTGCTTTGAATTATGTTATCACTTCCATCCCTCATGTCTGTAAGAAGGTAAAGACCGCTAGCTTAAGTAGCCTGTCTTATAACACATTTAATGTTGTATTTATTGTTTTTTCTTAATCGTTAATTTTCGTTCCCAAAAAAGTCTCAGGATATCACATTGTTTCCGTGGTCCTGCCAGCTGGTATCACCATATCCATCATTCTTGCTGTCCTGCTGATACTTGGAAATGTGTATTGGAGGTGATGCCGTGATATTTGTTTTCTATAGAATTCATTGCAGAAGGGTAAACAAGAAACATTTTGCCCAATATACGACTGACAGAATACTATATTGTCTCGCAGTATATGGCTTCCACAGGACATGACATATACTTTATGTCTGTGACTTTAGCATCACTTACAAAATATTGATTAACTTTCAATCAATAGGATGAGAACCAAATCAACTGAAGATTTAAGGGTCACATACTGTATGCTAACACACAGGTAAGCTGTATGCATTCACTGCGGTGATCAATATGCTACCATATGCTGGGATCTTTTCTTTCATTCTAGCCTCATCCCACGTGTCTCTGCCTTCTTTCACCAATCAGAGTGACTCCAGTCCTGTGTACAGCAACATCTCAGCGGTGCCCACGACCTTTGCCCTGGGACAGGGAGTGACCTCACCTGATGAAGACGATGCCCTGTACGCCACTGTTCAGCTCTGTCGCTTTGACACAGAGGAAGTGCCTTTATATTCCACTGCCCAATTGCCTCGTGCCTCCACATAGGATGACAACTCTGACTGTGCTTCGTTTAAGATCCCAAGAACTAGTGCTGACACCATGTGAACATTCATAAAATCATCATTCATTCATTCATTCAGTGTTGTTTCTCCAAGATACTTTCCATATTTATCCTTAAAGTTGTGCCCCGAGTGTTTCTTCAGTCTGCAAATTGAAGATTTATTTAGGCAAGTAGACAGAAGAGTACTACTGAATGCCCTGTACATGTCACTCTGGTGCCTTACCTAATTAATTATTCCTTAGTAAACAGCACAGGAAAAAAAAAACATAAACAACCAACCAACAGAATGACAGTCAAGTACCCCAGATTAATAGAAGGGGGCATAATTGTGATTTCATACATCTGTCATACAGATATACTACTAAAGTCAATCAATGAACCATTCAGTCAATTCATCAATTAAATGACATCTGCATGTGAGTTATTTCTCTACTTATCTTGTTTTCTCACCTTTTCTGTGCTGCACAGCGTGGCCTCTGGCTGCACAGCACCTTAACCATGAAGTGAGAAACAGAAAGTTTCTCAGGACCCTCTGTGCATCAAACACACCCACACACTCTGTCTGCTGGTGTGAACACGTCTATACTTACTGAGGATTTTATTTTTATATTTTTCAGGTTTGTAATTTGGTTAGAGTTTCTGAATATAAACTTATGAAGTACATTCACTTTACACTATTATATTGAGAAATATTGCATCCTGACACCCAATGCACAATGGACAATGCACCTGTCATACAGAGATACTACTAAAGTTGTTTTATCAGCTGTACACTGTTAAATCAATGCTAGTTGGGCAATGTAATATATTGTCCCATTCAGCTATCATAGCTTTTGGCGCTATGCTTTTCTAATAGTGATCCCACACTGTCACTCCCACAGTTACCATGCCCATAACCCCCTTTAGCATACACTCGTCCTGGGGACCCACTCGTCCTGGGGACCCACTCGGAGGGAACAAAGCACTCAAATAGCACTGATGTTTCCCACATGCTCAAGTGGGACTGAAGCGAAATCTTTTTATATCATATATAAATTATTTATATTTATAGTTTTATTTATTTATATTATATATATATATATATTTATATCATTTATATCATATATACCATGTGTAATGGGTGTTGTTAAGTACATATGTGTGAATATCATTGGCCAGTAACAATATGTTGATATAACTGTATGATCACAGCAGATTTCTCACTGTTATTCACCGTTATCTCACTGCAGTATGAAGGACAGGACACACTCAGTGCTTGCATGGATGTCCAAATTAACCTCTCTTAATGATGTTGTTGCCGTTTCGAGACTTCTGCTAAGAAAAAATAATTCTTCACACAAATAGAACTTTAAAGTTTCAGGTGTTGATTAGCAATGCATTTCCAATGGTTAAGTGAACGGACTACTAATACTAATTATACGAAAGATGTGAATTATGGCAACGGTCATTACACGACAGGTATGAGATGTTGTCTATTCGTAAAGCATCACCACTACGTCCTTTGCGGACAATGCCTCTTCCGTCAACTAGATGGCAGTGACGCCTTACAAACAACATCTCAGCAACCTGATCGCCACCACAGAGAAAAGACCACAACAGATATGGGCTAACTTTAGCCTTTTGGAATAATCGTAATCTTGATCAATTAAGCACCCTTGTCAACAACGGAGCACGCGCTCTATTAAATTAAGTCAATAGAATAATGTGGTGTAATGGTAAATTGACATGTCCGATGTTCCGGTTGCATAATAGCCTACGATGTAAACTCCAGCAACGCAGAGCAACGCCTGTCGGTGTCAGCAGCCAACATCCAGGTGAATTGTGACATTAAATTGCCCGATGGAGGAATATCGTTGGACTGGTGCTCAAGAGCAGATTTGCAAGGATAACGAAAAACAATCCAGCAGCTACGGGCCCGCTATTATAGCTTGTGACGCTTCGTACAATGACAAGCTGGAAGATGACGAACTTGCGCGAAAAAAGAAAGAGTTGCAGTTTATCGAGGAAAAGATAGCTCGCAAGAGGGCTGCAATTGCTTTGAAGAATGAATGGCAACGAACGTCTATGTACAGCGAAAATGATGTAGACAAACAATCGAACAATGACATTGAGGTAAAAGAAAAGCACGAAACATCCTCAGGCAATAATTTTCCACAGCGGCAACCCCATCAGGAGGCTGTTCATCTCTCAGCGAGACAAATCAGTATTCTCAATGAGTTGACACCGCTGTTAGTGTCCTCCTTTGAAGTGAGTAGTTCTGCCATCACAACATTAGGTCCACACAAACTCGCACTCATTAAATAGCAGGGTCTTTTCTATTTGATCCCCTCTTCCTTTTTAATTATCATCTCATAGATCTTGTGGTGTAATGCCCAAGCTCTCATTAAAGTGTATGTAACACCAAGTCTCTCCTAATCTGTCATCCTGGTCGTTCACATTTTACAGTCAATTATATGTCAGCCTGCACCTGTAAAGGTCCCTAAAATGCGGGTTCTATACAGTTGCCGTTATGAAGGCTTGTGACAAGCATTATAATGCATTCCTAATATCTTAGCATCTTTCTACGAATGCATACACTCCACGTGATTACATTGTATTGTCTGTGGTTGCCAGTTATAGCTCCAAAACTAAATTCCCCGTACTGATTTCGATCACTCTAAAAGATAGGAAAATAGGGCCCAGGTTAAAAAATCCTAAACTTTGCCTATGATACAAATGAATGACTGTGCCAGGGAGCTGGTTGTCCAGTTTCTAATATCTTAAAATTCCTGGGACTGAATATACAATAATGCCTCATGTGTGCTTCAAGGGACATATAAATGGCAACGAGCTTCATTGCAATCATTAAATACCGCATACTGTGAGATCAAAATCCTTTAGTGCTGAAAGTATTAATAACCTGCATGTTTTATGTCTGGCTTTAGCCCTCTAATCCTGCCCCGCCTTCATCCATGAAAAGTTTTGTGGAGAGGAGAAATGCCAAAATCTTCCAGAGAGATTTCGAGCAAAAACAGAACCCTGAATCAGATGCCAACACAACCCTCACTCAAGAACTGAGGGAGGCACTAAGACATCACCACAACTCAGAGCTAGCGTCATCTCTGGTTACCAAGGTCGGGTTTGCAAACTTTTTTGTGTTTTGAACTGACTCCGCCAACATGTTTTATTTATACTTCATTATTCGTAAAGATTTTGTGTGTGTACTTCATTCACTTTTCACTCACACCACATGTAATCCCTTCACTTTTCTTCCTCAGCAGAGTGCATCTGAACAGCCCGATCTCTTCAACACACAGGGAACCCACGACAGTGGACCACCATCGACATCGAAGGGCTTTGATCGTTTCCTCAGTGTTCTTAACCAAGGGGTAGATGTAGGGAGGCTCTCTGACATCGTGAACGCAGCTGCACCCAGCAGTGTGCCCACGAAGGCTCTGGAACAGTCATATCAGTTGAGGTCTTCAGAGGAGCACGAGTCTAAACATGCATTTTCTGACTATTTCACCTCCAACAGTAGCAGCAGAAGAAATAGTAGGGGAAGTCCTCCAGCTGCAAGGAAGAGATCTGCAATGAATTGGGACTCCAGAGATGGGAACAGTCACTCAAAAGACAAGGACAGGCACTCCAGAGACAAACTCAGAGACTCAGAGGAAGAGAAGAACAGAGGTTGGAGAGGCAAGAGAGACGACTCTAGACACAGCCACTCGGATGAAAGGAGAAGCAGAAGGGACCCGGGAGACAGAGACAAGGGCCAGGACTCAAGGGACCACAGACAATATTCCCCACGCCCAAAGAGAAGATACTCAAGAGACCGTAGCAGCAGCAGGAAGAGCAGGAGCAGGAGCAGGTCATCGACCTCAGAGAACGAGAGGAAGATGGAGAAAGAGCAACACCTCTCGACGGTCCAGACCCTCCTCCAGACAGTGGGGCTGGACTTAGGGTTTGAGGAGCTGGACCGACTGAGGAATAGGACCCAAGAGAAGCTCTATGGGATGAAGACTCCAAGAGGCGGGGGGGAAGGCAGGCAGCAACGACGACGGCACAGGGACTCTTCATGGTCAGACAGCACAGATGATCAATCCTCAGATTCTCACCACAGGCGACGTAGCTCTAAAGAGACCAAAGGTTACCGTGACACCGAGCGCCCACTGAGGGTTTCCGAAACAGACCCGCCTGAGTCAGTTCAATCAGTACCGTGTTCTACTGGAAGCTACCCTGTCGGCCCTGCTCCCCAGAATATGCCCGTGTCCACATTCTCACAGCCTCCACCAACAAACTATTCTAGCTATACAGCCTATGATGGCCAGGACCACAGTGCCTCTGTCCAGAGCTGGACTGCTGTTGGGTGGAGTGGGGTGCCGCCGCCTGGCCCTCCCTGTTCGTATGGCCCACCTCTTGGCAACATATTACCAGGGACCCCTCAGTTCACCCCTCCGCCTTTGATGGTCACAGGCTCCCACAATGCACCATACTGGCTTCCACCACCCCAGTATCCTAAGCACTTGGGACCTCCTCCACCACTACTACCAGCATCACAACCTCCACCTCATCAGCCTCCACCCCCACAACCTCCACGTCATCTGCCTCCACCACTCCTACCCCCTCCTCATCTGCCTCCACCGCCCCACCTCCAGCCACCCCCGTGTCCACCACTCCTACCTCCACCTCATCTACCTCTACGACCACCACCACTCCTACCCCCATCTCATCTGCCTCCACCAACACCACCACACCCCCCACCGTATCTGCCTCCACCGCCCCACTTCCAGCCACCCCCGCATCCATCATTCCTAAACCCTCCCTTTCCACATTCACCTTACCCGCTTCTCCCATCGTTCCCACCCCAACGGGTGACGTCAGAGACGTACCTCGGGGTGTCACAGATGCAGGGCTCATCAAAGAACAAGAAAGAACGTTTCCTCAAGGTCCTAAAGGTAGCACCTTTGTCATCAAATAGTGAAACGTCAACAGAGAGCGGGATGACCATGACACCACCAGCAGAACAACCAGAGGTCATGAGTTTCCATAGCAATCAACAGTTTGTTAGTAATCTCCTTCATGTTATTCCTCTTTCCAAGAGGCAACTAAAGAAAGAACAAGGGACTAAGATGGCTAATATGAAGGCTAGTGTGGCGAAGCATATGCTTAGAATGGAAAAACAAAAGCTCCGGGACGATGCTGCTGCTGCTGGCGCTGCTGCTATTGCGGCTGCGGGTGCTGTTGATGCTGCTAAAAGGGCTGCTGCTGTGGTGGGTGGCGATGCGTAAACAGGAAAGACGAAAGCTCCGGAACGATGCTGCTCCTTCTATTGCGACTGCGGATGGTACTACTGTTGAGTACTACTTACCAGGAAACGCACAATAAGCACCGGGAGGCTGAGCTAGCCGTAGCAACAACTCAGACATGATTGGATGAACCCAGAGAGAACAGTGTAGGGTAATGAGGGGGGGGGGGGGGGGGGGGGGACATGCTTAAGTGAACTCCCATTCTTTTTTATCCTGTCCCTGTCATCTGATTTCTATTCTTTTGTCCTCTTTCCTGCCATGACTTTAGTTCATACCTGATCTCCCTCAGCACTATAAAGGGAATCTCCACACTGCAAAGCATACTTTACTTCAGAAGATGTGTGTGTTCCCATTTTGAATTAAACTGTTGGTCAAGGCCTTAGTAGTTCCCTGGCTTTCTTGTAGGACCAAGTGTGTTAATTTCTTCTCAAAGTCGGAATCTACATCTCAATTCTGAAGTGTTCGTAGGTGACTATCTTAGATTTTATTCTCTGGTTTTTTTTATCAAAAATATATATTTTCACCTTTTTTTAAGATGAACAAAGTTACGTTTATAAACCACCTGCCATTTGGAGTGTGCATTATTGTCATTTTAGAACACTGTGAAGCTTTTATTTTTAAACAAAAGTGTGATTAGCTCTATCAGTGTATTTTACAGTAATATCACATTCATATTACAAGTCACCATGCAGACCAAAAATCAAAGGTAAAACGTGCACTATGTAATTTAGTATTAAGAGAATATTTCCAAACAGTCAAAATATTTACTGAAAACACTTGTCCACACAAGAAAAATATACACTGCTTTCCAATATTCCACTCTCTAAACCAGTGATGCCACCCAGTGGGTATTTTTGTTCATTACAGCAGTTATTCAGAACTTACCCTCTATTGGGGCAAGTTTTTCAAAACTACTGTATAGTACTTTGTTGCGGTACATAACTAACTTTTTTGGCAAATGTGTACTTATAATATATTGTACTTATAATTAAGCAATAAGGTACTCGAGGCAGTACTGTAGCGTCAATAATGTACTGTTCGGCAAACCCTTGAACACTACATTATTGACGATACAGTACTGCCTCGAGTACCTTATTGCTTTTATAATACGGTTGCCAGCGACATTATGAATAATAAGTAAATAGTAAGCTGCATTTCAGCACAAAATAGTTGTAGCCACCAAACGTTGTGTATCGCATATCAGTAGCCTAGAGAAAATAGTCCTTGTATGTGTGGCTGTTGCTATGCAACAGACAAACAGCATTGGGAACAGCACGTTTGTTAGCCTAGCACCAAAAGTTTGTTGATGATTAGCTAGGAGATCGACATTAATTTGTGCGTCGTCTGAAAACATACCAGGTCTCCTTGCTAGACCATCTCACCATCTCATTCATTCACGAAACATGTTTGGTAACGGTCAAACTTGAAATGACAACTAACGGTCGCGCAAAATCTACCGTTATTTTGAGTGTGCACTGATATGGAACGCTCAGGTAAATGTAAACAGGTGTACAGTACATTATGGCTCAATACAGTACACCCCGGCCGTGACTCACTCTCAACCAATCAGAATGCTTGATTTCATCTACCCGTATTATAATATTAAATATTAGTATAAATATTAGCAACTTTCACCATCTAGTAAGTTTATAAATATTTAATGTCACATGCTACCGTGATAGATTGATTGATTGATTGATGGACAGTCCTAATTACAGTGATAGTTTCAGAAAAAAAGTTCGACCTTCTATAGCTTAGGGCAGGCCTACATTAAAGTAATTAAATGTAAAAAAAAAAAAAAAACTCTACCGTCGGCAAATGGGTGAACAGTGTCGGTCTGGGTCTGGGTCTGGGTCTGAGTGAGAGAGAAGGAAGAGCCTGGGTCAGTGGACATCGACTGTGTTCACGGTCAGCGGAGAGGAGACGTAACAGACGGGGATGGAACAGCCATCTTCTGTTAGGTTGGACTGTATGAAATATAACATTTAGACATCCTGCCATTCTGCCAACTAATACACAGGTCAAAACTAATCAGGTAGTGTTTGAGGTCTAATCACTAACCTGATACACATGTGAAAACTATTAAGGTAGTGCAATCACTTTTATAGCTGGAACAAAAGTAGCCTACTCCTTGTGTTTCTGAGCTAATTGTGGAAAATATGAACTATTTATAGATATTATTAACCATCACTGTTTTGGTAGAGAAGCAAAAGAAGATTCAAATTAAGACTCACATGCTTTTAGTTATTAACACTGCAAAAAAACACTGCACACTGCCAGATTTTGCATGAACAATTTTTGTTCCATTGCCTGAGTCACCTTCCGTAACTAACAGACAGATACAGCTACCACAGACCTGAGAGTATGAAGGATGTTCACAGTTTAATAACTGCTTGAGAGACAGGCGGCGTGAGGCAACGCAACACCTTCATTGCCTCTCATTCTTTGATGTCAGTTTAGCGCGTCTCAAGCTTAACGTGAGCAACAGCATCTTCCACTATCACAGCTCTCGACAGGAAGACGAGAAAGGAACATGGGGGTGAAAGATGATCACTATTTCCTCCATCTATATACTTCACCCAGCCAGTACACTGACAGGAGTAGGCTTACAGCATGTGCTCAAAACCCCTCTCTGTTGAGAACTGGATATAACCTGTGAGTATCCTGTGATTTGCGTCATTATGGAAATTGACTTCACGCTTTGTATATTTATTTATTTACTTAATCAAACATCCACATTTTGGAATTTATGCGGGCAAGATCCTGACCCAGCAGTTTTTACAAGATGAAGTAACAGAGGCAGCTCTGTAAGTTAAAATGTTAAATTAAAGGTTTTCATGGTTTGATTGTGATACTATTTTATGGTCCTGTAACTACACAGTTAGTGATTCCACTGCATGTTTTTATGCCTAATGAATATCACTGTAAGGGCAATGTCTCAGTTGAAATGGTTAACTGTCGAGTACTTGAATTCCAAGGCGGGACTGTAATTACACAGTTAGTGATTCCATCCCATGTTTTTAAGCGGGACTCTGTTTCTCTCTGTCAGAATGTATAGACTGAGTTATGTATAGACTTAGTAATATATAGAGTAATGCTTACCAGCACTAACTAGGGTTAAAGTCCTTTTGGATTTAACAAATGATGCTATGTAATGAGACAGGTGATGGATGATGAGCTTGTTTAGCCATGTTTGCTTCATTTCTCTGTTTTTCCATTTGTGCACCACACTTGCAACCTCATCTGTTCATAAATCATTCGTGAGCTGATGATTGCTCAGATGCAGGCAACTTGCAAGTCAATTTAAACTGGATGGGTTTTAGATTTTTAAACATTGTCTTTGCATGCAACCTATGCTGGCAAGCGCTGTAATATCCGTCATAACATATCCCCTGCCGCTGTGGGTTACAGTACAAAGCTCTTGGGATGGGCGATGTCCATATTTCAGTTCTCATTTTCATGCAAATCTCTGATCTCTGCTGGGCCATAACTAGTTTATTAAACAGAAAGTTTAAGTTTGGGGAAAGTCCCCTGTCTACTGTGCTTCACCCTACATGGGTGGGGGGTTTTGAGAGTGCATCCTGGTAACCAAATATATGGCTTACCAATGATGATTCATTAGTGATAATACCTGTTTTCCAAACATATTTTTACCCGTATGACAAAAGGCTGTGCAAGCTTATAGGCATACAATCATTTTATCATCGCACATTACTGTCAAGTCTGAAGTGGTCAGTGCAGACTCTAACCTTCTTGGGATATGCGGTGTAACACCAGTTATCTGAAGTGCTGAAGTTACTTGTTCTGGAGTTAAATAAATCAACTCTTTGATGTTAACACTGAAAGAAACTCTTATTATACTTGCATTGATTTAAGCCTATTAATTGGACTTACCACTATAAACTTATCTCTGTGTATATGCAGTCCTGTACTGTGTATGTGATTTCTGACATTTAAGGCCTACTGTTTGCAACATCCTGTGCTCTCGCTGATTCTGTCTTTGTCATGATAAATGAGGCATCGGCATCGCATCAAAAACATTCAGTCAGGACTGCATCATAGTGCGCAAGAAACATGGACACAATTTGTGAGGTCTTGAAGAAGTACCCCAAGATAATATATCACGGTAACATAAAAATTAACCACCTTTTCTCATATATTTCAAACTATAATTGCTACCATCTATGTAGTTTGATGCAGGTTTAAAATGTTGAGCATAATAATAACATATAGGAATCTGTTCTACCAGGTCATAGCCAGATAGATTACAGCCAAGTCATAGTGAGATCAGACCCAGACCATAGTGAGATCAGACCCAGGTCAAAGCCAGGTCAGAGTCAGGTCAGGTCAGAGGTTGCTGCCTCCTCTGTCTAACAAGTTACTAAGCCAGCCGAAGCTAATCAAGGAAAGAAATTATAGTGATCAAATGTTTGCATTTCAAAGGAGTGAAGATAAATGAAATAAATGCTAATTTAAAAATGTTACATGTTTAATGCTTACATGTACTGAATTAAGGAACCAACTCTTGCGATATGAATGATTGTGACACTTTGCTGAAGTGATACATCTTGTTTTTGCTGTCAGACACCTACTGATCAGACAAGGGTCAGACAAGGGTCAACGTCTTGTCTCAGAATAATGTCCCGTGCCTGCTTATGAAACATGTTTTGAGGAACTATATGAACTATATACACTGACTGCGCCCAGCTCATCTTTGGAGTTTGTTCATGATATTTGGTTGTGACACTCTCCCTCTTTTGCAAAAGACAAAGCACTGACATTCTGATTGCTGGTCTCTGTCTCATTAATATTAATGTCTTTATAATAATTTATCTAACAAAAATGTTTATATATTTTTTGATATTTAGCGGTCATGAATGCTACAGCTTCCTCATCAGTCTTCCACTTTGATATCTGAGAATGAATGGCACAGAATTCAATGAAAATAATCACCTCAAGCTATTACTGAATGGTTGTTGTCCTGTCTGGTCTTATGATTGCAGGCCGAACAAGTCATGGTTTTTAAAGGCATGAACGTATTTTTGGCCCAATTTCTCCTAACAGGTATGGTCTAGAGTAACACACAGTCATGTACCAACTAATGTATGTATGTAACATGTATGTGATATATACAGTAAGCACTGACATGGTATATATTATATTATAATACGGGTAGATGAAATCAAGCATTCTGATTGGTTGAAAGGAGGTCACGGGGTGTACTGTATTGAGCCATAATGTACTGTACAGCTGTTTACATTTACCTGAGCGTTCCATATCAGTGCGCACTCAAAATATACTACCTTAGTTAGAAAAAAAATGGCGGACCAAATCTCTGTAGATCATCGTATTTGTACCTAAAAGTTTTAAGTTTTACTTTTTTTTGCTTAGATTTTTAGAAAGTTACCGAGAAATAGACACTGTACAATATAAAAACCCCATTATTGTAACTGAAAAATATGTCTAAGAGGATTTGCGAGGTGTATTAGCCACCTATCAAAGGTTAGCATGCTACTAGCCGTTAGCGATTAGCAATTCCTCTGTGTTTTTGCAAAGCATCTGCCCCAACTTTCTTTTCCCGACATTTACATTTATCTTGTACATAATCCATCCCCATAAACCGGAGATTTCAAGAGTAGAGATGCCTTTCAATATGCAGTTGCAGGATGGGTGAACGACACCAAGATATGGCATTTGGAGACAAAAACATTATGTATGAGATCACAGGACATGTATCCTGGATCTTATCAAAGCTAACCGTTCTTGAGCAATCAAGAGTGCCAATATGGGCTAACGAGTTGTAGCCAAATCCCAAAGGGCTAAACAGCTCGCTAGTTATTAGCACTCTAGCTCGCTCAGGGGAGTTTAGCTCTAATAAGACACAGCAATTATTCACGATTGTATCAATTGTATATCTAGGTTTTCTCTGGCGACTGTTGTCGCATCCATCAGCACAACATATCCCGGGCATTTTGAACTTTCTGTGGGTTGTGACCGTAAACAGCTCGCTAGCTATTACCACTTTAGCTTGCTCAGGAGAGTATAGGCTAACAAACGTGATGTTCCCAATGCTGTTTGTCTGTTGTATAGCAACAGCCACACATTCGGGGACTATTTTCTCTAGAGTCTAGGCTACTGAAATGCGATACACAACGTTTGGTGGCTATTACAACTATTTCGTGCTGAAAGGCAGCTTACTATTTAGTTACTATTTATAATGTTGCTGGCAACCGTATTATAAAAGCAATACGGTACTCGAGGCAGTACAGTATCGTCAATACTTGTAGTGCAATAGTTGTGCGTGCAATAAAAAACTGACTGCAGTCAGCCTTGTTTGTTTGTTTGTTTTGTTTGTGCAAGGGTTTGCCGCACCCTTGAACAGTACATTATTCACGATACAGCACTGCCTCTCGTACCTTATTGCTTAATTAATGGCTGTTAGATGTTGCCTCATGTTGAATTAACAAAACAGACTCAGTGTCTGGGAACTGTTTTCACAAATCAATTATTTGTGAGCGGTATTTTTTTTTCATCTCCACAGTATTTTGTCTGTATGACTGTGTTTCAGCTGTGCAGTGTCAATGGAGTGTGACGTACTCCTCTATGAGGGCATGTGGCCTTAAAGGGGCATCAGTGGTCCTGCCCTGCACATATGACTACCCTTGGAAAAGTCGTGGAGACACATATCAGGGAGGAGAGTGGTATAAAGATCAGAGTGGGATAGTCAGAGAACACAGCAAATCTGATTATCCTGACTGTAGCCTGAAAATAGACAAACTTTCAGAAGATCACTTTGGTGTTTATCACTTTCGGTTTTACACAGCTCTTCATGTGAGTTGGATAACAAACAAGACTGGACAAGTTGCACTTTCAATCACAGGTAATGAACAACTAAGTACAATTCAAGTAAAACTGAGTAAAAGTTTTTCTTTTCTTTTTAAAAGAAGGTAAAATCTTAATGACCTCCAACCTGTCCTCTCAGACCTGCGGGTGAAGGAGTGTGCTGTTGTAGAGAAACAAAATCAGACTGAACTGACCTGCAGCACCTCCTGCAGCTTGGGCTCTAACACTCAGTATGTCTGGTACAAGAATGGACAGCCTCTACAAGAAATGACCACAGCCTACATGTTACTGTACTCAACCAGACCATCAGAAGAGGGAAACTACTCCTGTGCCGTGAGAGGTTACGAGGCTCGCCGTTCCCCTGTTGTGTGTGAGGAACAATACATACACTTTACAACTCTAATTCAGCTCGAAAACACAGTACTCAAAACCTGTGGCTCTGAACCACAATATTGCCATAAATCAGTAGATCATTTAACTCATTACAAGAGGCATATTGCTGGCCAACCCCACAGAGGCCTTTTTACACTCATGAATTACTATTTTAAACGTTGTTATAGGTGCTCCAAGAAAACAGTGTTGGGGTGTGACCTACTCATCTAACAGCATCTGTGCATTAATGGGGTCATCAGTGGATATTTCCTGCACTTACAAATATCCCAGAGATCACCGCGTCAGCAAAACCTTCTGGTTTAACAAGCGGAAATCAAGACGTCTCTGGGTAGATCTAAGTTTGGATAAAGACTATCAAAACCACACAGAGTATGTTGGGAATAAAGAGAATAGTTGTACCCTGAGACTGAAAGACATGAGAGAGAGTCACTCTGGAGAATATGCCTTCAGGTTTACAACACAACAGGGTGACACTTACTCTGGATTACCTGGAGTCAACATCTCTGTTACAGGTAAGCCTCTTTGTAAGCCCTCTTTGAAAACACAAGCTTTAAGTACACACATTTGCTGTGTCATCACATTTTCACATCACATGTCTACCAGCTCTGCAGGTGGTAGTGACTCCAGCTGTAATCACAGAGGGAGAGAGAGTGACACTGACCTGCAGCACCTCCTGCACTCTGAGTGACAAGCCCACATTCATCTGGTACAAGAACTCTGTGATCTACAAACACGCAAACACATCTGGCAAGAACCTTTACTTCAACCCAGTACGAGGCCATGACTCAAGCAATTACTCCTGCGCTGTTAAAGGACACAAGAGTCTCTCCTCCACTGCTGTGTTTCTCAACGTCAGGTGTAAGTTAACCTGTTATTATTGACTAATTATACGAATTATAATTATACAAATTATCCACTAAACTTTCATATATGTGACGTACTGATGTGATTAGCTAGTGCCATATAGTTACAACTAGACATAGGCTACCACATTGCGGGGTGCATAATATGACTGCCCCGTGAAGTGAGAGAATGAGCAAGAATTAAGTGAAATAACAAGATGTTTTGCGTACCAAGAGAAGAGTGTTGTCATGAATGAATTTGTTTTTGGAAAGAATAAAGAAGTTTGTTGTGTATTTTGTTTTGATAAACGACTGTGAACCGACAGGGTGTGAAGTAGAGCGGACTAGTGTAATGTCGTGATAAGGAAATGTCTTATGGGGAATGTGTTTATGTATTGGCATATGTAGGTTAGTGTTGGGGAGTGAAGTTACAGTCCAGGGCAATGTGTTTGTAGTAGCAGAGGCGGTTATGTCGCTAACACTATATGACCACCTGTGCATGCACAGGACATAAATAACAAAATTGCCGCAAGCATCAATCATCGGGCTCCAACAAGAACGATGTACAAACTGCCCCAAGTAGCGAAAGACTTTGTACATTTGTAAAGGTTCTGTAAATATTTAGTCCAAATGAATTGTGAAGATAGACCAACCATGTCAGAGGAACAAAGGAAAACATGGTGTTACCTTATGTAGTGACATCATATGGATGATTAATTTGAAATTGGGTAAATGACTTCTATATGCCATTATTAATGAGCTTACAAAATTCCAAAATTAAATTAAGCGTAATAAATGTAATTTCACAAGCGTTCAAAGAATGTGGTAGGGATGCAGGGGGTCAAATTTTGTGAACTCTGAACCTTTACATAACAAGATATTGGCTAGTGTCGTCCAAAGATCTGTGGGCAAAAAATCTAATAAAAAAAAAAAAAAATGATAAGCACCTTGATAAGTAAATTGGTAAGGTCATAGTAAGAAGACAGCACATTTCACTTCAGGACAGAGCAGCCACTTCTTACACATTAAGGAAATATTCCATAACTTCATATGCCTGCCTGCAATGATTTTTTTTAAGTTAAAACACTGTACCCATATTTCAACAGATTTACCAAAGAGTGTGTCAGCGTCATTGAGTCCTTTTGGTGAAATAGTGGAGGGCAGTTCTGTGACTCTGACCTGCAGCAGTGATGCCAACCCACCAGTGCACAACTACACCTGGCATTTCAGTACTACAACACTATCTATGGTCAAAGGCACAGGGGAGAGTCTCAGCTTCAACGTGACCCCTGTTTACAGTGGACTTTACCACTGTGAGGCAAGGAATGAAATAGGCTCCCAGAACTCCAATCAAGTTTCAGTTTTTTTTGAAGGTCAGTATGGTGTGATCAGCTCTGCGATTCATACATTTAGTTTGTGTTTTTTTGTATAGTGATCCTGCAGTATAATTGCTTTCTTTATTATGTTGTGATCATTGTTTTGTTTTGTAATAATTTTTATTTACATCCTCAACGATGTCAAAGTGGAACACGCGGTTGCCTTGACTGTGAAAGCTGGAATAATCCTCTTCATGATTCTTGCCATGTTGGCTCTCGGGATTGTGTGTGCAAGGTGATCGATTGAGATTCAAATTATGTTTGGGACATACATTATCTGGGGCATGTAATATTGAAATCCTTTTTCCCGGGGTACAGTGTATACAGTACAAGTTAAGCTTTGTCTGTATCCTTAACTTTAACCACAAAATGCACGAGTTTCATTACCACTGACTGTGTACTTACCATTAAAACAGGACGTGGAAAGCTAAATCAACTGCAGGTGCACAGGTGGATAACACACAGGTGAGCAAACTGGCTTTCCGAGCTTTTGATGTAATTTTGTGTCCCAAAGCTATACCTCCTTTGATGGGGTGCCTACCCAGTGCTTTCCAAATCCAAACGACCCAGGTAACCCTGGAGACCAGACAGGACACACTTCCTGTTACACTCACAAGAGCCTTACCAGCACAGTTATATATGAAAGGACACCCAATCCCTCCTTCCTCTAACAAAACAGCTACAACGTATCCCATTTATCCAAAATACCTCATAAGGCAAACCTAACAAACATTTTGTAAGGCCTTAGTCACAGATAAAAACAGAAAGTAAAAGTCCCTATTAGAAGTGCTGGCACTAATGCAAACCTTGCTAGAAACCCAACTGAATTCACTTGCTGTTGCACAGAAGGTGGTTGTGGTTGGCAAAGCCTATTTTAACTCCCTCGTGATTTATTTATTCCCTCTCTTGATCAGAGTGACCTCAGCGCTGTGTACAGCAGCATCTCAGCGAGGCCTACGACCTCTGGCCTTACACAGAGAGCAGAGTCTCATGATCAGGGTGACGTCCAGTACGCCAGCGTTCATTTCCGTTGCGCTTACCGACAGGAAGGCCAGAAGCCTGAAGCGTCTGCCACAGGGTAAGCAATAGGCATTCTTTGCCGTTAAACTGCCAATCTCAGCGCGTGGGCGTGGGCCAGTTTCACATATCCACATTCTGTGCAAGGTATGCAGTAATGCAGCAGGTTGGAAAGCTGGTACAGCCTGTGTGAACAAAGCAATGATGCACTTCAAAGGTATTTACAAGGTGGTCCTGCACCTTCACCTTAAGCCACGAGTAAACGTTTTCGTTTGTAGACTTAAAAGTACACTTAAAAGGCTCAACACAGCCAAATCGGCCATTTTGTTGTGGCATTACTTGTACGGTATCTGCTGTAACAGTAAATGTGCTGCTTGTATTGTTTGAGATGTACTGGTAAGGACTGTGTTGTTGACACTCTCTAGGCCTGAAGAGGACTGCATCGTGTACAGTAACGTGAGAAACCGCTCACAGCTCTGAGAAACAGGAGACCGTGCACCGTCCTCCTCGACTGACCATGAGGAAGAACACATGTGCAATCCTTGCTGCTGTACTGCTTTATGCTGTTGAATAAGTCCTAGTGTCATCATACTGTTTTAAATGGAATAGTTGATAGCAGGTTAAATATAAATGTGATGTGACACTACCCAGTATAGTTCATTAGCACATTAGCGCAGGTTTTCCATCCATACATAAAATGAAATTAGACAAGATGCCAAATATACCTAATCTTGGTTATAATTTTCAGTTTATTAGAAGTATATGTTGCATCATTTTTTTTTATATTTATATTCCATATATATGTTTATGCACCATATTAATATAATTCCTATGTTTCATTTATATTGTAAAATATAACTATCAAAGTTGTAATTAACAAAGAATAAAACCAACATCACTTTGGATAAAAGTGTCTGCTAGTCCTCTGCATTTAATTAAAGTTCCCATTGTGTGCTTTCAAAAACACTGATATTTGGCTTACTAGTTTTGGAAGAGATCTCCGTATTGCTGCTTTAAGCATTTCTTTCAGTGGCACAGAAATGACCGTCATTGTTAGCGATCGGTCATCTGAATAACAAGTTGGTTGAGGGTTTTATGACTCAAACGTGCAATTCACCCATTCTGTGCCATTTAGTGTTACAGATTTCAGTGTAACACGAGCACACGGGCCTACAACTACAAATAAACAATTACAGCAATTGGACGCCTCAAGGTTGTGTACATTTATTTCAATGAGTCAAAATTCACATTTACTACGTCACAAAATGGGGTAACACCATAAAACCACTTATTAAAAAAAATTTAATAAAAAAATAACGTTATGACAAGTATGACAAAGACCTACAGAGGTCGTCAAAAAACAAAAGCAAAACCTTTTGAGATTCAAATTTCATAGAAATGCTCTACAATAAAAATAGGTATACAATTCAAAAATAAAACAAATCTCAGATGATCCCGTTAAAAAGAGACACTGACTCCATCTTGAAATATCTGGCCAGTAGGTACTCGTACCATGTACCTGCTATATGTGCCTATAACAGCAACTCCCTATGCATCATCTATCCAGTCAACCACAAAAAATGTCCAAGAAAAGTAATTTACAAAAATATACAGAATAAAAAAATAAATATCTGCAAGGAATTGAACGTTATTGGGTGCGGGGTGAGTGAGGACTGTGTGTATTTACACGTGTTCAGGGAAGCCCCGCTGCTAGGATGCTGCCCAGGAGAGCGCGGTCTTTCAGAGCGTTCTCCACATCCTTCTCCTCGATCTTCAGAGACACCTGAGGAACAAGACAGGGACAAACTAAGATTCGGATCACAACTTTGAGCAGACAATGGAAATGTTTAAGCACACAAGAGTAAATCGAGTACGAGTCCATCAAATGAAGGATCGACTCGTGTCTCGGTGAGTGAGGGACTGTGTGTGTGTGTGTGTGTGTGTGTGTGTGTGTGTGTGTGTGTGAATCCTTATAATGTTAAGGATTATGATGTGAGGTACGGTGGGTAGGTAGGAGGGGTGTGTGTGGGTGGGTGGGTGTGTGTGTGTGTGTGTGTGTGCGCGCGTTAAGACACAATCCTAAAGGCTTATGATGTGAGGTAGGATAGGTAGGTAGGCGTGCATGTGTAAATACCTTAGTGAGACGGGCCTCCTTGGCCTTCTTGAGGGAGAAGATGCCCTGGCTCTCCAGCAGGCTGCAGAGGGAGAGGCACTCGCCCTGCCCCACGCCCCCCACCTGCCGCTGGGCACACAGTCTGGCGTAGGCCTCCGACAGCTGCACACAGAAACCCACCGTTAGCTGCAGCTCAACTCAAAACGTTTAACCCAAGACTTCTGATCCATGCATCTAAGCAAGAGGCACCGTATTCACAGCATCCTCTAATGGACGATCACTCATCAGTTATGGTCTCTTAAGGGAAGGACATTGCACTAATCCAGACTATTCCATTTTACATACTTTCATGTTCTCACTATGCACACCATTCCTTATGCGATCAGTCCTTCCCTATACTTAAATCTACCATCCTAATTTGCCTCCCATACAAATCACGAAGCATATCAAGTCTGGTAAAGCCATTCACTGCCATGTCAGTCCTCATACTATGGGACATAAAAGCCATGATGGCTCCACCACATCTGGTCTGAGCGGGTCTCACCTTGCCCAGGGGGATCTCCCGGCTCTTCCCGCTGCGTGTGAGCAGCAGCAAGCAGCAGACCAGGAGCTTCTGCTGCAGGGGGAAGCTCTCGCCCTCGGACCCGCTGCCGCTGACCATGCGGTCGCCGTACACCTCCGACAGCACCCGCGCTACCTGGGGCACGCTCACACGGACCGCTGGAGAGGGGAGGGAAGAACGGGGACAGGAGTGAGACATTGCTCTGCAGGTCGTTTAAAGAGGAGTCAACAATGACGTAGTTCAGTGGCAATCTATATTTTCACTGCCGAGTGTTTTCATAGGTTCATGAGTTTCCCCAGAGCTAAACAGAAATCTGTGGCTAACTCATGATTCCCCCCGCTATTCTTTAAACTCAACACTTCTGATGGCCGACATGTTTGGTTCTGTTACAGGGATGCCCTTGTGCCACAGCTTTTACCTTTGGCGTCGGCGGTAGGATCCGACGACTTCTTTGACCTTTCGTTAGACTCGACCATTTCAACTGCTCGCCTGAAAGAGAAACCAGAGACAGTTAGCAGAGTGACTTCTGTACAGGCCCTATGTGAATACTGGGGAAACGGTTTTTCAGTCTGTTCGAATTAAAACCAACTACCGTTAAACAAATACCATCAGCACTACTTTGTGACAAGATGATTATAAACCGTGACTTCAACATTCGATTATTAATCTCAGGTGTTTTTAAAAAGAGGACAGACTTCAGCAGTGAGGATTTGGCCACATCTGGCTAGCTGACTGACCTGCAGATGTCCAGGACTTTGCGCGCGTCTCCCGACACGGCAGACACCTTTCTGGCACAGAACTGAACGGCTGCTGCATCCAGCACTCCATCCCCACCCACCTGGAAGACGGAGGAGGTTAACACATTAACTAATTGTAGTTTGAACTATAATCACGTGCCGTACCCATCTACCATTGGCAAATACACATGTAAGACTTCTGAATGTAACTAAAAGGAATTAATAGATAAACTAATGGACCAGTACAGATAGGAGAGCTACATAATGAGTAAAAACACAAAACTCAAATATCTGCATGCCGTGCTTTACTTGCACAAAGACATGCATCAAGCGACATGCATTATTGAGCTCTCAGGCTTGCCGTACCTGTGTGAGGCGGTCCTGCACAATAGCGGTGAGCTCCTGCCTGCTGTAGGGAGGGAAGTGCAGCAGCTGGGGGCGGCAGTGGGGATTCGCCTGGAGCCGGGGCAGGATGCGGTCCGTCAGGTCCAGAGCGTTGGCAATGCCTGCAGATGAGAAGTAGCATTAGCAGAGCGTCTCGACACACAGATCCCAGATCTGTCCAAACCAGAACCGCCACAGTCACTCCTCCCAACACAACAGCAAACATTCACCTCACACAGAGACCACCGAACACTCACCGATAAGACACAGGCGGGATCGAGGGAGGTAGGGCCACTCAAAGATGGTGTACAGAACATCCTGGCATTTGCTGTCCAACTGATCCATCTCGTCCAGAACCAGCAGGCTATGGGTAAGCAAACACAGGGAGGCAGAAGAAGACCATTAGATTAAAATATCGGACAAACACGCGTACAGGTCACTTTGCGGGCCCCTCAAAGGCTTAGCTTGGTTGTCACGGCGATACGAATCAATGCTGGCAGCTCTTACACAGTGGGGCCGCTGCTGGTGAGGAGCTTCTGCAGTCGGCCCTCGCTGTGGCCCCGCGTGCCCCCCAGTTTCTCGGCCAGCAGGGGGAAGATGGAGTGGGAGCTGCGCAGCGTCATGCAGTTAATCACCACCTTCTGCACGCCCTTCAGCAGATCCTGAGGAGGGAGAGAGAGGTCAATTCAACTAGAAATGTAACCAAACTCGACAAAGCTTTTAAAAATAATGAGCACCTTTTATAAGAGATTCACAGGACTTATGCTCACAGCAAGCCACATACAATCTTAGGAAGCCCCAAAAACTAAATATTTAGGTTTGTCTACAAGAACAAGCCAATTATCTTTAACAATTGAGATTGCAATTCTACAGTTCTATACTTAACTTATACTTAGTTCTATTTATTATTATTTAGCTGTGGCAGATAATGTCCAGCTGTCTGTTGCTGCCTCTACTGTCTCGTTTTTGTGACAAATTAAGTACTTTGAACTTTGCAATTCTACAGTTCTATATTATTATCTAATATGTGATGTTGAATATAAAATCACCACCCCCCTCAAAGAAAAAGGGAAGAGACTGTCCAGTCCTGGCAGGATGTGTGCCCCACTCACCTCTCTCTCCTGGAGCACACAGTTGAGGCACGCGGTCTTGCCCGTGCCAGGGGCGCCGGAGACGTAGAGGCTTGAGGGGAGACCCGGCACGACGTGGGACTCCAGGAAGGACACGATGGCGGCCCGCTCAGCCTCGCGTGAGTGCAGCCGCTCGGGCACGGCGGTGTGGAGAGCCTGCTTCACACTCTGGTACTGAGACTCTATGAGAGGTGAAATGACAGACCAGGGTTAACAACGGTTTATTCAGACATCTGTGTATGCCATAAATGAGACACACGCATGTATTACAGTCATACGAATACATTATATTACTACACATTAAGTACTGTAACTAGTGTGTTCATACTGATAAAGGCTGGCCCAGGTCGGGATGGTATATAGTCAAACACTGACCATTTCTAGACTAATGCACTTGAATAGTGCATTCAAGATATCCCATAGACTACATATTGACCATAGAGGTGAATGGACAGTGAATAGGAGCATGAGTATGGATTCATAACCATGTCAAAAAGGTGGAACTTACTCTGTTCGGAGAAGAGACGGGTGCTCACAGCTTTCCCCTCGGGCCGAACACGAGGGCTCTTGCAGGGCGTCTCCTGCCTCTTGGGAGACTGACGAGACAGGGGAGAGAGGGGGAAATCCACCCGCTGTGGGCGAGTGGGGGAGGAGAAAACGGGGGTGTTCTCGTCAAAGGAGAGCTTGCGGGGGGAGCCTGTCTTCGTCTTGTTGGGGGAGAGAGTCAGCTTGTTGGGGGACGCCGCCAGTTTGAGGGGGGACGTCAGGGCCACTCGGCTCTGCTTTGGGGGCGACCCCAGCAGACATGGAGGGGTGTTGCACCCGTTTTCATCGCCTGAAATGAGAAGGTGGCCTCAGTGAATTTACAGTCACTTCTCACTTCTACACTCAGGACTCTAAAGATAACAAGCCACAGAATACAAGCTGGGTCTGCTGGGTCTACAGATACAAAATATAAACAGCTACAGTTGTGACTGTATTGTCAGAGTTTTTTATTTTTATTTAAATACACAATTTAAAGTCGCCCCAGCTCCTGTTGATCAATCAACTTTACAAAACATTTCGAGCCCCGAGTAGAGCTTAGTACCCACCCATGCGTTTACGTGGGCTCAGGGGCAGTCTGGGAGACAGAGGGGCACCCTTGAGAGCGGCATGCCTGGGGGAGACAGGGGCACTCTGGGCCGGGACCGTGGCTACTGCTGGAGGGGGGACCTCTGGCTCCAGCTGCGGGGAGCTCTTGGAGCAGGACATGGCCCTGGAGGACTTCCGCCGGGGGAACGGCAGGGTGGGCTGACTCCGGGACCGTGTGCTGGGCATTTTTTCCACACTGTGTCGCACCACAGACTTCAAGGAGACAACAGGAAGGGTGATCTGGAGAAGAAAGGGGGGAGTTACATAATGGCAAGTATACCTTGGTCATTAGAGGCAAACGCAAGTAAGATAAATCATAAGTAGGAACTTATCTGAGATTAGTCATTTTAACAGGTTAGAGAATATTGCAGGAATTGCATCGGGTGACATTCAACATTACTTGATGGCTACGCTACGTGTATCCAGTTAGCATCAACACAGAATGAATGTGATGAGGATCAGATCAATGAAAGTCTCCCGAAATTAGCATGGTCTTTAGCATGCCCAGAATTAGCAGATAGTTGCAAACTCCAAGTTCCTTCTCTCTTGGTCTCCGGAGTAACTTCACAGTGATGTGTGAAAGTGTTACCACGTAGCGGGACAGTTAAATGGCGGAAGGACAATGCTACGTCGGAAATGTGGCGCCAACTATTCAATGTATGTATTTCTTTAAATTCACCTTCAATAGAAGGCAGTAATGTTTCGATATTGAAACAATCTTGAGCATGTCAACAGAGATCAAGTCACAGTTTCAATGAATCAGCATTGAAGACCATCTACAGTTATGCTAACTCGAATGCCAGGTAAATAAACCATTCACAAGAAAATAATCCCAAGAAAATAAACAGGCTATTCTAACTTCAAATATATGCAACATCACGCTGTCATTTTATTATGACCATTCAGTAACTTAGTTGAATGAAATAAGTTTGGGCTTTGGGCTAGCAAGCTGATAACCGCCAAATCGGCGCCAAAGTTGGCTATCGATAATTCTAAAACGAGTTGGCAACAGGTTAACATAAGTTGGAAGTCACAAACGCATAGTTGCTTCACGCCTTCATTAAAAAGGCACATATTATCTCGAATTAATACAAACATCATTGACATTCTTACCTTTAATTCACACTGTACGTCTCCTCTCGGGACGATATAGTAGGTCTTCAGTGAAACAAGTCGAACTGTCGAACTGCCGCCAATTTACTAAGTATGCCTCAGCTGATGTTACCGCCTCCTGGCGTCTATTCGTCACTCAAGGGTGTCGTCATCGGTTTCTACCGTTTTATTGGCTAAAAGCATTTTATGCTCCAACAAAGGCAGCGAATGGGATCTACTGCAGCCTCACAGCTGTCGTGGCGGGATATTCAGCTATTGTCAACAGATATTTTCGCGGATTTTTTTTCCCGGGAACTGTACTCTTGCTCGACGTATAGGCTATGAAAGAAACCTGCCTCTATTATACTTTTGTTACATTTGATCGGTTTGTTACATTTACAGTTACACGTGTATGCATGGTGTATATAAAGTTAGATCACATTGTCAGAACCTAAGCTTTAGTTTATCCATGACCAATGAGTCATTAGCCAGAAGTGGAATGTACCCAATTATAGGGTGCATTTTTGAAATGCACCCCTTACGTTTAAATGTAAAGTCAGAGCGACTGGCAGTGTAGTGCTTTATTCCGTTGGCGGTGTAGTTCTTTTTTTCATTTTTTTCTATCAAACCGGACAAAATGATTCAATTTGAGCATTATTTAGAATTACGATCATTGTTAAATGCGTAATGTGAAACCCTGAAATGCACCACTTTCTGTTACACGAAAACTCAATGGGACTAGTAGTGTAGTGTAGTGTACTTTCCTGTTTTCTGTATCAAAACAGACAACATGACAGCCTAGGCAGTTGTATCACACTACTTGTTATGAAAATGGTGAAAACCGTGAGTGGTGGGACCCCTAGAGAACAATACCCGACACAATGAATGAACCCTATGGACGCAGACACGTGACCCACATTACATGACAACGTACACAATAGTCCCCATTGCTAAGCTTATCACTTGTTACTCAAACAAGAACCCCCGTTGTTATAGTGTTGAATACTCAAATATTGTTCTACTTGCTGAAATGATGACACTAAAGTCAGTCATTGACATTAAACAATTCCCCAATTTTTTTTATTTCAAATGATAAAACATTGATAGATATGAGTTTAAAGCTAGGGTAGACTTGGCTAACAAACACCAAACAAAAACAGGTGAACATTTCAGAGGAAAGCAAGAACTCTGATCTGACCTCTGACCAGACATTCAGCGCTGATATGTTTCTATAGACATCACATCATGAGTGACGACAGGTTTCTCACATTGCCCAAAACTCTTCTAGAGATCTCTTTCATTATTTTCATAAGCTATATTACAAGACTTTATATTATTTAAAAACCGAACAATGACTAAGATATGCATTGTGCATACATTGTACATATTATTGTTTATTTTCCTGCTGTCAAAATTGTATTATTACTACTATTATTGTTGCTGAATATATTTAGCAAAACTTGCATGTACCGATATAATCTCAGACAAGTTTAAGGCAACAACACCCAGCCACAGTGGGCCGCTGTCACAACATAAAGATACAGAACAAAAACATCAAATGGGTCTGAGTATATCACAGCAATGACATGTACAACACAACGGTAGGTTCACAATGGCAAGCATTTTTGTGGGGTTTCTTGTAGAGACCGACGGGGACAGAACCTGGACCACCGGCACATCGTAAGGATACAACTGGTCAACAGTCACCAGGCAAATTGGTAAATAGTTTCATTGGCAACGGAAAGGAAATTATATTTATATATATATATATAAAAAAAAACTTAATCAAACTAATAAATCATCCCTTATTTTCCTCCACATCAGAGGCAAAACACAATGACAATGCCCCTTATAATGAGACTGACGCTGATCAGTGTAAATCGAAACACAAATTAGAATTTAAAGCGGGGTATCTGAAAAGCCTGAAAAAATGGTACAATTCTTTACATGCCTACTCGCTGACTTAAAGCAAAGAGGAATGATTGCTGGAATCTGAAACTGTGCCGGTGACTGTAACAACCAGAGAGAGTAGTCATGTACTGAATTTGCAGTCACATCTTTCGTGCTCACTAAGAGAGACTGGGAGCAAAGGACATCACTGCCCCCTAGTGGGTAGAGAGTGCATAAGACCCATGGACCGCCATGCAGGTCCTTTGCTAATTCACATTGGATTAGGGCATCTTTTTGGCAAGTTTGGCCTGGACTGCGAATTCAAATCACCGCATCTTGGGAATGTGAATGTCATAAAAGCAGCAATATAGTGTTCAGGCTAATGAAGGTGAACATACGGCTTTGGCCCTATAGCGTTTAGCCACATAATGGTAAACAGAATTAGTCCACCCCTTCGAGTCCTGTGTCTCTCACAGAAATTCTTGGAGTTATCGCAGGAAATAGTGTTTTGATTGATGACCTGCTTAGTGTTTTGCATCTCCCCAGATTTGCATCACTGAACAACACAGCCATTCAAGGCTTAGCAATTGTGTCATAGTAGCAATGCAAATATTGACACTAAATAATCCTATATTTGAGCACTGCCACTCAAAGTGTGAACACTGACACCATGCGTTCAATCCTAGATTTCTTTGTCAGTTTATTATGATTATAAAAGTGTTTATTTACTTGAGTGGATCGTAGATATAAAGTCAACCGAACACAGGTAGGGGGGGGGGGGGAAATGGGGTATTACGAAGCATACGTTTCCAATGTGTACACATTTTAACATTGTGCAAATATATAATCTTGACAAACAACTCAAGGAACCATGCCTGAGATGCAACCCAGCCACTCGACAGACATGACATGAATCCGCCCTCTATATCACAAACAACAAACGTCCATCACTGGCATGAGTTTTGGCGTGCGTGCCACTCCATTATACAACCCTAACTGTGCAGTGGAGGAAGGAGAGAGGTAAACAACAGGACCTACAGCACTGCTGTGTCAAAGCTATAACCGTGGTGTCGTGTGTGGGTGTGTGTGTGTGTGCGTGTGTGTGTGTGTCAACAGTGACAGGGAAGAGAAAATTACGATATCATTAAATATTGACAAAGAATTTGAAAGGCAACGTGTGATCTTTGAAAAGGAATGATTGTCCCACAGCGAGAACCACCATGAGGATGATGGTCCAGTAAACCCAACCAACCAACAAACAAAATCAGATCAGGATAATATCAGGATAAGTTCCACATTTTCCATCTCCAAGTTCCCTAGGATCAGCCCCTTTTTTATTTTCTTGGGAAGCACATGAAGATTTAGTTGATAAGTGCTTCCAATCATAAATAAGTATATTTTCATGGCCAAGTAGTTGACTGTGCCAGTCCATACAACTACAGGGGAGGGAAGGGCCAGGCATGACTTTTTGTATGTCACAAGACGCCAGCGCTATTGGCCTTAAGCAGGGCAAAGTCTGTTATTGCTTTGTTATCTTCAAGTGTAGTGTGCAGTTGGCGCAGTTCAAGAGCACCGTTTTTTCAAAGACGAGTCGGAAAAAAAACAGGGTCAGAAAATGATTGTCTTGGGCTCGGGCTGGTGGTCAAGAGTGTCTTCTCTGGGTAAACAGTCTGTGTAGTGAGAGAAAACAAGTGACACGGAGGTAGGAATAGGAAGAGAGGAAGAGAGAGAGAGATAAAGTGAAAGAGAGAGAAAGCAGGCAAGTCAGATTGACTCGGAGAGACTGTTCTTCCTTTAAAGACGAGGGAGCGGTGCATTGGTTTATCTGGTCGAGTCCTCGTCCCGAGTCTTAAAGTTGTTCACCTGAAAATGGGAGGTGCTGGAGGCGCTCCCCTGGAAATACCTACAGGAAGTGGACAAAAACAAAGCTTTGTTTTAGAACATCCTCTCATTTTCTCTGCCAGCCAAACATATCAAACCTAGTCTCATTTATACACAACCACCAGTTCTGTTCATTCTTTGTGGCACAAGGCCCAACGTCCTGTAAATGGCTCTTACAATACTCGTCGCCCCTCTTGGTTAGTTACAATGCTCTGGCCAAACGACTGGCTCGTTTTTCAAAACCATACGTATCCTTGTGAACTCTGATGGTGCGGGGGACACGAGTCTTTACCTCTATTCAGTTTGCTTGGGTAGGCCTTGCTGAAGTGCACATACTCTTCAGGAGGCGGGAGGTCTTCAATGGAATGGAAATTGAACTTGGACTCAAAGTCATCTGTTAGGAGAGAAAAGGCAATGAGAGATAGAAAGGAAAAACTGCAGGCCAGGTATAGTATTCCTGGGTAGTGTGTGCAGTGGGTGCTTATCAGAAGGAAGTGGTTGACTGTGGGTGGGGGTGGGGGTGGGGTGTTTTGCATGTGGGTAAGAGACAGAGGATGAATGGGGGGGGGAGAAAAAAAAGATCACAGGATATGCAGAGGGCATAATTTCCCTGATGGTCTAAACTGATACATTGGGTTCAAAACAATTTAGCAAACAGAGTGAAGTCATGAGTTTGAGGCCATTCACACTGGTCTGGGATATCCAACAGCTATCCACTATTATTATACGGCTCCTCAGAATGTTGCTAAAAGTTCCATTGATTTGGATGGGCCACGAACATTCAACGAATCTATTCACTGAACTTAACAGAAATCATTGTTATTTGAAGTCAGCAAGTTATAGGTTGCTTACGCAACACCTAACGCTTTAAAGTTCTATTTGCGTGAAGAATTAGTTTTCTTAGCAGAAGGTCACGAAACGGCAACAAAATAATTAAAGGGAGGTATTTTGGAGGAATGTCTTATCGTTTTGGAAAGTAACTATATAATAAGCGGGATAATGTTTAGTCCTGTTCATCCCATCGGGATTTATATTCCTATACTGACCGACGGACAACACATTACCCCTTACTTAACCATTCACACTAAAGGTTATGTTAAAGCAGCAGGAAGGGGTTATGGTCTAAAACAAAAAGCATGCAAATACTACCAACAACCCAGCTGGCTCTGATACAACTTGCCAACATGCTAAATTATGCCTTGAGGTGATATGATTGGAAAGGTCACGCTGTGAAAGCTTTTCTTACATTTTCAGTGGGTGTTCCATCCTAGACCACAAACCTACCTAGTGCACAGCCTGGACAGCAGGTGAGAACAACGTGTTTATCGGCCCTTCGCATGACCATATGCCACCAAAATTAAAAAATGATAATAAAATGATCCTAAAACGAGTTGCCTACCAAAAACATACTTCACAAGGTGGCACATTGTTTATATAGTGTTACATTAAAGCGACAGTGTGTAGGATTTAGTGTCATCTAGCGGTGAGGTTGGTTGCAACCAGCTGAATACCCTTCCCTCACCCCTTTCTTTCCAAGCATGGAGAATGTACGGTGTCGGTCAGATGCTTCTACGACAGCATGGAGTAACCACAATGTCAAGTGATGAGGTTACTTTGAATAGATATTCAGAGATTCTACTTAGTTATTTTAGTCTGTAAAACTACGGGTCATGGCTTTAATGGACTGTAAATTGTGAAATCTGACTATGTTAGTCGTTGGCTGATATGAGCCCCAAAGCCTTTTTGTTTAACGTTACACTTTTATTGGCAATCAGTTTCAGCAGCTGTGGGAGGATCTCAGTAACGTCACCGGGTCTTTTGGGTCCAAATAACTAAGATAAATTCTAGCTTTTGGCACATAAATGAAAAATTACAATCCTGGTAGCAATTCGATTTCAACATTCACATGGGGCAAAGGTTACTTGTGTTGGTAACTATGCCCACGGCCATGTTCTAGCTAAAGCTAAATTACGTGTCCAGCAGAAAATAGGTAACTATGGCGTCATTCTGAAAACATTTGTCCCTCATATTCCCCCAATTTCCATCTGGGAAAGGCCCCGCCCATGTTTAGCCTTGCTTTCTGCCGTCGCCTGTGCTGATTTCGTTTTGCTTCATGTTTCGTTCGCTTCTTCGACAACGAGGATTCACGCTCCCTAGCTTTTTCTTGTGCTGAATACTAAGTGTGATCCTCCATTTGTCATCTGCTGTGAGCATCTCATTCTCTGCCATGGGCATCTGGTCACCCATTGCTACTGGCCACAGCCTCCACAAATAAAGGGAGCTTTATGCTACAACTGGGTGACTGTTCTGGTCTACCAGTAGCAGCTCAGGAGACGCCACAGAAAACCGCAAAAGCCAAACTCCTGACGGACTACAGTACGGGACAATATAGTATGGAGTCCTGTGCTGCCTAGAAACAATTATCTGAGCTCACCATCTCTGAGCTCTCAGAATGATGAGGAAGTGAACAGGCATGACATTTGAATTCCTGAGGAGTTATTTTGCCTAGAGTGTTATTTTTTTTAACCTCGGAGCGACCGTGAAGGGGTAAAACACACTGGAGCTGAGCCTCTATTGTTCCACACACGCACACACACAAAAACAGAACAGTTCAGGTTTTCAGAAGAGGTTCATATATCTGGGGGTTTTCAAATGAAGAGGCTAGTTTTATATATACAGTATATATAGAATATCAAAATTATATCACCATGAATATTACACTGCAATACATATTCATGGTGACCAATATGCTGACGCATACCCTTGAAGAAAGTATTTTCCAACATCCCCACAAAATCCCCACACAAAATTCCTTACTGTGGAAAATGCCAACATATTTATATAAATATGCATCCATACATGAGAATCATGAGTGAGCACACAGAGAAGCTATTCTAGGTGTAAACCATCCATTAAGTGAAGACCCGTAGACCTAAATCACAGCATGTGACTGTGTACCAGGGAAGGGACTCACCCGCAGAGCTCCTGGAGTGGCTCACAGGGGTGGAGTGGCCATTCCGGATGGGTGGAGGGGGAGGCGGGGGTTGGGCCGGGGTCCGAGAGGAGAGGGGTGGTGTAGGCTTGGCACGGCCGGGTGGCTCGGCGCGGGCGGGAGGCTCGGCGCGGGCGGGAGGCTCGGCGGCGGAGCCGTGCACCCGGTAAGGGGGCGGGAGAGGGGGTGCGTCACGACTGCCGTTTCGAGAGCTGGATGGTGGAAGCTGAGGAGCTACATTTGGAGACGAAGGGATAAAAAGAAAAACAACACATATAAACAAATACATATATTACCATACCACAGTCACCACTAGGCCAAATACAAAACGGGTATGGTCAATCCTAATAATAAATAATCCTAATCATAAATCTCACCCGCAAATTAAGTATAGACTCCACCCGAATAGAATTCTACGCAGTTTGTGCATCATCATAACCACACACAGTATGGTGACGCATACTTCATCTTAATCACGGCTCAGTGACATTTATGTAGGGCAAGTCCTCAATGGAAACCCTCTTTTCCAGTACCCGACTCCAGCTGGCATCCTGGCATTTCCTGGAGGCTTGGATGCTTCTACGCTAATGCCTTCTCCTCCTTCCCACCACTGACGCAGTCACATTACACCAGCAACACTTTTCACATCACATTATTTAACTTCCCCGAGGTGCACAAACTGGGCATACTGGCAATCAAAATCAGTTCAATTCCTTGAATTGTTTTTAATCTGGTTTGAGTACAATACAGGCCAGCTCTGTATTTTGTTTGGAAAGGTAAATGGCAATAAAAATCACTCAGCACAATTGTGACACTTCCTGTCCTGACAGGACAGTGCATACTCAACAAAAACACCCTGTAGACTAAACTGCTGCAGACTGCTCCCAATCTCGACCAAAACTGCTATTGCAAGAGCGTCCAGATACTAAATTCTACTTGAGCCGTGGTAGCTAGTCTGTGAAGATGATTGGAAGGTCAGACCAAAATGGTACTATTTCAGAGGAACTGTTCCAAAAGTGAACCACTTGCCAAGTACACATACATGCAATTTCATGATATGCAGAAACACTTCAGCCATACTCAACAGAGAAGGTACAGCTCAACCGCACACAAGAAGGATGTCAGAGAGAGAGATAGAAAAGGCAGAGGGAGAAAAAGTAAAGGCAAGTGAGGTACGCACTGCCCGCCATGACAGAACAAAGGTATGTCGGAATATTCCAGAGGCCTGCGGAATGCAGAGGAACCAGGCGGCCTTGCCGTCAAATACATCCATCCACTAAAACAATCCTTTTCTTTTCCCTGATAAACAAGTGCCCTGCTGTTTGAGGTCAAAAGCTTCATTCCTTCACTCATAGTATACACAGACAGTACTTTCAGTGAACAGGGTAACTGAGTTACAAGTACAATCACAAGTTAGCACCTTTTGGACAGTTATTCTAATAGCTTCTAATTTGCCATTCTGTTCAATTCCTATTCAAAATGATGAGTGATAAAAAAAATTAATGACTGAATGACGTATGATTTTTATGCTAAAATGAAGACACCTGGTGATGACACCTACATGATGCTTGAACAGTAAGCAGGTATGTCGAATATGCACACATCCACTTTACAAATGGCAAGCGAGTTCAGCCGTTTTAGACTCTTGAGATGGAGAGCTGGTCTGCTGTCCTACGTAAGGGTGTTTCACACAAACACTGTGACTGTACCTGATCTCCGTCCTGGCGGATCGCGAGCAGGAGGTGGCGGCCGTCCTCCCTGGCCTGATGGGTTAAACGCCGGCGGAGGGGGCGGCGCCTGGGTCCGGGCGTGGCTGCCCTTGTGCAGCGAGTTCCTCCTCTGCGGAAGCATGGGGGCCGGGTCGCCGTTGGCGCCCGAGGGGGACTGTCGGTAAGGCGGAGGCGGCGGAGGAGCGGAAGAAGAGACGGAGGACGAGGATGAGGAAGACGAGCGCGTCATGGGAGGGTGCCTCGAGTTGCTGGTGGAATGGTGCGGAGTGCGTGGGAGGGGTTTGTCCCGGCTATGGGACGAGTTACTAGGAGGAGGCTTGGGGCCGGGCGTCGGATTGGGTGAAGGGTTTCCGCGGCGATTGAAGGGAGGCGGAGGAGGAGGGGCGGAGGAGCTGGGCTTCATGCCTCCAACAGAGGAAGAGGAAGAGGAAGATGAGAGAGAGCTGCCTCCGTTTGAGGGCCGGGTGATGTCGGGGAGAGAGGGTCGCTGGGAGCGAGGCTGGGGTGGGGGTGAGGAGCGGTCACTGTCGCCGTGACGACCTGCGGGGGACGCGGCCCGACCAGGTGGGCGGGGAGCTGAGGGGCGAGAGCCGGGGGGTCGGAGAGCCGATCTGCCCACTGTGCCGTCTGCGTGGGAACACAGGAAACATAACACAACAGATGAACATCACTAAGCACACCAGCACATTACACTATGACAATAAGAGACACTATATGGCACTAGAACACAGAAGAGAAGAGTTTTCTACATTTGTCATTGTTTTTGACACTCTTATGCTGTCCACAATTCAGCCAAAAGGTTCTTAATACTTCAGCTCAACAGCCAATAAAATGACACCCCTCCCTTCCATTCTCCTGACACAATGTGTTGATTGGCTGGAATTGTTTATGGCTCGGTCCAGGCCACCATGTTTGTTTCCCATTTTATTAACTGAGCCAGGAATGTGTACAAAAACACTGGAGTTTTTTTGAGCACACACACACTGAACCGACTGCTAGAGGACTCTGCCTTTAAGAAGGTAGTTGGCTCATAAGCCTTCAATAAAGACTAATCATTTGTCAAATTGACAATGTGACTGCGCAGGTAGATTACAAGGGGGAAACCCAACTGGGAAATACTTGCCTCCGACTGGCCGAAGCTTGGGCACGCCTCCTGCAAACAGGCCTCCCATTGGCATGGGTCCACCACCACCTCCTCCTCCTCCTCCTGACGATCCACCTCCACCCCCTTTAGATTCTGTAGAAACATTAGACACAGACATGTTGAACATCCCCTCGATGTCTATTACTGTTCACCGTTTGCAGCGTTACAGTTGATAATAGGAATGGTAACGTGAACACTAACAGACAGATGTAACGCATACGGTGTGTTATCAAGAGGAAACGGAGAGCTCACAGTTCAGAGTTCACAGTTCGTAGGTCATTCAGATCATACATTTAGAGGCCATGCCAGGGCGGGGCAAGGGAAAACCCATGTACTTGTAATGCAGGCCGGGCAGCTTGTGCAACAACCCCTGCGGGGTTGGTCAATCATTAGCCAGAGAAACGCAGGGTGTCAACCACTGTTTGGTGACAGATACAGTAGCGCAAGTCAACCAAACAGAGGGCAAGTGCTACCAGCTGTGCTAAATGCTTTAGATGTAAACCAGCTGAGGGGTTGTGCAGAGGAGTGCTGTGACACTACCAGAGCGTCTTACTCTAAAAGCACAGAATCTGCAACCTTGTGCAATAGAATCTGGCCATTATACCACTAAGCCACCAGAGCTCATGTTACCCCTCAGAGCTTTTTTTCTTGGATGAGCATGTCTAGTAAATGAATAAACAAACAAAGTTTGAAATATTGTTTTCAATATTTCTTGTTTTACAGCTGTTTGAGAGTGAATATATTGAAATAACTTAAAAAAAAAAATGATATCTATTTGTATTCCAGTGTGACTTACTCTCTATGATGGGTGCACTCCTGTCATTGACCGCGGCCACCTTCTTGAGTCTGGCCCCACTGCATATGTCATTGAGCAGTGCCCCTCGCCCTTTGGCTTCATCCCTGTTGAGTTTGGGTGCAGTAGTGTTTGCCTACGAGAGACACCGGTGAGAAACATTTACACACCGCTGCGGCTGGGAAGCTCAGAAGGTACAAAAATTAGGAGATCACAACATGTTTTATTGCAGTTATTGCGATATGCATTAAGCATTATGCGTCAAGTTTTGATCGTGCATTCCAACACCATCATTGGAAAGTGTTAGCACGTCTCTTTGTTTAAAAGGTTTATACTGGGAGATCATTAACGTGCAAAGTAGTTTGGCAGTTGGCAATAAAAAAAATTAAAAAAACTTCAATGTCATAGACAGATCGTATAACAAGAAACTCTGTGGTCAAATAACACTTGTTGACAAACGGTAAATATGTAATTTTAGAGAACAATGAAAGATAATATCATCCCATTTCCCAACCTTCTTCATATACACCCCAGTTCTGATATTTTGTTACGAATGAAATAAAATGTCTGCATAGTGTAATAAAGGCCTTCAAAATGGCATGAGAGCCTGACTATAAAACCATGAAAACTGCTCATTGTAACTGTAACTGCGAACTACACGGATTTTATTTTCTCTCCACAACATACCTTAAAATGTAAGGCTTAAATCATACGTAATGATGACAATTCTTATGATTACACTCATGGGAGAAAAGGTCAAATCTAATTCTTCAGCAGCTGTACACAATAATATTCAAAGTCTACACCCTAAGTAAGCATGAAAAAAGGTTCTAGGTAAAACCCTAAACTTTGTTGAAGAACCTCAGCAAAACTCAAAACCGCCAAGTAAACGCATATGGGAGGGTCATGGCCGCGTTGATTGGCATGCACTGACCTGGTTGAACGTGGGGGGTGGTGGGGGTCCCGGAGGGGGAGGGGGTGGTGGAGGGGGCATCCTGCCGTCCCAGTGCCCTCACTAGGCAGCGCTCAGGCCAGAGTCTCCCAACTTCTGTGCTTGCGTTCTCGCCACTCACATACACCTGGGCCACAACTGTAGACAGAGAAGAGACAGGGTTGAACATCTTAAAAAGGGAGTACATACAACAAGCAAGCGCAGTCAAAAACAACACACGCAACGACAGGAGTACATACAACAAGCAAACATTTGAACCACAAACAAGCAGCAATATGGAACAGTATACTCAACACACCCACTCACTCACACAACATATTTGACCTACATACACAGCATACATCTCCCGGAGCACAATTGTCAACAGGTTGTAGGCCTAAGTCATTACAAAGAGGAGAAACTTAATTTTTCTCACACCACAAAGTGAGAAAAAACCCTGAAAAGACCTGGGCTAAGTCCGCTCACGAGAGCGGTTGTGACTCCCACCCTCTTCACCTGAATTCTGCTCAACGGTGCCCAAACCAGTTCTGTCTGTTGGCCTTGTCTGTTGTTTCAATGAGTCAAACTTCTACTTTTCACACCCATTATCCTCCTGCCCCTACCGAGAGGAACAAAAGACTCCAGGGCCGCTCATTGGGCCGACTGTCAGAGCAGGTTTCTCAGAAGACATGATACCTGCCCACAACCATCAATACCTGGTGGAATGTCGCCAGGCCAGCTTGCTTTACAGCAGGTGTGTGGCATGACTTAAATACTGCAAACGTGACTGTGATTGGCCAACTGAAAAAGTCTAATTATTGTCTTTTACAAGTGATAAGTTCAGCATATGAACAGAATTTACCGAACTATTTTGGGGGGAATTATCAATCACCACTACAGTCTTTTTAAAATGAAATAAAACACAGTTGAGTCGGCCTACACAATGTTCAGAAAACCGGTTTAGTCATGTCGGGGGGGTGGAGGAGATTCTTCATTCAGTGCAAGTATGTACACGCACGGTGCAAGGTACAGGTGATCTACAGAGCGCAACAAGATTTATCCCAACTGTACTAACAGTTATATTAGTTTTTTCCACAATCCTAAAACAGCAGTGTCTCAAATATATCGTAGATAGTTTACAGTTGAAATGTAAGGATTTTAACTTTTACTTTAGGCTAGGTTACTTGGCACCCTATGCTTTGCATAAACTACAAACACAAAATATTGCGAACAAGGAAAACGACGAGTTTAGCATTCTCGTCCAGGTATGACATTATCGGCAATTTATGGAAAACCCGACTGTCATACAATTTTTGTAATATGTTGCGTAATCTGAAATCGTAATTATTAAACAGAAAACAGGTCAAACTGATAAGATATTTTACTGACATAATAAGACAAGTCTGACAAATAAGACCACACATCAAAACAACAATTAAATGTCAATTTATGCCCTTGTAAAAGCAAAAATAAGGTAGCCTACTGATAGACAGCATTTGAGGTAGACTTGTAACGTTCATTCCATGGTCCACAAAATCTTCTCACTTGAATCAACTAAGATTCTACCGACGGCTGCTATGCAATCATGGCAAGTGGGTTACGTAGAGTGTGTTCAAATCATCTGAAATACCGTTTCAGATTGGCAAAGGCATTGAAAGGTGCGCAAAAAGGTGCACTATCTCTAGCCGATACCTGCGAACAAACATACACAATAGCCTACAGATTACCTAATGGTCTGTTATTAACCATCTGCTATATCGATACCAACATGCTGTCAACGACGCACCCAGTGTTACATTAGCTAGCATGGCTTTTTCGAGTCTTGTCATAACAGCACAAGGCAAAACAACTAAGGCGAAAAGATAGCATGTAACTATTCCAGAAACATATGGCTGTCAGTCAGACGAGCAACTTCCCAAACTCGAGACAAAATAACAAGCTAGCTGGCAACAATTGTTATTGTCACCGACCGTTAATGTTCCTCATCACATTGCCGCGTGTATGCAAAGACTGTAAGTGTTACTGACCGTCATGGTGATGAACAGCAATGGATGTATGGAATCGGCGTTCAGTTTCAGGCCGAAGTGAGTTCCAAATCTGTGGCAGTGTAAAGTTTAGGGCTACTTGCCACTACGTCTCGCGCACTTCGTGGCTCCTCCGACTTCGGTTCCCAGTAACCCGGAAATTGGAAGTATGTTCAAAATGGAGGCAGACTGCCGAATAATCCCGAGAGTCGCCGGGGGAAAAAAAATAATGAGAAAAACAGCGACATCCTTTGCCCACGCTCACCTATATACCGCAGGTTACGTCTATTCAGTATGTTTGCTCTATGGATCTGGTCAAACTCAGATTTATCACATAATGTGTCCAAAACCAACGAATAGCAGGAGCCTGCTACAGCACCACACTTGAAAGTTTACATATGCACTTTGTCATGAAGAAAAAGTAAAATTCTGTTTCAATCAAAGGTTATATTCAGTGTGCATAATGTGTGTTTAATGATATATAGATTGGTTACTGTGGCACTTTTCTTCTTCTGTGTCCCCGTGCATGAGTTGGCCTGGTTTGGCCTTTGGTAAATTGGAGCATATAGGCTAGAGGTTAATGCATATTTCTTTGAAGGCCTCATTGCTCACCGACTGTTGGCTGGCCCAACTTGCTGCAAGATGATGTTAGGACAGTATTGTCTTTTGAACAATTTTGATTTGTAGTGCAAATTCTATCATTGTCCTACATGACAAAGAAACACTCACACCACTAAACCTCCGCATAGTTTATCTGAGTGGCAGTCAGATACATTTGGTCCAGACAAGCTCTTCTTAATTGAGAGTTTCTCCCCAATGAGCCTAGTATATATCTGAGGGGTCCATTACTTTCAGGCAAGATGTCAATATTTAAACTCAATTAATTGTGAACATTATAAGCAGAGCCATCTCACAGACCTATATGCTCCAATCACAACTGACAAAAAATGTTCTGGGCTTCTGGTGAAATATACATTTTTATTACATTTGCTCATTGTTATACTTGTAAAAACAACACAACATATTGGAATTACAAAATACTCAATGAGAACAAAAATATAATATTTGAGGCTTTATACATGACTTTATACATAATGTATTTTTTACAACATATACATGGACTAGCAAAATTATCAACCACTGTGCTGATGAAAAGTTCTATATGAAACTGTTCAAAAGCTTAGTTAGACAGGCAATTTAACACATACATCCGTAAGTGCACACTTTTACAAACAATTTTGTAGAGAATATAATTTCCTTCATGAATGATGCTTCACAGTGTATGGCCTTTAATTTTTCCAGTGAGTGGTTTTGGTTGTTCTGTCAATCCATTTGTGTCACAGTGACTCTCTATACAATAATATGCAGATTGATATTCTTCATATCAGGTTAAGCAGATTAAATCTAGACCCTTTCAGTGATGCTTCTGGCACATCCAGGTCAACATTTGACGTACTCACATCCAGACTTCTGAGAGAGTTTAATTTTCCATTATAGAGTTCTCTTTTAGTTTTTGATCTTTCTTCTATGTCCACGCCAACTGAGTCTAGAAACTCCATTGATTTGGGGCGCTTCTTTTTCTGTACATCACCATCTCCAGGCTTCTGTCCTTTGGCAAAGCCTGCCATGTCAGTCTTGCTAACATGTATACTAGATTCTGGCAGGGTCATTACTCTATCTCGCGGTTGTGGAAATTCAGGGAGTAAAACCTTCGTATCTAGTGCACTGGTGATGACATTCTCCTTACTGACTGGATAGCTTGCTCTGCCTTTTGTCTTCCTGGAGGGGCGAACTTTGTTTGAGAATTTCACATCGCCATCTAAATCAAGGGCATCATTTCTCAATTTCTTGTGACTCTTATATTTACCCAAGGTGGCATCAATGTCAAGATCTGGAAGTCTGGGTTCTTTTAAAGTACCTGAAACCTGTACTTGGCCCTCTGGCATCTTCCCATTGACTTTTGGAGAAAGTTTTAAGTTTGGTTCAGTGAAGTTGCCATTGGAAGCGTTTGGATTTTGGGCTCCTTTAACTCTGGGAATAGAAAGATCCATGTCAGGTATGGTAATTCCACCACCAACAGCTGGAGCCTCCAAACCTCCTATTTTAGGTGGTGACAGATTCAGATCTCCTGATATATCACAATCTCTATCTATGCCAACATCTGGACCCTTTAGTCCTGGAAGGCTAAACTTGGGCATTTTCAATTTGGGCATTTTTAATGTACCTGACGGGGCATTAATGTTTGCATCATGGGAATTTAGATCTAATTTAGGACCTTTTAAATCAGGTTTTCCCAAACTCATATCTGTATCAGGGACACTGAAATCTCCTTTAATCTTTGGTCCACTGACATTCATACTTGGCATCTTGAGGTCGGCCTCAGGTGCTTTCGGTAAGGTTCCTGAGAGACCAAATTTAGGCATCTTCAGTTTTCCAGAAGGAGCATCAAAGTCAAAATCTGGAGCTGAGAGATCTATCTTGGGTTTTTTAAGTTTTGGGAGTTTGCCAGAAGGCATATCTAAATCAGCATTAGGAACACTAACATCTAGATTAGGGTTTTTCAATTTGACATCTGGGGATCTTAATTTTGGTGCTTTGATTTCTCCCTTGATCTTGGGAGCTGAGAAGTCCACATCTGGAGTCTTTAAATCACAATCAGGCCCCTTAACCTTTGGTCCAGAAAGGCCAAAGTCAGGCATCTTAAAAGTAGGCCAGTTAAATTTGCCAGATGGTTTACCTATATCCACATCAGGGCCTGTCATATCTGCTTTTGGACCTCTCCAATGAGCTCTTGGTACATTAATATCCACATCAGGATCATCAAATGCAGCTCCCACTTTAGGTGGTGAAACACTGAGATCTGGTCCATCAAGATCTCCATCTATGCCAACATCTGGACCCTTCAGTCCTGGAAGGCTAAACTTTGGCATTTTGAATTTGGGCATTTTTAATGTACCTGATGGGGCACCAATGTTCACATCAGGGGAATTTAGATCTATTTTAGGACCTTTGAGATGAGGTTTTCCCAAACTCATGTCTGTATCAGGGACATTGAAATCTCCTTTAATCTTTGGTCCACTGACATTCATACTTGGCATCTTGAGGTCGGCCTCAGGTGCTTTCGGTAAGGTTCCTGAGAGACCAAATTTAGGCATCTTCAGTTTTCCAGAAGGAGCATCAAAGTCAAAATCTGGAGCTGAGAGATCTATCTTGGGTTCTTTAAGTTTTGGGAGTTTGCCAGAAGGCATATCTAAATCAGCATTAGGAACACTAACATCTAGATTAGGATTTTTCAATTTGACATCTGGGGATCTCAATTTTGGTGCTTTGATTCCTCCTTTGATCTTGGGAGCTGAGAAGTCCACATCTGGAGTCTTTAAATCACAATCAGGCCCCTTAACCTTTGGTCCAGAAAGGCCAAAGTCAGGCATCTTAAAAGTAGGCCAGTTAAATTTGCCAGATGGTTTACCTATATCCACATCAGGGCCTGTCATATCTGCTTTTGGACCTCTCCAATGAGCTCTTGGTACATTAATATCCACATCAGGATCATCAAATGCAGCTCCCACTTTAGGTGGTGAAACACTGAGATCTGGTCCATCAAGATCTCCATCTATGCCAACCTCTGGACCCTTCAGTCCTGGAAGGCTAAACTTTGGCATTTTGAATTTGGGCATTTTTAATGTACTTGATGGGGCACCAATGTTCACATCAGGGGAATTTAGATCTAATTTAGGACCTTTGAGATGAGGTTTTCCCAAACGCATGTCTGTATCAGGGACATTGAAATCTCCTTTAATCTTTGGTCCACTGACATTCATACTTGGCATCTTGAGGTCGGCCTCAGGTGCTTTCGGTAAGGTTCCTGAGAGACCAAATTTAGGCATCTTCAGTTTTCCAGAAGGAGCATCAAAGTCAAAATCTGGAGCTGAGAGATCTATCTTGGGTTTTTTAAGTTTTGGGAGTTTGCCAGAAGGCATATCTAAATCAGCATTAGGAACACTAACATCTAGATTAGGATTTTTCAATTTGACATCTGGGGATCTCAATTTTGGTGCTTTGATTCCTCCTTTGATCTTGGGAGCTGAGAAGTCCACATCTGGAGTCTTTAAATCACAATCAGGCCCCTTAACCTTTGGTCCAGAAAGGCCAAAGTCAGGCATCTTAAAAGTAGGCCAGTTAAATTTGCCAGATAGTTTACCTATATCGACATCAGGGCCTGTCATATCTGCTTTTGGGCCTTTCAAATGAGCTCTTGGTACATTAATACCCACATCAGGATCATCAAATGCAGCTCCCACTTTAGGTGGTGAAACACTGAGATCTGGTCCATCAAGATCTCCATCTATGCCAACATCTGGACCCTTCAGCCCTGGAAGGCTAAACTTTGGCATTTTGAATTTGGGCATTTTTAATGTACCTGATGGGGCACCAATGTTCACATCAGGGGAATTTAGATCTATTTTAGGACCTTTGAGATGAGGTTTTCCCAAACTCATGTCTGTATCAGGGACATTGAAATCTCCTTTAATCTTTGGTCCACTGACATTCATACTTGGCATCTTGAGGTCGGCCTCAGGTGCTTTCGGTAAGGTTCCTGAGAGACCAAATTTAGGCATCTTCAGTTTTCCAGAAGGAGCATCAAAGTCAAAATCTGGAGCTGAGAGATCTATCTTGGGTTTTTTAAGTTTTGGGAGTTTGCCAGAAGGCATATCTAAATCAGCATTAGGAACACTAACATCTAGATTAGGATTTTTCAATTTGACATCTGGGGATCTCAATTTTGGTGCTTTGATTCCTCCTTTGATCTTGGGAGCTGAGAAGTCCACATCTGGAGTCTTTAAATCACAATCAGGCCCCTTAACCTTTGGTCCAGAAAGGCCAAAGTCAGGCATCTTAAAAGTAGGCCAGTTAAATTTGCCAGATGGTTTACCTATATCGACATCAGGGCCTGTCATATCTGCTTTTGGGCCTTTCAAATGAGCTCTTGGTACATTAATACCCACATCAGGATCATCAAATGCAGCTCCCACTTTAGGTGGTGAAACACTGAGATCTGGTCCATCAAGATCTCCATCTATGCCAACATCTGGACCCTTCAGCCCTGGAAGGCTAAACTTTGGCATTTTGAATTTGGGCATTTTTAATGTACCTGATGGGGCACCAATGTTCACATCAGGGGAATTTAGATCTATTTTAGGACCTTTGAGATGAGGTTTTCCCAAACTCATGTCTGTATCAGGGACATTGAAATCTCCTTTAATCTTTGGTCCACTGACATTCATACTTGGCATCTTGAGGTCGGCCTCAGGTGCTTTCGGTAAGGTTCCTGAGAGACCAAATTTAGGCATCTTCAGTTTTCCAGAAGGAGCATCAAAGTCAAAATCTGGAGCTGAGAGATCTATCTTGGGTTCTTTAAGTTTTGGGAGTTTGCCAGAAGGCATATCTAAATCAGCATTAGGAACACTAACATCTAGATTAGGATTTTTCAATTTGACATCTGGGGATCTCAATTTTGGTGCTTTGATTCCTCCTTTGATCTTGGGAGCTGAGAAGTCCACATCTGGAGTCTTTAAATCACAATCAGGCCCCTTAACCTTTGGTCCAGAAAGGCCAAAGTCAGGCATCTTAAAAGTAGGCCAGTTAAATTTGCCAGATGGTTTACCTATATCGACATCAGGGCCTGTCATATCTGCTTTTGGGCCTTTCAAATGAGCTCTTGGTACATTAATACCCACATCAGGATCATCAAATGCAGCTCCCACTTTAGGTGGTGAAACACTGAGATCTGGTCCATCAAGATCTCCATCTATGCCAACATCTGGACCCTTCAGCCCTGGAAGGCTAAACTTTGGCATTTTGAATTTGGGCATTTTTAATGTACCTGATGGGGCACCAATGTTCACATCAGGGGAATTTAGATCTATTTTAGGACCTTTGAGATGAGGTTTTCCCAAACTCATGTCTGTATCAGGGACATTGAAATCTCCTTTAATCTTTGGTCCACTGACATTCATACTTGGCATCTTGAGGTCGGCCTCAGGTGCTTTCGGTAAGGTTCCTGAGAGACCAAATTTAGGCATCTTCAGTTTTCCAGAAGGAGCATCAAAGTCAAAATCTGGAGCTGAGAGATCTATCTTGGGTTCTTTAAGTTTTGGGAGTTTGCCAGAAGGCATATCTAAATCAGCATTAGGAACACTAACATCTAGATTAGGATTTTTCAATTTGACATCTGGGGATCTCAATTTTGGTGCTTTGATTCCTCCTTTGATCTTGGGAGCTGAGAAGTCCACATCTGGAGTCTTTAAATCACAATCAGGCCCCTTAACCTTTGGTCCAGAAAGGCCAAAGTCAGGCATCTTAAAAGTAGGCCAGTTAAATTTGCCAGATGGTTTACCTATATCCACATCAGGGCCTGTCATATCTGCTTTTGGACCTCTCCAATGAGCTCTTGGTACATTAATATCCACATCAGGATCATCAAATGCAGCTCCCACTTTAGGTGGTGAAACACTGAGATCTGGTCCATCAAGATCTCCATCTATGCCAACATCTGGACCCTTCAGCCCTGGAAGGCTAAACTTTGGCATTTTGAATTTGGGCATTTTTAATGTACCTGATGGGGCACCAATGTTCACATCAGGGGAATTTAGATCTAATTTAGGACCTTTGAGATGAGGTTTTCCCAAACGCATGTCTGTATCAGGGACACTGAAATCTCCTTTAATCTTTGGTCCACTGACATTCATACTTGGCATCTTGAGGTCGGCCTCAGGTGCTTTCGGTAAGGTTCCTGAGAGGCCAAATTTAGGCATCTTCAGTTTTCCAGAAGGAGCAGAGGGCATATCAACATTTATATTTGGTGAATCAATGTCTGGGCCATTCAGATCAGGTTTTGCGAAATGCATGTCTATGTCAGGAACGGCAACATCAAGACCTGGTGGATTTATTTCACAATCAGGACCTTCAAGCTTTGGGGTCTTTATAGCTTTTAGACCTTTCCAGTCGGTTGTTGGAATATTTGAGTCGAAAGTTGGTCCACGTGTTTTAGCTGCTATTTTAGGTGAGGGCATCTTTAGATCGGGTGCCGTCAGATTTTCCTCTAGAGCCACATTTGGTGATTTTAAGCCAGAAAAACTGAATTTTGGTATTTTAAATCTAGGCATTTTGAATTTTCCTGATGGAGAATCAATGTCTACATCTGGAATATTGAGGTCAGTTTCTGGGCCTTTGAAGTCTATTTTTGGTAAGTGCCCACCGGGGTTTGGCATATCAATGCTACCTGTCACTTTCGGTGTTTTGGTACTTAGACTTCCTGTCTTTACTCCTCCACCAGCGTCCAGAGCAGATGCTTTAGGCAGAGTGCCAATATCAGGCACTTTTAGATCTGCTTCCAGGTCAGGAACGTTCAGACCAATTTCAGCTTGGGGAATTGAGAGGTCACCTATAGAAACTTCACCTTTTAAATCTGGGGCTTTGATTCTTCTCTTAGTTTTGGGACTTGCTATGATCAAGGTTGGCTTTTCCTGAGCAAGTTTTCTTGATGTGTATTCATATGCGGAGGGCATATCGACATTTAGGTCTGGTAAACCATTTGGGACGTAATTATACGCTGAGGGTACATCAAGGTTAAGATCTGGTGAGGCATCTGGGACATATTTGTATGCTGAGGGAACGTCAAGATTCAGGTCAGGTATGCCAGTCGAGCTATATTCATAACCTGAGGGTGAATCTAAATCAAGTTCTGGTGCTCTCACCCTGCTTCTTGACTTCCTCTTAGATGACTTGGTTTTGTTTTTTGAAGGGATATGAATGTCGGTATTAGGTGGTGTGAATTCAACTTCTGGGGGATTAGTGTCTGAAGGCAGAACATCTATTTCTATAGTTGAACTTGGAACTTGCATGTCATCAGTCAACTTAACTGTTGTCTCTAGACTTTCAGCGTGAGGAACTGGGAGACTTACATCGAGTGTGGATTGCACATGATCTTTTCCCCTTAAAACGACTGGAGGAGATGCACTGATATCGGTGTCAGTTTTGACGTTTGCATTGGGCTCTGCCATGTCTACACCTACGCAAATGTTGTGGTCAGGTGCTGTAGGCATTAAACCTGAAGGGTCTACTTCAGATATATCTGGACTCTTTGCAACAACATCTACTACAGGCAACTCAGTACCTCCACTCATTTCATCAGGTGCTTTTATGTCCACTTGAGGTAAAGCAACCTCTGCACTCAAGCGATTTTCTGCTGTTTCTGTGGTACTCTCAATGGGCTTTGGAGTGTCAGAGGAGTCCAGACCCTTGACATCTGTAGTTGGCACATTGCCCTTTTGTCTCTGTTTGGCTGCTTGCAGAAAGTCTGTGGCATCAACTTTTGGTTTACCGTTGAGAGAAGGCAAGTCCGTGTTTAGGTCAACAGACGTAGCATCCCTTTCCTTCTCAGGTTTCAACTCCTCTGGGTTTTCATGTGGAGATACATTCCCCGGCATGGCTCCTGAAGATGGATTGTCCTTCAGGAATTTCTTCACTTTTGCGTTGAAAAATGTGTTGTATGAATTCCTCAGCATCTTAAAAAGGAGGGAATTAAAATCAGTCACCTGAACAACTGTTAGAAATTTCAGAAATAGTTTTTTTTTTTTTTCAAAATAAAAATCCAAAGTACAGACCTCATCTGGAGTCTTGACAGTTTCAAGATCCAAGTTTCCCATACTTTTGCTGGGTTTCAAATCTTGTTTTGTAAGAACTTGAATCTTGTCATTATATGGCTCAATTAGCTTCAGTATATCCAGGATCTCATCTTTTTTTAAGTCATCAAAGCTGATGGTGGCACCAACTATTTCATCTCCTAGAAATATATAAAAAAATCAAACTGATAATCTAATCAAACCTCTAATCACAGAAACAACTGGAAATGTATTATCTTATGGGCAAGTGAACGAGAAAAAAACACACTGCAGCAAAAGTAAACAGGTATTATTTGACTTGCATTAACTGACAGCATCCCATGATGTGTATGAAACAAACTGTACCTTTTTTCAGTCCTTGATTGGTCATGGCATCACCTCTGATGCCAGAGACAACCACACCCCCATTGCCATCATCTTCCAGCAGAAGGCTGTCGGAGAAGCTCTTAGATCTTTGGTGCCTAGTCTGAAAACAAACACAAGGTACATCCACCGTTTGAAGGGAGAATTAAGTGAGACACATAAGAAATTACAAAAAGAACGCTGCAATTAAATATCACATGCTTTTTAAATGTTTTATGTGAGCATAAATGATTTTGGAAACACATTTTGAGAGCTGAGTTTAGATTATCCTCATGTCCCTTGAATTTAAAGAATACAATTATTTGACCTACCATGATAGTTGAATATTCCTATATCGGTGTCACAGCAACGTCAACATTGACACCTATAACACAGCAGCAGCTCTGTAAGTGTTTGTTTTTAACAGTTGGACATTAAACTTTTTACGTCATAGACACAGTCTCAACATTTTAAGTCATTGGAACCTAGGTTTATACAAAAACAATTAAGTCAGTTGTTTATCAAGTTTTGAATTGTTTTGAAACAGAGGACAATTTGGCACGTTGTCAGCAGAAACTGCGAGGCATTCAAGGAATGGCTTCAGGGCGGTGAGGGAGAGCCAGGAACAGGTTAGGTCAGCCCTAAGGATCAGAGCCGATGACGAGGGCCGATGACGAGGGCCACACCCACACCCTCATGCCCCGGTGCTGGTGTCCATACAGTGCTCTATGTACACACTCTAACCAAGCATCTCAGTGACACTAAATACATCTTACAATATTCAAAGAAAAACTGTAAACACCATGTGTCCGACTTACACATTAGCATGACCATAATATTCTTTATACACTATGGCTGTTATGTGATATATATTCCTCTTTCAATCTCAGGTAAATACACATGCTCACAGGTAGTATACTGGAAGTATCACTGGAAGTATAGCATCGCTGGCTCTGGACAATTTAGCACACTATGTACCAACGTCATTTTCACAACCCACAAACAATGTAGAATTTCAAGACAGACACACATTGCAAATGAATCTTTTTGCCATAAAGAAAACACATGGTGTGTCCAAGGGTATGCATCATGTGACGTTACCAACATAAGGTATAATTAAGTGGCATGTGTCAGCAGATCACCCTGATACAGTCTTCACAAAACTGAAACTTGAATCACAGGAGCGGTGTGCCCTTGCATAATACAAAATATAATCCATAAAAGCAAACAGTTCCTTGACAACTCCAATAAGGCGCCTGCAGTCAAAACAACACAAAGCTAAAGGCTTGCTATGAAGGCACGTTGCATCACAGATGATAGCAAATGGCACTTTGAACATGATCTATTCCTTGTCTATCTTGTCTTCCTTGCCCTCTACAGAATAGCCATTCATTAATTCCATTAGTGGACTGAATTACTGGAAAGCATAGAACAATCCGGACTCACCTGTGATTCCATAGGATTGTTGTTGCTCTTGGCGCCCACTGCAAAAGCTGTGCAGGTATCGCCCTGTCCCGCTAAGAAAGGAATTTAACACACTGGGACTGATAAGAGTGTGTTTGCTCCCTCTCCCCGGGAGCTCCAAGGACTGTTTGCCTCAACCCTCCTGTCAGCAGGAATATTGACTACTAAAGCTGACAAACTGGTTCCCAGGCAAGACGCGGTGTCTCGGCCTGACGGACAGATCCACTCTCTCTCTGTAGCTTGTTGGATGGCATGACGCATCATTACAGAAGGGAACATCCATTAACAAAACAAATCAAAACATATCACTCTCTGCACTGGGTGGGGTCAAAGTGAAAGCCCAGAATTCACCTGGTCAGAACACTATAATGACTCACTCACTATTATGACTACAGAGGCACACCCTCTACACAAATGACACTCAAAACACACCCATACTTAATGGGACAATTGTAACACAAGGTTAGGGGACACACAATTTCCGAATCAACTGGAATGGTCAGACAATTATGCCTACCTTGTATCCAAATGATTAATTATGGCAACCTGATTCAAATTATGATGATTATGTGCGCATAACACACCATAAGTGCACAAACACATCCTTCAGGGCAGCAGTGCCACACGGGAGAAATAAACGGAATGACGTAACCCAGTGGATTAGAAGAACTAATGTACCTATTCAGTCATTCTGGAATGGCTTCGCCCTTTGGGTGGGGTTATTGAAGATGTACCACAATGCATTCACATCACAGCGTAACATATCAACACAATGCAGAAGAAATAAAGAAAACAGACTTGGGTGGAGGAATTTAAAAAAACATCGATCAATCTTTACTTGTGACAACATGATTGTATCAAACAAACAGAACTGCATCTAAAGAACACATCTAAAAACAAACCTTCATCCCTGAGTAACTCTTTACTGTTAAGTAGGTACAACAACGTGGCAACATTCTTACATAACCAATACATTATATCTGCACCCTTAGCCGAACTCTGACATATCATCTGTAACTTTAAGGTGCGTCATATCATCATTGTCATATCATCATTGTCATATCATCAGTGTCACATCATCATTGTCATATCATCAGTGTCGGAGGCATATGTTGGCCTTCAGGCTCCTCTTCCTCCCAGCAGCCTGTGGAAGAACGAGTCGTCCCTCTGGGAGAGAGCAGCAGGGGTGTCAAACTCCACCACCTTCCCAGCATGCATCACAATGACTCTGTCTGAGTCCATGATGGTGTTGAGCCTGTGCACATGAGTGTGGACATGAGGTTAATTGCAGCCTGAGGCAGCACAATGACTGCAACTCTGACTATGACTTTGGTCAAGATTCTCTTGTTTTTTTAATGAATTAAAAAAAAAAAGAGTTGAAGACATTACAGCTCATAATCATCAGAAAAATTGGAATTGAAAAGTATTCACCACATTGAGGACAAATGTTTGTATTTAAGTATGAAATCACACGAGTCACTGACCTGTGTGCAATAGTCAGGACAGTCCTGTCCTTAAACATGTCTCTTATGGTCTTCTGTAGAAGCATGTCAGTCTTCTGGTCGACGCTTGCAGTGGCTTCATCAATGCACAGGACCTATTTAAACATCCATTACATCATCATTACGCTTGCAGTGGCTTCATCAATGCACAGGACCTATTTAAACATCCATTACATCATCATTACGCTTGCAGTGGCTTCATCAATGCACAGGACCTATTTAAACATCCATTACATCACCATCACATAAACGATGACACGTTGAGTTAACATACACATCTCTCATCTATCAGTACCAGTAAAAACATTGCTCTGTTCTCAGAAAAACAAATGGTATGTCTAATAGTGAGACAGTGACATGCAAACGGACTGTGAAGCACAGAGACGGAGATCTTACGTTAGCCTCGGTCAACAGGGCTCGTGCCAGACACAACAGCTGCCTCTGACCCACTGACAGAGACTTCCCTTTCTCCCCCATCTCCGCCTCCAGACCCCCTGCAGCACAGAAAGAAACACATACATACACAACACACACACACATAGGCCCAAACAGACATACACACACAACACACATTGTGAGAGTTGTTATGGGGAGATTTACTGAGTAGTAAGTATTCACTGCAGCTGGGAAAAAGGCTGTCGGAATGTATAGGTAGGGCTAAAACTTTTTTTTAAATATCATTTTTATCATCAAAGTAATCTACTCTAACTGGGTACAATATTACAGATGAGAAGAGGGCTGAACATGAGCTCTGCTCTGCCTGTCCCCTCTATGTTTGTGTCTCTCCTCCTCTCCTTTCGCGCCGCCCCTCCCTCACCTATCCTTCTGACCACCTGCTCCAGGTGGCACTGCTCCAGGGCATCCAGGAGGCGCGGGTCAGAGTGCCGGCCACAGGGGTCCAGGTTGTCCCGCACCGAGCCGGAAAACAAGAAGGGGTCCTGAGGGATGACGGCCATCTTTGACCTACAAGAGAAACAAAAGGCAATTGTGAGCACTAAGGCAATGTATACCAGCAGGAAGAGCCCTTTCCTCAATACCCCCCGATCCTGTAGTAACACTAAAGGAAAATATATGTGTGATGGTTGAAGTAAAAACCCAGACATGGCTACGAGACACAACATGGTTGTTATTAATGGTGTGGCTAACCCTGGCCTATCAAACCCTGGAAGCTATCAGACTGAAGTTATCATATGTGGTCAAAGTGTGCCTATAGATATGGATAAAATGTGTGAGGCAGTCTTGCTATGGGGTTAAATGCTTTAAAGTAGGCTCAACAAGGTCATATTCTGACGGATATGTGTGCTTGGTAGATAATAACGAAGGGCCAATGAGAAACATACTGCTGCTCCAGTTAAGTGGCAGTGAGGAATTACTGTAGCTAATTCAACACTTCTTTACAGCAAACATGATCTGAGCAGTAAAATGCACACTGTGGCAGAACTGTGTGCTGCTTCTGGTCTGCGTAGATAGACACAGACGTTTTATAACAAACATTTCTCCTGAGTATAAAAGTGTATATATATATAGAGAGAGAGAGAGAAAGAGAGAGAGAGAGAGAGAGAGTATAGAAGTGTATATATAAATATATATATATTTAAAGCATATATATATATATAGAGAGAGAGAAAGAGAGAGAGAGAGAGAGAGAGAGAGAGTATAGAATGCCAGGGCAAACTCACTAACTCCCGCTCACCTGAGTTGAGACAATGCCACTTGGCTAATGTCAACTCCGTCCAGCAGGACGCAGCCCTGGTTCAGCTCCACCATGCGAAAGAGAGCCAGGAAGAGGGTGGACTTCCCAGAGCCCGTGCGGCCCACGATGCCCACCCTCTCCCCGGGCAGCACCTCCACGCTCACCCCGTCCAGGGCGTTGGGCAGGCCCGGCCGATAGGCCAGCACGGCGCCGGAGAACTCCACCCGGCCGTGCTGAGGCCACTCAGGGGGGACCTGCGAAAGGGAAGCGCCCCGATTTGACTTGGAAATTTTACGAGGTCGGTAGAGGAAATGGTCAACTGCTGAGCAGTGTTAAAAGAGAGCCAAGTGCACTCGGTGAGAGTTCACTCTATTCTGGCACTTTTTTCTTCAGCTCAACTCTCTTGTCTGACCCCTAGATTGTGCAGTTGAGGCCATACTACATAGTAGTGTTGCAGTTAGTTTGCCATGAACATGCACATCAGTATAGGACATCTGTACTATATGTACTATCTGTACTAAATATGGCCCCCAGAGATGGTGAACATATCCTCTGGCCTGCCCACTGGCATTTAACCTAGCCTAAGTTAATATGAACAAGTAGGCAGATAAAAGACACAGTCAGCGGAATGACTCTATTAGCTGCTGGTGAAGACTGAGACAGCGTAATGGCTCTTAGCTGCTGGTGAAAGCAAGCCTCACGTCTCACCTGGCGGCGGCCATCTTGGGGCTCCACGGGGACGCAGGTGCTGTACTCCTCCGTGCGCTCCACGCTGACCATCTGCATCTCCGTCTGGGCGAAGCTGAAGATCAGCCCGGAGAGCAGGTTGGTGATGGAGAGGGCGTAGGACAGGGACAAGCCCACCAGGCCTGAGGAGAACCAACCAGAAACATCATCAGCATCATCATTCACCGGGCTTGTCAGCAGGATATGTGTGCAGGGACTCTGTGTGCATAATACAGTATACTGTGAAATAAGTGGGAAGACAAAATGTCACCTAAAAATTTAAGAATAAACAAATACCTCATGCGTTTGTTTGAATTAATGTTTGAACCTTTGTGCTGCTTACGAGACTTCCAAGTAAATCTTCCTAATTAAATCTTGGTGACGTTGACAGATACCTGGGTCTATGGATTTGAACTGGTGCTGGACGACTGCAATGATGCCGATGCCGGTCACCAGGGCGACACCGATCATCTGGAGGCGGATGTCCAACCACTGCATGGCGGCGTTGCTGGCGAACAGACAGCGCTGGTTCTGCTCCAAACGCTGTTCGTTCTCCTCCTCAAACCTGCACAAGGACCTCACATGAGCTCCACACTGTGGGACACCAATCTGATCTCTAACAGCGAACTAGCTTTGGGCTATGACTGTTGATATCTAACAGCGAACTAGCTTTGGGCTATGACTATTGATATCTAACAGGGAACTAGCTTTGGGCTATGACTGTTGATATCTAACAGGGAACTAGCTTTGGGCTATGACTATTGATATCTAACAGGGAACTAGCTTTGGGCTATGACTGTTGATATCTAACAGCGAACTAGCTTTGGGCTATGACTGTTGATATCTAACAGCGAACTAGCTTTGGGCTATGACTGTTGATATCTAACAGCGAACTAGCTTTGGGCTATGACTGTTGTTAAATGACGGTGAGATATTATCATTCAGAGGACTCACAATAAGTTATAGATGTAACAACCATAGACTCTCCATAAGATCGCAGCACAGCCAAGCATAATGCATGACTCCATATTGATTAATCACATATGCCCACAGACAGAACTATAACTACACTAAAGGTTTACACTGAAGGTTGGTCACCTCTAGACTGTGGATAAGCCTATGCACCAAACGTTTACCCACTATCCAACTATATTCACATTTTCACAATTAATACTTTAATACTTCCATAGCAACCGTGTCGTGTCCACTGAACCACACTGTTGGCTGCAGAGGTCAAAGGTCGTCTCACCTGGCGGCGCTACCGCTGGCTCTCACCGTGCTCAGGCCGGCGAGCGTCTCGGAGAAGTGCGAGTAGACGGGCGAGAGCGTGAGGCTGCACAGGCGCTTGAGCTCGCGCGAGCTGTGCCGGTAGAAGCGCTGCGTGCGGTAGTAGAGCGCCCCCAGTGGCAGCAGCGGGAGCAGCAGCCAGGGCAGCCCGTAGGTCATGACGACCAGCATGCCCAGCAGCCCGAACACGTTGGCCAGCAGGATGTTGAGCACGAAGGGCAGCGAGTCGTCCGCGCTGTACATGTCTGACGAGAAGCGGTTGAGCACGCGGCCCAGAGGCGTGGTATCGAAAAAGGTCACTGTGGCCTGACGTGGGGGTGAGGGAGAACAGAGGTCAAACACAGGTCAAGAAAGACGTCTTGGTGACTCTTCTCCTGAGAGAGACTGTAGGCCAAGACCTTTGAATAAGCTAATTGTAAGTATGTGGTGGTTAAAAGAACATTTCTATTGTATGCTGGGCTGCCTATAGTCTATAGCAGTGGTTCTTAACCTTATTGGAGGTACTGAACCCTGCGAGCTTCATCAGTGCATTCACCGAACCCTTCGTAATTGGAAAAATAAAATATGATTTCTTCAAAACATAGGTATATATAAAAACGACCCGACATTGCTAGTGTGAACCGGGCTATACTGTGTGTGTCTTGACCCCTGCCGAACCCCTGAGAGTGACTCAACGAACCCCTGGGGTTCGATCGAACCCAGGTTAAGAACCACTGTTCTATAGTCATTAATGAATCGAATGAGCTGGATCAAACTAATAAGGCACTGCTATGATAATGATAAACAGACCAACCAGATACCATTTAAGTGTAGGTAAAATTTAGGACAACTTTTTTTTTCTCCAAGATTTTGAGGAAGTATGGTGGTGTGTGACCTTCAGCACTCTGCCTAGTAGCCTGTCGTGGATGACTGCAGCAGCACAGATGGCGCCGTAGGCGAAGAGGAAGGCACGGGCAGCGGTGAAGAGCGTGTTGGCAGTAGCCAGGGAGCCGTACACCGTCATGTAGAACTTAACGTCAGAACTCATGTTGCCCAGCGACGACGTCTCCCTGAGCGACAGTGGGGACCTGCAGGCAGGGCGATGAAGATGCCAGTTGGTTATTATTACCACATCTACGTCAAACACAATAATAATGTTTTACGTCCATTTCTACATTCTCTTAAAGAAAATGTTTTTCTTATGACAAAGTTTAGGCCTCAACAAAAGTGGTTCTTCCAACACATCACAGAAAATTGCAGTGTGTTGCTAAGGCTCAACTGGTAGAGCAAGGTGCTAAGAAAACAAAGCTAATGGGTTCAATTCCCAGAAAGCACACATGAAAAATATATATATATTTATATATCTGTACTGTAATTCACTTTGGATAAAAGTGTCTGCTGAATAAGTACGTGTAAAATGTAATATGATGGCTATTAAAAGAACAAGCACACAGGCTAAAAATGCTATTTAAATACAGGTTGACTGACAGGTAGCTGATCCACTCACGTGAGGCCGCCGGGGGAGAAGAGGAGCAGCAGTGGAGATTGGTGAGGAGGCGGGAGATCAACATCAACAGCAGCACCTGAGGAGTTGCTCTTCAGGTGGGAGATCCAATGGGACAGCCACCACTCTGACACATTCTTAGACGCTATCGAAGGAGAAGGCACAGTCTGGTCAAACACTAGTATGTGTGTGTGTATGTATGTATGTGTATGTGTGTGTGTGTGTGTGTGTGTAAGATGTACAATTTATATATACATCATAGGATGTCTTGTTCAAAGTGTTGACTGAATACCGTCTAGGACTGTTTATAGTTACAGATCATGTACATTGCCACAGGAGACACACATATCATTTGTTGTTGACCTTTATCTACAAATTCCCCCAAAGCATTATACGGATGGCAGACACAGAGGACCGATATAGTTTTTGTACTTAAATGACTCCCTCTCTCCCCTGCCTCCCACTCGCACCACAGACCAGAGGTTCACTAGAGAAACACTCAACCACTCACACCACAGACCCAGAGTCTCACTACAGAAACACTCAACCACAGACCCAGAGTCTCACTAGAGAAACACTCAACCACTCGCACCACAGACCAGAGTCTCACTACAGAAACACTCAACCACAGACCCAGAGTGTCACTAGAGAAACACTCAACCACTCACACCACAGACCAGAGTCTCACTACAGAAACACTCAACCACTCACACCACAGACCAGAGTCTCACTACAGAAACACTCAACCACTCACACCACAGACCAGAGTCTCACTACAGAAACACTCAACCACTCACACCACAGACCAGAGTCTCACTACAGAAACACTCAACCACTCACACCACAGACCCCGAGTCTCACTACAGAAACACTCAACCTTGCATTAGGAGCAGACTGAAGAGGACGGACGCAGCCAGGGCCCCGCCCACGGCCCTCCAGTAGGCTGTGTACACAGACCAGGCCAGCCCTCCCACTTGCTTCTGCTCCTCCCCCGAATCTTCAGGCCCCTCCTCCAGAGGTAGCTCATTGGATGACTCCTGCTCCTCCTTCTGATGTATGACATCTGATTGGCAGAGTACTCAAAGCATGATTGACAGTTCATTAAGTCTAATATTAACACACAGATGTTTACAATGTTATAAAACTAAAAAGTAATAAGAGGATAAATCTGCTGGAACTCACCTTTCTCTTTTTTGTTGCTATCATTCTTTCGGTCCTTTGGCTCTGCTTCCACCAAGGGAAGAACCTCACTGGGCGATCCTTTATTTAGGAAGATTGTGCACAAATAATTGTGCAGTTGTGTGAATCCCACTTCCATATACAACCTGCCTACATTATCCACATGTACAGAAAACCCTCTTCAACATGACTGGATGCGATCCATTTAAGTCCTCACCTATTTTAACGATTGTCCCATTGTCCATGAGGACCACCACGTCCGCCCTGTCCAAAAACTCTATACGATGAGTGCAAAGGATTCTGGTCTTGGTGCCGAGGATACCCAGAATGCATTTCTCCATGAGGTGATGGGCGACATCAGCATCCACTGCTGCCAAAGGGTCATCGAGGAGGTAGATCTCCTTGTCCTTTGTGTGAGCAGAATCAGCAAAGGCACAAACGTAAAGTGACAGAATTGACACAATCATGGAATGTTATACAAAGGCACATTTTGTTCTTTGCAAAAAGACAATCTGCTGTGTTTGTACTTTGCTATGTATGCAATTTCTCTGTATCCTGAGGCTGTTCATTCATGCACATAACCCTGATCATGCGCTCTGCCTACCTCATTATAGAGGTTCTTCATACTGTGTCGTACAGACAGATAGATTTTTACTTCTGCTTTATTGAGCCATATGCCCAATCCCCATTTCTGCCATTTCCCCATCTGACCACCTCCTTGGACGAGTGTGAAAATGTCCCACTCCTCAAATGTTTGTGATGTGTGCTGATGATCCCATAGGACCCTACTCCTACCGGTACTGCACAGCTTTAGGCGGGAGGTTCTGTTGTCTTTGTGCCCACCATGTAAACAGCACGGGCCAGGGCCAGACGGCTCTTCTGTCCTCCGCTTAGAGTCACGCCATTCTCGCCCACCTCCGTCCGGTCCCCGCTTGGCAACATCTGGCATGAAGTGATCCAAAAAAAAATAATTACAGATGTATGGTCACTTTCACCCTGGCATCCAGGACTCTCAATTTCAATTTTATTTTTTACAATTCAGGTTCAGATATATAAAAATTTGTAGGACCCCCCCCCCCCTTTTCCCTAGTAAATGAATGCACAATGTAACACATATCATAGTAATATAATGTAACAATGAAACAGAAAAAAAAGTCTTACATTGAGATCATCACTGAGAGCACAGGCCTCAATCACGGTCTGGTAAAAGGTGCTGTCAAAGTCCCGTCCAAACAGGACGTTGTCTCTCACAGTGGCGTGCTGGATCCAGGGCTCCTGGGCGGCCAGGCCAAACCCCTCTGTCCTACCAGCTACATACACAGACCCTCCTAGCCTGCCAGTCAAACACAACACAACGACTGTTCAGCTATTGACACTCAATAGGGTTGATTCGTTAGGGGTAGGGTTAGAGTTTTTATGACCGGTGAAAATTTAGTTGTACTAAGTTGGGTAACATTTAGCTGAAAGTATCATTTGGATAATGTCATGGTGCAACTTGAGACACTGTTCATACGATGGCTTAGAATGTGATACTGTATGAGGACTAACCCACTGCATGGACATGAGATAAGAAAGTAATCTTCTATTCATAGTGCAGCTTTATAAATGTATTATAGATATATCGGCCAATTGTGGAGGTTTTTTGAATGACTGTAAGATGAAGCTCACCTCTGAAGCTCTCCACTGATGGCTGCCAGTAAAGAACTTTTCCCACAGCCAACCTTCCCTACCACGGCCACCAACCGGCCCTGGTAAAAGTACGACAGAACAAACAAGCGTATTTAACGCCTAACCAAAGATAGCAGCTTGCACTGTAAGATAAGCTTTCAGTCAATAAAACTAGATTTGTATCATTTGTTATTCATTCTTCATAATTCTCCATAAACAGAGCCATCTCGAGTCGTCCATCTTTGCGCTCCAGACCTTCTGTACGCTGAGGTTGAGACTGCTGAGTAACAGACTTCCTGTTGAAGACCCGCTGTTGGTGTGCTCCTCAGGTGGACTACGCGTGCCGTCAGGGTCCGGCGCCTGCCACGAGAAGGAGGCCTGCAACAGCTCCAGGGAGGAGAGGGGGTCCTCAGGGGCGTCTGTCCAGTTAGTGAGAAATATGATATTCAGAGAGGCCGAGTTCATAAACTGATTACACTAAACTGACAATTAGAGTCTTCGAGTGATAAGGTTTGCACATCCAACCCAAGTTGGGTACAAGCGCAATACAATCTATACATCAGGAAACCCTAAAATCAAGTGTGTTTTCTTTTTTCCTCTTTTAAAGTGTTACACCTCTTGCAGTGTTCACATAAGCATAGATGCAACAGCTTTAAAATAGTCAGAGGACCTTAGTGGAGCCAAGGGAGCAGAGCTAAGAGTGGAGGGGAGGAGAGGAGAGAAGAGAGGAGAGGAGAGGAGAGGAGAGGAGAGACGTTACCAACATAAGGTATAATTAAGTGGCATGTGTCAGCAGATCACCCTGATACAGTCTTCACAAAACTGAAACTTGAATCACAGGAGCGGTGTGCCCTTGCATAATACAAAATATAATCCATAAAAGCAAACAGTTCCTTGACAACTCCAATAAGGCGCCTGCAGTCAAAACAACACAAAGCTAAAGGCTTGCTATGAAGGCACGTTGCATCACAGATGATAGCAAATGGCACTTTGAACATGATCTATTCCTTGTCTATCTTGTCTTCCTTGCCCTCTACAGAATAGCCATTCATTAATTCCATTAGTGGACTGAATTACTGGAAAGCATAGAACAATCCGGACTCACCTGTGATTCCATAGGATTGTTGTTGCTCTTGGCGCCCACTGCAAAAGCTGTGCAGGTATCGCCCTGTCCCGCTAAGAAAGGAATTTAACACACTGGGACTGATAAGAGTGTGTTTGCTCCCTCTCCCCGGGAGCTCCAAGGACTGTTTGCCTCAACCCTCCTGTCAGCAGGAATATTGACTACTAAAGCTGACAAACTGGTTCCCAGGCAAGACGCGGTGTCTCGGCCTGACGGACAGATCCACTCTCTCTCTGTAGCTTGTTGGATGGCATGACGCATCATTACAGAAGGGAACATCCATTAACAAAACAAATCAAAACATATCACTCTCTGCACTGGGTGGGGTCAAAGTGAAAGCCCAGAATTCACCTGGTCAGAACACTATAATGACTCACTCACTATTATGACTACAGAGGCACACCCTCTACACAAATGACACTCAAAACACACCCATACTTAATGGGACAATTGTAACACAAGGTTAGGGGACACACAATTTCCGAATCAACTGGAATGGTCAGACAATTATGCCTACCTTGTATCCAAATGATTAATTATGGCAACCTGATTCAAATTATGATGATTATGTGCGCATAACACACCATAAGTGCACAAACACATCCTTCAGGGCAGCAGTGCCACACGGGAGAAATAAACGGAATGACGTAACCCAGTGGATTAGAAGAACTAATGTACCTATTCAGTCATTCTGGAATGGCTTCGCCCTTTGGGTGGGGTTATTGAAGATGTACCACAATGCATTCACATCACAGCGTAACATATCAACACAATGCAGAAGAAATAAAGAAAACAGACTTGGGTGGAGGAATTTAAAAAAACATCGATCAATCTTTACTTGTGACAACATGATTGTATCAAACAAACAGAACTGCATCTAAAGAACACATCTAAAAACAAACCTTCATCCCTGAGTAACTCTTTACTGTTAAGTAGGTACAACAACGTGGCAACATTCTTACATAACCAATACATTATATCTGCACCCTTAGCCGAACTCTGACATATCATCTGTAACTTTAAGGTGCGTCATATCATCATTGTCATATCATCATTGTCATATCATCAGTGTCACATCATCATTGTCATATCATCAGTGTCGGAGGCATATGTTGGCCTTCAGGCTCCTCTTCCTCCCAGCAGCCTGTGGAAGAACGAGTCGTCCCTCTGGGAGAGAGCAGCAGGGGTGTCAAACTCCACCACCTTCCCAGCATGCATCACAATGACTCTGTCTGAGTCCATGATGGTGTTGAGCCTGTGCACATGAGTGTGGACATGAGGTTAATTGCAGCCTGAGGCAGCACAATGACTGCAACTCTGACTATGACTTTGGTCAAGATTCTCTTGTTTTTTTAATGAATTAAAAAAAAAAAGAGTTGAAGACATTACAGCTCATAATCATCAGAAAAATTGGAATTGAAAAGTATTCACCACATTGAGGACAAATGTTTGTATTTAAGTATGAAATCACACGAGTCACTGACCTGTGTGCAATAGTCAGGACAGTCCTGTCCTTAAACATGTCTCTTATGGTCTTCTGTAGAAGCATGTCAGTCTTCTGGTCGACGCTTGCAGTGGCTTCATCAATGCACAGGACCTATTTAAACATCCATTACATCATCATTACGCTTGCAGTGGCTTCATCAATGCACAGGACCTATTTAAACATCCATTACATCATCATTACGCTTGCAGTGGCTTCATCAATGCACAGGACCTATTTAAACATCCATTACATCACCATCACATAAACGATGACACGTTGAGTTAACATACACATCTCTCATCTATCAGTACCAGTAAAAACATTGCTCTGTTCTCAGAAAAACAAATGGTATGTCTAATAGTGAGACAGTGACATGCAAACGGACTGTGAAGCACAGAGACGGAGATCTTACGTTAGCCTCGGTCAACAGGGCTCGTGCCAGACACAACAGCTGCCTCTGACCCACTGACAGAGACTTCCCTTTCTCCCCCATCTCCGCCTCCAGACCCCCTGCAGCACAGAAAGAAACACATACATACACAACACACACACACATAGGCCCAAACAGACATACACACACAACACACATTGTGAGAGTTGTTATGGGGAGATTTACTGAGTAGTAAGTATTCACTGCAGCTGGGAAAAAGGCTGTCGGAATGTATAGGTAGGGCTAAAACTTTTTTTTAAATATCATTTTTATCATCAAAGTAATCTACTCTAACTGGGTACAATATTACAGATGAGAAGAGGGCTGAACATGAGCTCTGCTCTGCCTGTCCCCTCTATGTTTGTGTCTCTCCTCCTCTCCTTTCGCGCCGCCCCTCCCTCACCTATCCTTCTGACCACCTGCTCCAGGTGGCACTGCTCCAGGGCATCCAGGAGGCGCGGGTCAGAGTGCCGGCCACAGGGGTCCAGGTTGTCCCGCACCGAGCCGGAAAACAAGAAGGGGTCCTGAGGGATGACGGCCATCTTTGACCTACAAGAGAAACAAAAGGCAATTGTGAGCACTAAGGCAATGTATACCAGCAGGAAGAGCCCTTTCCTCAATACCCCCCGATCCTGTAGTAACACTAAAGGAAAATATATGTGTGATGGTTGAAGTAAAAACCCAGACATGGCTACGAGACACAACATGGTTGTTATTAATGGTGTGGCTAACCCTGGCCTATCAAACCCTGGAAGCTATCAGACTGAAGTTATCATATGTGGTCAAAGTGTGCCTATAGATATGGATAAAATGTGTGAGGCAGTCTTGCTATGGGGTTAAATGCTTTAAAGTAGGCTCAACAAGGTCATATTCTGACGGATATGTGTGCTTGGTAGATAATAACGAAGGGCCAATGAGAAACATACTGCTGCTCCAGTTAAGTGGCAGTGAGGAATTACTGTAGCTAATTCAACACTTCTTTACAGCAAACATGATCTGAGCAGTAAAATGCACACTGTGGCAGAACTGTGTGCTGCTTCTGGTCTGCGTAGATAGACACAGACGTTTTATAACAAACATTTCTCCTGAGTATAAAAGTGTATATATATATAGAGAGAGAGAGAGAAAGAGAGAGAGAGAGAGAGAGAGTATAGAAGTGTATATATAAATATATATATATTTAAAGCATATATATATATATAGAGAGAGAGAAAGAGAGAGAGAGAGAGAGAGAGAGAGAGTATAGAATGCCAGGGCAAACTCACTAACTCCCGCTCACCTGAGTTGAGACAATGCCACTTGGCTAATGTCAACTCCGTCCAGCAGGACGCAGCCCTGGTTCAGCTCCACCATGCGAAAGAGAGCCAGGAAGAGGGTGGACTTCCCAGAGCCCGTGCGGCCCACGATGCCCACCCTCTCCCCGGGCAGCACCTCCACGCTCACCCCGTCCAGGGCGTTGGGCAGGCCCGGCCGATAGGCCAGCACGGCGCCGGAGAACTCCACCCGGCCGTGCTGAGGCCACTCAGGGGGGACCTGCGAAAGGGAAGCGCCCCGATTTGACTTGGAAATTTTACGAGGTCGGTAGAGGAAATGGTCAACTGCTGAGCAGTGTTAAAAGAGAGCCAAGTGCACTCGGTGAGAGTTCACTCTATTCTGGCACTTTTTTCTTCAGCTCAACTCTCTTGTCTGACCCCTAGATTGTGCAGTTGAGGCCATACTACATAGTAGTGTTGCAGTTAGTTTGCCATGAACATGCACATCAGTATAGGACATCTGTACTATATGTACTATCTGTACTAAATATGGCCCCCAGAGATGGTGAACATATCCTCTGGCCTGCCCACTGGCATTTAACCTAGCCTAAGTTAATATGAACAAGTAGGCAGATAAAAGACACAGTCAGCGGAATGACTCTATTAGCTGCTGGTGAAGACTGAGACAGCGTAATGGCTCTTAGCTGCTGGTGAAAGCAAGCCTCACGTCTCACCTGGCGGCGGCCATCTTGGGGCTCCACGGGGACGCAGGTGCTGTACTCCTCCGTGCGCTCCACGCTGACCATCTGCATCTCCGTCTGGGCGAAGCTGAAGATCAGCCCGGAGAGCAGGTTGGTGATGGAGAGGGCGTAGGACAGGGACAAGCCCACCAGGCCTGAGGAGAACCAACCAGAAACATCATCAGCATCATCATTCACCGGGCTTGTCAGCAGGATATGTGTGCAGGGACTCTGTGTGCATAATACAGTATACTGTGAAATAAGTGGGAAGACAAAATGTCACCTAAAAATTTAAGAATAAACAAATACCTCATGCGTTTGTTTGAATTAATGTTTGAACCTTTGTGCTGCTTACGAGACTTCCAAGTAAATCTTCCTAATTAAATCTTGGTGACGTTGACAGATACCTGGGTCTATGGATTTGAACTGGTGCTGGACGACTGCAATGATGCCGATGCCGGTCACCAGGGCGACACCGATCATCTGGAGGCGGATGTCCAACCACTGCATGGCGGCGTTGCTGGCGAACAGACAGCGCTGGTTCTGCTCCAAACGCTGTTCGTTCTCCTCCTCAAACCTGCACAAGGACCTCACATGAGCTCCACACTGTGGGACACCAATCTGATCTCTAACAGCGAACTAGCTTTGGGCTATGACTGTTGATATCTAACAGCGAACTAGCTTTGGGCTATGACTATTGATATCTAACAGGGAACTAGCTTTGGGCTATGACTGTTGATATCTAACAGGGAACTAGCTTTGGGCTATGACTATTGATATCTAACAGGGAACTAGCTTTGGGCTATGACTGTTGATATCTAACAGCGAACTAGCTTTGGGCTATGACTGTTGATATCTAACAGCGAACTAGCTTTGGGCTATGACTGTTGATATCTAACAGCGAACTAGCTTTGGGCTATGACTGTTGTTAAATGACGGTGAGATATTATCATTCAGAGGACTCACAATAAGTTATAGATGTAACAACCATAGACTCTCCATAAGATCGCAGCACAGCCAAGCATAATGCATGACTCCATATTGATTAATCACATATGCCCACAGACAGAACTATAACTACACTAAAGGTTTACACTGAAGGTTGGTCACCTCTAGACTGTGGATAAGCCTATGCACCAAACGTTTACCCACTATCCAACTATATTCACATTTTCACAATTAATACTTTAATACTTCCATAGCAACCGTGTCGTGTCCACTGAACCACACTGTTGGCTGCAGAGGTCAAAGGTCGTCTCACCTGGCGGCGCTACCGCTGGCTCTCACCGTGCTCAGGCCGGCGAGCGTCTCGGAGAAGTGCGAGTAGACGGGCGAGAGCGTGAGGCTGCACAGGCGCTTGAGCTCGCGCGAGCTGTGCCGGTAGAAGCGCTGCGTGCGGTAGTAGAGCGCCCCCAGTGGCAGCAGCGGGAGCAGCAGCCAGGGCAGCCCGTAGGTCATGACGACCAGCATGCCCAGCAGCCCGAACACGTTGGCCAGCAGGATGTTGAGCACGAAGGGCAGCGAGTCGTCCGCGCTGTACATGTCTGACGAGAAGCGGTTGAGCACGCGGCCCAGAGGCGTGGTATCGAAAAAGGTCACTGTGGCCTGACGTGGGGGTGAGGGAGAACAGAGGTCAAACACAGGTCAAGAAAGACGTCTTGGTGACTCTTCTCCTGAGAGAGACTGTAGGCCAAGACCTTTGAATAAGCTAATTGTAAGTATGTGGTGGTTAAAAGAACATTTCTATTGTATGCTGGGCTGCCTATAGTCTATAGCAGTGGTTCTTAACCTTATTGGAGGTACTGAACCCTGCGAGCTTCATCAGTGCATTCACCGAACCCTTCGTAATTGGAAAAATAAAATATGATTTCTTCAAAACATAGGTATATATAAAAACGACCCGACATTGCTAGTGTGAACCGGGCTATACTGTGTGTGTCTTGACCCCTGCCGAACCCCTGAGAGTGACTCAACGAACCCCTGGGGTTCGATCGAACCCAGGTTAAGAACCACTGTTCTATAGTCATTAATGAATCGAATGAGCTGGATCAAACTAATAAGGCACTGCTATGATAATGATAAACAGACCAACCAGATACCATTTAAGTGTAGGTAAAATTTAGGACAACTTTTTTTTTCTCCAAGATTTTGAGGAAGTATGGTGGTGTGTGACCTTCAGCACTCTGCCTAGTAGCCTGTCGTGGATGACTGCAGCAGCACAGATGGCGCCGTAGGCGAAGAGGAAGGCACGGGCAGCGGTGAAGAGCGTGTTGGCAGTAGCCAGGGAGCCGTACACCGTCATGTAGAACTTAACGTCAGAACTCATGTTGCCCAGCGACGACGTCTCCCTGAGCGACAGTGGGGACCTGCAGGCAGGGCGATGAAGATGCCAGTTGGTTATTATTACCACATCTACGTCAAACACAATAATAATGTTTTACGTCCATTTCTACATTCTCTTAAAGAAAATGTTTTTCTTATGACAAAGTTTAGGCCTCAACAAAAGTGGTTCTTCCAACACATCACAGAAAATTGCAGTGTGTTGCTAAGGCTCAACTGGTAGAGCAAGGTGCTAAGAAAACAAAGCTAATGGGTTCAATTCCCAGAAAGCACACATGAAAAATATATATATATTTATATATCTGTACTGTAATTCACTTTGGATAAAAGTGTCTGCTGAATAAGTACGTGTAAAATGTAATATGATGGCTATTAAAAGAACAAGCACACAGGCTAAAAATGCTATTTAAATACAGGTTGACTGACAGGTAGCTGATCCACTCACGTGAGGCCGCCGGGGGAGAAGAGGAGCAGCAGTGGAGATTGGTGAGGAGGCGGGAGATCAACATCAACAGCAGCACCTGAGGAGTTGCTCTTCAGGTGGGAGATCCAATGGGACAGCCACCACTCTGACACATTCTTAGACGCTATCGAAGGAGAAGGCACAGTCTGGTCAAACACTAGTATGTGTGTGTGTATGTATGTATGTGTATGTGTGTGTGTGTGTGTGTGTGTAAGATGTACAATTTATATATACATCATAGGATGTCTTGTTCAAAGTGTTGACTGAATACCGTCTAGGACTGTTTATAGTTACAGATCATGTACATTGCCACAGGAGACACACATATCATTTGTTGTTGACCTTTATCTACAAATTCCCCCAAAGCATTATACGGATGGCAGACACAGAGGACCGATATAGTTTTTGTACTTAAATGACTCCCTCTCTCCCCTGCCTCCCACTCGCACCACAGACCAGAGGTTCACTAGAGAAACACTCAACCACTCACACCACAGACCCAGAGTCTCACTACAGAAACACTCAACCACAGACCCAGAGTCTCACTAGAGAAACACTCAACCACTCGCACCACAGACCAGAGTCTCACTACAGAAACACTCAACCACAGACCCAGAGTGTCACTAGAGAAACACTCAACCACTCACACCACAGACCAGAGTCTCACTACAGAAACACTCAACCACTCACACCACAGACCAGAGTCTCACTACAGAAACACTCAACCACTCACACCACAGACCAGAGTCTCACTACAGAAACACTCAACCACTCACACCACAGACCAGAGTCTCACTACAGAAACACTCAACCACTCACACCACAGACCCCGAGTCTCACTACAGAAACACTCAACCTTGCATTAGGAGCAGACTGAAGAGGACGGACGCAGCCAGGGCCCCGCCCACGGCCCTCCAGTAGGCTGTGTACACAGACCAGGCCAGCCCTCCCACTTGCTTCTGCTCCTCCCCCGAATCTTCAGGCCCCTCCTCCAGAGGTAGCTCATTGGATGACTCCTGCTCCTCCTTCTGATGTATGACATCTGATTGGCAGAGTACTCAAAGCATGATTGACAGTTCATTAAGTCTAATATTAACACACAGATGTTTACAATGTTATAAAACTAAAAAGTAATAAGAGGATAAATCTGCTGGAACTCACCTTTCTCTTTTTTGTTGCTATCATTCTTTCGGTCCTTTGGCTCTGCTTCCACCAAGGGAAGAACCTCACTGGGCGATCCTTTATTTAGGAAGATTGTGCACAAATAATTGTGCAGTTGTGTGAATCCCACTTCCATATACAACCTGCCTACATTATCCACATGTACAGAAAACCCTCTTCAACATGACTGGATGCGATCCATTTAAGTCCTCACCTATTTTAACGATTGTCCCATTGTCCATGAGGACCACCACGTCCGCCCTGTCCAAAAACTCTATACGATGAGTGCAAAGGATTCTGGTCTTGGTGCCGAGGATACCCAGAATGCATTTCTCCATGAGGTGATGGGCGACATCAGCATCCACTGCTGCCAAAGGGTCATCGAGGAGGTAGATCTCCTTGTCCTTTGTGTGAGCAGAATCAGCAAAGGCACAAACGTAAAGTGACAGAATTGACACAATCATGGAATGTTATACAAAGGCACATTTTGTTCTTTGCAAAAAGACAATCTGCTGTGTTTGTACTTTGCTATGTATGCAATTTCTCTGTATCCTGAGGCTGTTCATTCATGCACATAACCCTGATCATGCGCTCTGCCTACCTCATTATAGAGGTTCTTCATACTGTGTCGTACAGACAGATAGATTTTTACTTCTGCTTTATTGAGCCATATGCCCAATCCCCATTTCTGCCATTTCCCCATCTGACCACCTCCTTGGACGAGTGTGAAAATGTCCCACTCCTCAAATGTTTGTGATGTGTGCTGATGATCCCATAGGACCCTACTCCTACCGGTACTGCACAGCTTTAGGCGGGAGGTTCTGTTGTCTTTGTGCCCACCATGTAAACAGCACGGGCCAGGGCCAGACGGCTCTTCTGTCCTCCGCTTAGAGTCACGCCATTCTCGCCCACCTCCGTCCGGTCCCCGCTTGGCAACATCTGGCATGAAGTGATCCAAAAAAAAATAATTACAGATGTATGGTCACTTTCACCCTGGCATCCAGGACTCTCAATTTCAATTTTATTTTTTACAATTCAGGTTCAGATATATAAAAATTTGTAGGACCCCCCCCCCCCTTTTCCCTAGTAAATGAATGCACAATGTAACACATATCATAGTAATATAATGTAACAATGAAACAGAAAAAAAAGTCTTACATTGAGATCATCACTGAGAGCACAGGCCTCAATCACGGTCTGGTAAAAGGTGCTGTCAAAGTCCCGTCCAAACAGGACGTTGTCTCTCACAGTGGCGTGCTGGATCCAGGGCTCCTGGGCGGCCAGGCCAAACCCCTCTGTCCTACCAGCTACATACACAGACCCTCCTAGCCTGCCAGTCAAACACAACACAACGACTGTTCAGCTATTGACACTCAATAGGGTTGATTCGTTAGGGGTAGGGTTAGAGTTTTTATGACCGGTGAAAATTTAGTTGTACTAAGTTGGGTAACATTTAGCTGAAAGTATCATTTGGATAATGTCATGGTGCAACTTGAGACACTGTTCATACGATGGCTTAGAATGTGATACTGTATGAGGACTAACCCACTGCATGGACATGAGATAAGAAAGTAATCTTCTATTCATAGTGCAGCTTTATAAATGTATTATAGATATATCGGCCAATTGTGGAGGTTTTTTGAATGACTGTAAGATGAAGCTCACCTCTGAAGCTCTCCACTGATGGCTGCCAGTAAAGAACTTTTCCCACAGCCAACCTTCCCTACCACGGCCACCAACCGGCCCTGGTAAAAGTACGACAGAACAAACAAGCGTATTTAACGCCTAACCAAAGATAGCAGCTTGCACTGTAAGATAAGCTTTCAGTCAATAAAACTAGATTTGTATCATTTGTTATTCATTCTTCATAATTCTCCATAAACAGAGCCATCTCGAGTCGTCCATCTTTGCGCTCCAGACCTTCTGTACGCTGAGGTTGAGACTGCTGAGTAACAGACTTCCTGTTGAAGACCCGCTGTTGGTGTGCTCCTCAGGTGGACTACGCGTGCCGTCAGGGTCCGGCGCCTGCCACGAGAAGGAGGCCTGCAACAGCTCCAGGGAGGAGAGGGGGTCCTCAGGGGCGTCTGTCCAGTTAGTGAGAAATATGATATTCAGAGAGGCCGAGTTCATAAACTGATTACACTAAACTGACAATTAGAGTCTTCGAGTGATAAGGTTTGCACATCCAACCCAAGTTGGGTACAAGCGCAATACAATCTATACATCAGGAAACCCTAAAATCAAGTGTGTTTTCTTTTTTCCTCTTTTAAAGTGTTACACCTCTTGCAGTGTTCACATAAGCATAGATGCAACAGCTTTAAAATAGTCAGAGGACCTTAGTGGAGCCAAGGGAGCAGAGCTAAGAGTGGAGGGGAGGAGAGGAGAGAAGAGAGGAGAGGAGAGGAGAGGAGAGGAGAGGAGAGGAGAGAGAGGGAGGGGAGGAGAGGAGAGGAAGGGAGAGAGAGGAGTGGAGAGGAGAGAGAGTCAAGGATTAGTGGAGGAGAGGGGAGGAGAGAGAGGGAGGAGAGGAGAGGAAGGGAGAGAGAGGGGAGGATGAATGAGTGGAGGAGAGGAGAGGATGAGTGCTGAGGAGACTTGAAAAGGAGAGTACTGTAGAAGTCCACTGCCTTCTGCACCATGTGAGGAGTACCTTTGTTGTAGTAAGCGCCGAGGTCCTGATTGTGTAGTCTGAGGAAGCGCTGGATGCGGTCCAGCGAGACCTTGGCCTCCAGGGTGCCGTTGAGGACCCAGGGGAAGCTGTTGAGAGGAAGGATGAGCATCCCCACCAGGGCTAGGGTTGTGAACACCTGCAGGAGACAGATACAGATACATCACGTGTGCCGTTCGATGTATAAATAAATACATAAATAAATAAATACATTAATAAATAAATTGCAATAACCTATAAACAATGTTAAACTTATGTGTCCAAAAGTAAATTATGTTCCCATAAACCTTTTGATAGACCTTATGGAGTTGATATATGTAATGTAAGAATGACACGGTGTGTGGTCTCACAGCAGTCCCAACAATACACTTTGGAACTTGAATAAAATACATAATGTATGTGAATGTACTTGCTTATCTACAATAAGCAAAAGTGTAGAAACAGGAGGAGGACGTGACTAAGGCCCATGGCAGTCCAGCATCAGGGCTCCTACTGACCTTAGCTGCAGTAAGGTGATTGCCCAGCAGCACGTAGGTGACAAAGGTGAGGATGGAGATGACCACCGGCAGAGCGCTCCAGGTGTACACACACACCGCATCCAGGTACTTGATGGCCTTCAGGTGGGAAAGCTCCCGTTTACGGCACTCGCCGATCTTCTGGGCAAAATGCTGCTCCCAGTTGTAGAACTTCAGGACTCTGATCCCGAAGAGCACTTCCGTCATTAGCTTTAAGGGAGGTACCCAGACAAAACGATGTGAGTAGAGCTTCATTTCATAAGATTTACCAACCCAGTAAGTTGACCATTTGGATCAGTTTTTAACTACAGGTTGTTTTTAAATAAACTCTCTAACCGTTACTACCATCAAATTGCAAGACTATGCCAAGGATTACACCACAATCAGGCCTACATATAAAGACAGAAACATTTACAAATATGTCAGTAGCAAAGGAAGACTGCTTCATTGCATCATATAAAATAGCCTTTACCTTTACTCTGTTGTCCTTATGAGTCAGCATGTGCTTGTTGTTCTCCAGGATGCGGGAGGCCAGGACTTTATTGAGCGGCACCAGCAGGATAGCCACTCCCAGGCCTCCCAGAAATGCCACCCCCACCTGGAGGTAGAGCAGGTAGAGGGCCAAGGCAAACTGGAACGGGAGGCTCCAGGCCTCGTGGAAGCTGTTGAAGAAGTTCACCAGCCGGTCCGTGTCGGTGCTCATGAAGTTGACCACCTCTCCCAGGGTGAACCGGGCCAGCGCCGACCCACTCACTCGCAAGGCTTTGCCGTAGATGGCCGACACCACGGCGGCACGAGCCTCCAACGACACCTTGGACACCTCGAAGACGAAGACGTTGCGGAGCAGAGCGGAGACGAACGTGCTGGCGAAGAGGCCCGCCGCGCACCACGCCCCCTGCCGAACAGGCGCCGCCTCAGACTCCATGAAGCCAATGAGGCCGCTGAGGAGCAAGGGCCCGGCGAAGGCTAGCATGCTAGCCGCTAGCTTTAGCACACCTAGCGAGTAGTAGCGCAGCCCGAAGGCTCTGTGCAGGACTCGCAGAAGACTAACATCCTCAATGACCTCCTCACGTGCGGCACCATCCTGAGGCTCGGTCCAGGAGCCGTTCTGCAGGCCGCTCCCTTCAGACGGCTGCAGGGTCTCTGGGTGCCTGCGCAACGCTGCCCCCTTCTGGCAGTCCTCCCAGCAGCGGCGGAAGCGCCTGTGGACAGCGGCCGTGCGCAGCCTTTTGGGAAGCTGATACACATCACTGGGTCTCTCCAGCTCCCCTCTCTCCCCTTGCTGGAGCAGGGGGTTCAGCCAGAGGTAGAGCAGACGCGACAAGCAGCCGCTTCCATCCTCCGCCACCATCTCACCCACGCTGATTCGCTGGGGGAGTAGAGGGGACATGTCCGAGGCATTGATGGACATGGGGTCCCTGACACCTCTAATACAGGGGACAACAAACGCCAAGAGGTAGACGAGTAGCAGAGCGGCTCGAGCCACTGCCATGGCCAGACGTAACACCCGCAGGACCTGTAACAGATCAAGGTAATTGCTGTTCTGGACGTAAGCTGTCACAGTTATGACCAGATTTGGGATCAGCAGCACCACCAACACCACCAGCACAGGAGGACCCCGGGTGCATCTGTATGCAGATCTCTGTAGGACCACCATCGCCCCGAAGTGAACCAGCCAGGCGATGATGGCACAGCCATCTGCCAAGACGTCGAGGTACATATTGGGGTCTTGCAGTAAGGCCACTGCCACCACGTCTCCGATGAAGAGAAGCCAGAGAAGCAGGGCAGAGGCTGCCCTGAAGCCCCAGCCATAGGACTGGTGGGCCTGAAGATAGGTGCATCTGGTAGAACAAGAGAACAAATATTTAATTCACTCGCAAAGGATATGTGTCTGGATGTTATAAGGGGTTTAGAATAATACACTACACTAGGTTTTAATTATTAAAACAAAAATGAAAGAGGCTTCCTAATTGTCACCACTAATAGGCTACTTCACAGACTCAACTTACCTTGGCGTGCTTAGGTAGCAAGCACTAACGACAGCCACAGCCGCGTAGGGCAGTGAGCCGAAAACAACTTGATTGAAACATGGACTGAAGGTTCCATTCCTCCACACTGGGAAAGGGTCCTGAGTGTCCGTGTGACAGAGTTCCGAGATAATCTCAGCGGGGCCAACCCATTGCCCCTCCATTGTCAAGTTATAAGTGTGGACATTGAGATGTTGCCCCAAGCTCTAACCCTCTAAGACAGCGGGTGCATTTTCCCAGATTGTCTGAAAAGAATTTGTTTCTCCGAGGGTGTTGACATTTGTTTGAGCCTTACGTGGGAGATAAAAGGAGTCATAGTCACAATAATACAGGACAATTTATTGTAAACATTGCCTATGCTATCGCATGAACAGTCTTGTCTTCATCAATGACAGGTTAATTAATGACAACTTTATTATGGTAATTCCCAGCTAATTATCGGCGTCATTAACATCTTTGGAGTACGTCAGTGCGGACGTTAAACTCGGCTTGCTGTTTACACCTGCCAGCTGTCATCTTAGCTGTCATTAATGAAACAAAATAGAAGCTACGAAATAACACTACCCATTAAAAGGCGGGTGTGTGGTTTGTGTTCATGTTGAGCGTTAGCTACATCTTATTTAGTAATTTCAATGCATCTGCAAAGAATACCTATACCGACACGATACCTATCATTGATTGAACTGTAAAAGGTACCTTCTGAGCAGCGTGTAGCCAGTGACAATCATTCACATGTATATATATCTATGGTCGCTAGCGCCAAGGAACTGTACAGCTGCAGCACACTCTCCTTCTATGTACTGCCTGATAAGCAATCACCTAATTATTTGGCTCACTGCTGTCGCCTGCTGTTTGGGAGTGGTAAAGAACAAGACACGCAACGACATTATTAATGAGGAAACCCTTTCTTCAGTTAAACTAATTATTGTTCTAAAGATGACGCGCAACACACTCACACTTGCATTTTTTCACGGATGATAGATGATAACTTCAAAATAAAATGAAAAGTAAACACACAAATCAGTGTGAACCAGGGAAATCAGGGCATCGTCACCAAAGCTTTATTGAAGTCAGCAAGTAATGGGTTGCTACGCAACAACTGAAACTTTAAAGTGAAGAACTATTTTTTTCTTAGCGGAAATCATGAAACGGCAACACAATCATTAAAAATGAGGATTTTGGAGGAATGTCTTGTATCGTTTTGGCAAGTAACCGTATAATAAGCTGCATCTCCAAAATTACGATGCTGATGTCACAGTTGGAAATGTTCCACTGCAACGTTCCATTGCAGCTTTGCGGCACCTTCAGAAAAATCCAAACAGGGCAAGAGCGCTTGCGAATACGATCAAAAACTCTTCCTACTAAAAATACGTTTTCTGTGTGTAAATTGTAGGCCTTCTTGTATTTCTTGTTGAAATATCTACATTTCTGGAGAAATCGCAAGAAAAGAATGACATAGGACTCCTTCATGTGTAGCCTTTGTAGACTATTTTGAGCCCAATATCCTCTCTCTGTGATACCTCAGATCCTTTTGTGGAATAGGGAGACAACCTCGACTTCAGTGGCAGTGCTGGGCTTTGGAGTGATCACTGCATCCTCCAGGGACCTGTCCTGTGGACAGAGTAGCATGACTCAAGAGGTCCTCGGGAGTGGAAATGGCAGCACATTTCAAAACCTCCCTAACAATAATGATCCGATGACTCCCAAGAAAATTCTAGAGGATGAAAGTCAGCCTGCTCTGACAATCAAAAGAGAAAGTGGAAGCGGGAATGTGGAGAGCAAGCCAGATGTCTCAGACAGAGTCTTTTTCACAGGCAAGTTTGAGGAGCTGTACAAAGCAATGGCACAGCTCAGAGAAACAGTTAACAAACTGGAAAGAAAATTGGAGAGAGGACAAGTCCACAGTATGGGAGGCAGGAATAGACATACATGTGAAGGACACGGTGTACAGGAGAGGGCTGAGTCAGAGAGTGAGGAGGAGGGCGCTGTAGTGGGAAGATGGATTACTCTGAAGGATCGGCAGGTAGTGACAGAAAAAGAAAAAGGCGAGAACACGAGGAGAGAGAGAGAGAGAGCGCTGGAGCTTCGAAAGGAACTCTTGCTGCTGGAATTGCGAGAGGTGGGGCGAGCAAGCCACCTGTCAGAGGTGCAGCGGAAGAGGGAACTCATGAGGATCCTGAACCGAAGAGAGGAGGAGATACGGTTCCTGGGAGAGAACCGCAAGGCTGCCCTTGAGAAACAGAGGGAAATGGGACACAAGAAAGTGAGCAGAAGGGTAAAGAAAGGGAAAAAGGGGGAGAAGTTGGAGGAGAATCATGATGACATGGTCCAGGTGAAGAGAGAGAGTGGATCTGAGGAGAGAAAGAAAACTTCCGAGAGAAACAAAGTGGAGCAGCTGACGAAAGACCGGGAGAGGGATGATGACATGGACGTGCTTCTGAGAGAAATGGAGGAGGAGGAGGAGCGTGAGGCAGAGCAGGCTCAGCCAAGGGTCACCCAGATGAGCAATAAGGAGGAGCTCAGACAAAGACATGGGAAAAAACTGACTGACACGGAGAGTGAAAAGGATTTGGGTAATCCACAGAGAAAGCAAGGTCATGAGAGAGGAGAAAATGACTCGAAGACAAAAGAAGGGGCAGAGAACATGAAGATTCAGATGAAGAGGAGGATGGAGGAACGTCTGAGAGAGCAGGACAGACTGAGAGCTGAATCAGGTATCCCGGAAGAGGAGAAGTACCAACTGAGTGTGGACGACGGAGAAACGAGGTACCAGGAGGAGGAGAGGGGGAACGAGAGAGGGACGACAGTAGGTGAAAAGAGGATCTGGGGCTCCTTCTCTCTGAAGTCACATGCCCCCAAGCATCACTGGGACGGCATAGGCAGAGAAGACACAGAGGATAGGAGTGGTGAAGAAAAAAGAGAGATTTCAAATCAAGTTGAGTGACAGGAAGTGGTAGCTGGAAGACATGGATGAAATCTAGAGAGAAAGAGAGATGGAGTGACAAAGATATGGAGACTGAGTAAAAAAAAGGAAGGGGAAACAACTCAACTATATTTCAAACACTATTTTTATTGCTTTCATTATTACATGATTAAAAACAACACAAACCCATGCTGACATTTTGTCATGAACTTCACCTAAAAGTCAGGATATGAATATCCTCGAATATATATCCACACAATATATATGAATATATATACACACACAGGAATTCCCAACAGGTGTCATTTACTTTTTTCCAACCTATACTTGTACTCAACTGGGTGACATTTACAGACATTTGTATGTACATTACACTTCTAATGTAAAAGTTTATAAGAAGATTTTCATGTATTCTGAATTCAAATATTTTCATTTGATGAGGTGTATTTAACTGAAAAGAGCTGGACTGTTTAAAAGATAGGGCCTGGTGACTTGAGTGAGCCAGGTGTTGACGGTGTAGTCCAAAGAGGTAGTTTCCGGTTGATGGAACACCACAGAAGAGAAAGATCTACCATGTAGAAGAGATTGGCTGACGTGGTGCTGGTGAACTCCTCTGCCACGTCACAAAAATCTTACTTTGCAGATAAGGTCAAAGCTACCAGGTGACATCATGGCTCATCATATCGTATATGTAGCAAACAGCCTGTAGTCTGCTGTAGTGCAGCTGTAGCCTGTATCGGTTATGGCCTAACTGATGTGCTGTGGTATCGTCTAGAGGACAAAGTATAGGTGTTTATGAGCCTAAAGCAGAATACAGATGTTTCCTATTAGTTAGATAGACATTATATCAAAGTTTTATATTACCTCTCAGCAACCCACATTGAGCAAATGTACATCTACTGTCGAATTTGTCAGGGGTTGCAGGACAGACAGCATGATTTCCTATCTCATGTTAAGCTTTGGAGAGAGCCAAATTACTTACAATGCAAACCTTTGGAGCACCACTTAAAAATGCAAAATGGCAAGCTGCCAATTGTGTGTAATCTGATTGGGTTTGGAGGCAGATAAGATGTGTACCTTAGAATAACACATTATTTAGAGGTATACACAAAGCGAGGCCCTGTTGAGTGCCAGTCAGATTGTTGGTTAATCCAATTATTGCTCAACACTTCTCTAGGCCTTGGGGATGGGATGGAGTTATGTTAGGCCACTATGCAATAGAAGCACGCAACACCCTCAACTGGTAACTCACAAGGGTGCTAAAGGAGTTTAACTTTCCTCTGCAAAAAAAAACAGAGACCTGCAAGGTTACATAGAGGTGATATGTGTATGGACACAAAATATCACTGTCAAAGAAAGCCAAGGAATAAATAACATCGTTGGGGACTGTTACTACCATTAGTACTTCTTCATGTAACCGGCAGGATCTGTACTTAAGATGTCAGTGGCATCACAATGAGTCACAAGGAGTTCAAGACACAGAGAAGGAAGGATGAAAAAGAATGAGATGAGATTCTTGATGGCTATATGGATGAAATATAGAGAGAAAAATACAAAGAAGATACAAATTGATACTGCTGAATATGTTCTTAACCAGAGCCCTAAGATAATGCAAATAAGATAGTGTGAGATGATACAATAAAGGAAATGACAAAATTATCATTGATGAGTCTAAGCTATAACCCCAAACAAACAATCAACTTTAAAACGATGTTAAAACATCCATCAAAAATGCGGGGAGACTGATAAAAACAAATCAAGATAGGAGCTGAACTTTGGACGCACAGAGTGGAGCCTGTCCTGCTGTCTGGTTCAAGGTTCAGACTCCAGGGCTGACGGAGAGCCAGAGAGTGAGAGAGAGACAGAGAGTGAGAGAGAGACAGAGAGTGAGAGCCAGACAGAGAAAGCGACTCCACGTGTCTGTGTTTCTTCCCCATTTCTCACTCTCCTTTTTGCCGGTCAGTTGTTTTTTTTTCCTCCCTTGTTCCTGTGCGGTTCTTATTGGTATGATGGCACGTCTGAGCTTCTTCACCCTGCTCCTGCTCCTGCTGGGCCTGGTGCTACAGTCCTCCCTGGCCCAGGAGGAGGCTGCGGAGGCCGCCGCGGACACCCAGGTGCCGCCGGCAGCCGAGACAGAAGGAGGAGAGGACGAGGACTGGGGCCTGAACTCGGTCAGGGGCGGCTTCGAGGCGGTCAATGGCTACTTCGACTCCATGCTGGAGTTCATGGGGGGACGTGACGGAGTGTGCCAGTTCCGCTGCCGCTACGGTGAGTTAATGCTTGTCAATGCCCTGGAGAGATCTTTTAAAAATATCACCCATTCTCTCTCTCTCTCTCTCTCTCTCTCTCTCTCTCTATCCCTATTTTGCTCTCTTCTTGATGGTCTTCAGCTATAATCAGTGAAGTATGTTGTTGCTTTTATCTCCATGATTTCAAGTGGTTTAGCTGGTTTAAATGGTTTCATCATAATTACAACAGCTGTAGTTGGCAACTTCCCCTGGTCTTCGGCATGTGTATAAATGAGGTCATTGGTGGTTTACTAGAGCAGGTGTTTTACTGGTGAAACAGGCTTGTATTTGTGTGGTTTTAGCACATTGCGTTTTGGTCAGCAAGTGATACACTCACATATTTGGACATTTCAGCCAATTTTGACGAAAAATGATAAAGATTGCCATGTTGCATTTTCCCACATCTACATAGAAACCATGCACATTTAATGTAAGCTATCCTTAAGTATAAATGTTTGACATAATAATAAACATTTATTTTCTTTCTTGCTAAAATTTCTTAAATAAGTAATGTAATACCACTGATAATAGCTGTTATCATCATCGATGACTAAGTCTGGGTGGGGACCTGAACCTTGACCTGGAAGAGATACTATACGCAGGTTATGTGACGTCTGTTAAGGCAAACGTTTGAAAACATTGTCATTATCAGTGATGGCATGTAATCTTTCATCAGCAGTTCCTGTAATGATTGGCAAAGTTGTCTTTTTCAACAGAAGAAATTAAATACATTAAAGAATTAATAAAAATGTGTAGTAAACTGCCTTATCTGAAACATGTTGGTATTAAAACAAATGTACAGAAAACATACTGACTTATTGTGAAAGGATATGTGATTTACACCGATCATTGTGATCATATAGAGTCTCCCCTTATTCAAGTGACACTTATGTAAATCCTTTCAATGCTCTTATCTTGAAAGGATTATTTCGTTCGACAGAGTACTTTTTATGGTAAACTCTTTTATTTTACACAAAGCCAGCATAGCCGCTTCATCAATTTACTTTCAGCAAACGTAAAATCCAATCTAGTCAACAGTTCTACTCTTCTCACTGTAATCTGAAAACTATTCTGGTGCAGATGTCTTTGAAGGCCCAATTAAAGTGTCACTAAAAGGACTGTATCATACCCCTTGCACTTACCTTAAAGGACTGTATCATACCCTATGCACTTACCTTAAAGGACTGTATTATACCCCATGCACTTACCTTAAAGGACTGTATTATACCCTGAACACTTACCTTAAAGGACTGTATTATACCCCTTGCACTTACCTTAAAGGACTGTATCATACCCTATGCACTTACCTTAAAGGACTGTATCATACCCTATGCTCGTCTGATCCCAGGTAAAGCTCCAGTGCCTCGTCCTGAGTACCACGCTCCCGAGCCCAACGGCTGCAGCTCCTACTTCCTTGGCTTGCCTGTTCCTGAAGGGGTGAGTGCACTTATTCATTTAGTAGACACTTTTATCCAAAGCGACTTACAGTACAGCTTTCATGTTTTCATCATGTTATCAAAACCCTTGTTGTTAGCACCTTACTCTCCTGATGCTCTACAAGTAGAGTAGAGCCTTTGAGTCGTTCTACCACTAGAGGGTTCTTTGCAGTTGAAAAAATGTGGAGTTTGCTTTTAAAGAACCCCAAGGTTGCTTTTCTAAAGGGATTTGAAGTTTTAAAGGTTGTCTGGAGGAGACCAGGTTAGTATCTATCAGTTTAGAGAACAGCAGTTTTATGTGCAAAGCCTTCTCTCATCCATTTCCAGGTGGACATGGGAATTCCCGCTATTACCCAGTGCTGCAACCAGTTGGACACGTGCTACACCACCTGCGGCTCCAACAAGTATCGCTGCGACTCCAAATTCCGCTGGTGCCTCCACAGCATCTGCACCGACCTCAAGAAGAGTCTGGGATTCATGTCAAAGGTCGAAGGTGAGCAGAAAAGTTGCATTGGGGGCTTCATTGTCAAAGCTGAAAGTACAAATCAGAATTTGTTTAAATCAGTGTGTGTGTGTGTGTTTACATTGTGTTGTGCAAAAAATAAAAAAAAACTATAACTTACCCAATCTTTCACTGTAGACCATAAGCACATAAAAGGTGACATGCACATGCACCATATAACATTCAATAAACAGTTTTCTAGGAGTACAAAAAAGTGAATGAACTTCTTTTTGGAAGATTGTTTGAGGGGAGGGTAACCATGTCAGCGTGACCTTGATGTTTGTCTGTCTGATGATACATCTAGTGCCTGTTCAGAGCTCACTACTCTGAATATCCAATCACATCACAAGCACTGTTTTCATTAGCTGTCGAGGAGCCATCATATCTTCCCACTAAAGTATCTGAAAATGGGAATAATGTAAATCTTATCACATAGTCACATGACTCAAAGCTAATTTGAATACAAATATGCTCAAAAGAAGCAGCCTACTTGCATAACTTCCCAAAAGTCTCCCTCATTGTTCATTTAAAAGCACTTAAAAAAACCTACACACTAGCACTGGGGCAACTACACAGAGTTCCATTCTGAAGTTTATTCTATCATCTGTCATCACTCACCCTCGACCCTCTTGTTTTCTTTTTGTCTCTTTCTGGGGCGACAGTGGTACAGGAGGTAGAGAAGTCGTATAGTAATCAGAAGTTCAATTCAATTCCCTGTCGAAGTGTCCTTGAGCAAGACACTGAACCCCTAATTGCTCCTGATGTGCAGTGTGCCATCAGTGTAAAATGTGTATACCTCGCTTTGGATAAAAGCGTCTGCTAAATGACTAAATGTCTTTCTCTCTCTGCCTCCCTCCAGCCTGTGAGGCGGTGGCGGACACGATGTTCAACACTGTGTGGACCCTGGGCTGTAGGCCCTACATGAACAGCCAGAGGGAAGCATGTATGTGCGAGGGAGAGGATAGAGACGAGCTCTGAGGCCGACACACCAGCGGCACAGACAGACATGACGTTCCACTCCACCCCGACTCTTCTATGTGCTCGTGTATTCAGTCTGGCCAACGCTTTCATCCCAAGTCACTTACAGTAAACACTACAATCTGCTTTTGAAGAGTGATAACTTTGTTCATGTAATATTTAATGTTGATAATGTTGTGACTCTTCAAGAGTTTCTCTCCGGCCCCACTTTCATCAAATGAGTTCAATTTGCACGCCTGAGCAACAGTCCAATGTAGGATCATGTGTTCTTAGGTGGTTAAAATTACATTAATTGAAGATTTTTAAAGACGTTTAAAGACTTTTGAATCAATTGAAGAAGACACATCATCTGAACTACACTGAGTCCCTGCATGGAGAGACTTACTTCTACGTTTAACCAGATGGAAAATATGTCGACATTGCACAATGGTTTGGTACTATGTATTACTCGTGGAGTATCTCATGAATGTGAAATTTGTATAGTTCTTATATATGGCTTCATTCCTGTCTGAAATAAATAAATAAATAAAATTGAAGACATTTTAAAAATAGCTTTCCATCTTTTTCCACATGGCAAGCACATCATACTAAATCCTACTAAGTGCATGTAACATTGATAGAATCTAACTGCCTGGGATATTCATTTGTCAAGATACGCCTTCACAAGATCTTTTGAATTTAAAGTGGCTAATGGCCAAATGATGACTAGGTCTTTTATACTGCTGGTAAAGTAGGAAAGGCTTTCATTTCAATACACACAGTACTTGTTGGCTGATTGTCATTGGGCTTGTTACATAGACCTACTGCCAGTGCCAGCCATATTACTAATATGATGACAAAAGGGAAGCTTAACTTCTGTAATATAAGTCAGTGTTTGAAAACCTAAGGCAGCTGTAATCTAATTTAGAGACACAACGCTGAAATGTCTATGTCTATACATTTATTTTTGTATAAAGTTCTCAAATCCGCATTTTGAAACGTTTTAAAATAAATAGCAGAGTGAAGTGTCTCGCTGTACACAAGTATCCAGAAGCCTAAATGCAGGTCAAGTATGTCTCCAAGTAACAGAGAGAAAATAGTGCAAATGTGCAAAGCGTAGGGTAGGCTACCACCTCGACTTCGAATATGGGATCTTGATCTTACATCTGATTGCATTTTAATAACTTAGGCATACCTACGTTATACTGATGATTTAGAAAACTTGCAATTACATAATAATTCCTATTTTGTTTTATTCTGGGAGGTGATGTAAAATGTAGTGATATGCTCTTCTATTTTTGCTACCTTTATTTGCGTGTTTTTCTGAATACTTTGAGTACCTTTACTCCTGTCTATTCTGTCTAATAATTAATTTGAACTTTTTAACTACAGCCATTTCGTCGTCGTCGTCATCTGATTGCCATCATCTGATTGGTCTACTTCAGTGTTACGCAACCTATGCGGAAGCTAGAAGGATTCTCACAGAAGCATTGTTCCTGATTTGTGTGCAGCGAGGTATATTAACATCATACTGCCCTGGGTTCTTTGATATTCTCCCGATTTATAGCTTGGTTAGAGGGTCGTATTTGCTGCTCCAAAATGCTTTGTGCGGCGGCAGCAGAGAGAAATAAAGAGCCCATTTCGTCAGTCCTTAGGGACTGCATCGAGCCTAGTCGTCCCCTCAAAGCGTTGGAGATCTCGTCAGGTTCAGGTCAACATATTGTGCACTTTGCCCAAGCGTTCAAAAATGTTACATGGCAGCCTTCCGATGTTGATGTGCAATCTATTTCCAGGTGAGTAAACCTCGTATTACTTCAGTACACTTCAGGTCAGCGCATAGATCTCAAAGTCTCTGCTTGCGCCATAGCATCTTCCTAACACCTCATGCCAGACTAATTTATCGGTATTGGTTGCTAAAAATGGCCTGATGTTTTAGGCAAGGTATGAATTGGCAACACTGCAGATTGATTCAACTGCCCTTATAATGACAGGACATTGTCATAATACCTAGTTGGTAAGGTATGGCCTGCCAAACTGATTCTAAAAATCTGGAATGTTGCAATGAACAATGCAGTGTCTTTAGCTTCAATACTGCAGGTTATCGTAGTGTTTGGCGTGTAGTAAAGTCGTGTGAAATACTTAATTACCGCTTAAGTTTGCGCAAACGGTAACCTTTTGCCAAGTGTTACTGGAGTTAGTGTGTGGTGTTGGTTGGATGCTGCTATCAACAATCCAGCACAGATGCTAGTCTCAAGGTCCAGTGCGTGGATTTTGTAGGCAAAATAATTTCAATCCTTTGCCCTTTTTATATGATTATGTAATGTCACAAGCATGATTAAAATGCAATTTCCCAATACTCTTGGGCATTTTATGCAGCTTATTCCACTTTCAGCCATGTGTATTTGTTTGACATTTTTAAGGTTTGAAAGTCATCAAATGTGTTATAAAACTGAAAAGATAACATGTCAGACAGAATAAATATTTTTTTTTACAATACATTCACATTAACATCATTATTGTAGGGTTAGAAGCATGTCTCTACAACTTATGTTCTGTACTGAAGCTGTAAAGCATTTTGATGTTACATAATTACACACCATGCATTGTTGACCACGGCATGAATAAGCAGCCTTTCTCTCTTACGTATATCTTAGTATACAGGCGTACCGTAATCACCTGAAGCTTGACAATGTAAAGTCAGCAATTCACCTGGATGCTTCTCAGTCATGGGAGAACTGGAGTGGGTTTGAGCCCGACTCCCTGGACATAGTGATCAACCTCAACATGATACACATATCTCCTATAGCCTGTACGAAGGTAAGAAATGTACTTTTCCTAATCAACTATACATCAGCTATGCTGCTTGTACTGTTAACCACATGCAGATGGTTTTTCATGTTATGATTTTCCTGAGTATTTGTTCATGTGTATTTCTTTGATTGTTCCTAGGGCTTATTCAAAGGTGCAGGAGTAATCTTGAAACCACAAGGACTGCTCCTAACTTACGGGGTATAGACATTTTATAATCTTATTCAGCCATGTAGCAATTTCACCAACAGCACCTCACAGTAAAATGTATTTTGCTAGTAATTACACACTTGTTACACTACATGGGTTTGCAGTCACAGATAGTACAAGGTTGGGCCTCTTACAATATCTTATGATGCAGTTTTGCACACACTCTCTGCTGCATTCTATGTGTTTTATATGGTTGCTAGTCTATGCAATTGTCAACATTATGCTTTACATGCTAAACTAAAAGAAGCCTCTTCATCAGATTGTATTCATTTTATAAGTAAATAAACACATTTAGCGTCAGGTCTTTATGTTTATATCAATGTCAGGCTTACTGTTAATACCACCTTGACAATTGATCCTTTAGCCCTACTCAGTGAATGGAGTGATCACACCGCAAAGCAATGTTGACTTTGATTACAGCTTGAGACAAAGGTAAGATTTAGTGTCACACATAACATGCCAATACTTCACCAATATCACCTGTCTGGTTAAGCTTTGCATTTGTATTTTAGTTTTTTTAATATCAGTCGGCATAGCACAAACTGATAGCTTATATGTATGCCATGAAGAATAACTTTAATTGACCTAAATCAAAACAGACGGATAGCTTATATGTATGCCATGAAGAATAACCTAATTGACCTAAATCAAAACAAACTGATTGCTTATATGTATGCCATGAAGAATAACGTCAATGACCCTAATCAAAGCAAACTAATCTAAGGCAGTGGCCCTCCATCCTGTCCCCAGAGCCCCTCTGCCCTGTTTGTCCTCTATCTGTGTTCAAGCGCACCTAGCTGTAATCAGCGTGGTTAAAGCGTTCCTCATTAGCTACGTGAGGTGTGTGTAAAGTCAGCTAATCAAGGGGTCCAGCATGCAGAGCAGGGAATGATGGGAAACGTGTGGAGCAGAGGGGAGCAGGGGAGCAGTATTGGGGAGCAGGGGAGCAGTATTGGGGACCAGTGCTCTGAGGGGAGCGGTATTGGGGACCAGTGCTCTGAGGGGAGCGGTATTGGGGACCAGTGCTCTGAGGGGAGCAGTATTGGGGACCAGTGCTCTGAGGGGAGCGGTATTGGGGACCAGTGCTCTGAGGGGAACGGTATTGGGGACCAGTGCTCTGAGGGGAGCGGTATTGGGGACCAGTGCTCTGAGGGGAGCGGTATTGGGGACCAGTGCTCTGAGGGGAACGGTATTGGGGACCAGTGCTCCGAGGGGAGCGGTAATTGGGGAGCAGGGGAGCAGTATTGGGGAGTGTTCCGAGGGCTTTCATTCTTCACCGAAGTCAGACGCTCTTTCTGGTCTTACAGGAATCCTGAGTGGGGTTTGAGAGACGTCTCTTTTCTCAATTCCCTGGCAGAAGAAAATGGACTGTTTCTTCAGAAGATGGTGAGTTAACAAAAACAGTTGCAAGTAATGGTCTGAACGTAAATTATAAGTAACATAACCATAGGTGATGGATTGATCGTGAGTTGTAGTGTGTTGACCTTTTCAGTTTGGGGTTTTTAAATATGCCCTGTGTGATATCAACATTTATGACTTTTTGTTGTTGCTTTGTTTAGGTTGATATGCCTGCAAATAACAAGTGCCTCCTGTTTCGTAAGGAAAGCCAAGTATAACTCAGTATTTTTGCCAAGTTTTAAAATTGATTCTCAGTGCACTTTGTAAATAAGCCTGCCAAACTGAATAAAATACCGCTTAATGTTTGATTCACTCACTCATTCTTTTCACTCTTTAACAACACAGAAAATGTGCCATGTTCTATGGGTTATCTCTAAAAACAAAAGCATCATTTTATGTAATATTTTATTAAGAATCATGATGAAAACTACCCAGAAATGGGAATAAAGTTTACGCCATTTTAAATGCATACTAATGATGAAGTACTGAAAGTGGTTTGCAAGTCAAGCAGATCTATAGCCTTTCTTTTAAACACTTGGTTATTGCTTTTCTGTAGTTTTACAAGCACTCTGGTCTGTTGTCTTCTGAAAAAGAGATCAGATATACAAAAATGGAAAAAATACAAAAAAGGAGGTGCCTTTGGAAGCAGACTCACCATGTTCAAGTTTTGTCAAAAATAGCTCTTACCACAGTGAGTGCAAGTATTGTGAGACATGTGACAAGTATAAGTAGGATGAGGTTAATTGGTACCACCAGAAAACCTTATTATAGTTTTGCAATATTGATATGTGTTTACTTATTGATTCCACTTTACTAGCATGGCTATATAATTTGCCAGTGTGCTGAACATATACACATTCCAGTTAGCTACTTAACTACTAATTCAAGATATTTTCTTTTCATGCAGAAATCTGTTTTGATGTCTAGTATTTCACAAGTACTGTACAATTGTCATTAAATGTTACCATATGAACATCCTTGCTTTATGAACCTTCCTGACTCACTGACAATGAAAAATTAACCCAGTCCTTCTGTGTTGGGTAGTCTAGCTGTAACTAGCTGTAGCGATGTTAAATCAAGCAGCAATATACAGGCTAACGTAGGCAACACTGAGTTTGTTCTCTTTGGAATGCATTCATTTGTGTTGTTGGGCCTTTAAGATGCCTCGTCTTCATCCACTGGATTGAAGTGAAATGAAATAATATAGTATTATATAATTCTGTGCATATGACTGCACTGAGAGTTTGTCAGTTAGGTTGAGGCTTACATAAGCAGTTTTTTTGTATCTTCATCAAATATCTGCCAAATGAATGTCTGTCTTAATGTACAGACCAAATCCTAATCTTGGAATCGTCGAAGCATTTCACAAGTCTTCTTCTCTAGCACCTCGTGGATCTTTTTTAATCGCCTCTCAGAGACGGGCCGCACGTAGCTGTCGGGCTTGATCACAGCCATGCCGTCCTGAACCTCACCAATGACCAGAAGAGCTCCGTCACTCATGGTGATGTTTGGGCAAGGGCACGACCAGTCCATTTTGGCCAGCGTCACCTCCAGGTGTCGGGTGTTGAAGAAAGCCAGCCCCATCTTGTCATCCCGAAGCACTTCCTCCAGGCTGAAACGGGCTATTCCCGAGTCCAAGTCCTCTATCAACTCCGTCAGTTTCCCCACGATGGCGAAATCGCTGCGGCACAAACTCGGCACCATCTTGCTCTTGACCCGGCACGTCTTACACGGTCGGCTCTTTAACTGGGGGCAGTTGGCGTCACATTCTGCCTTGTTCCGAAAGCTGTTGGCATTGCCCTGGCAACCTCCGTAGGCAAACGCCTGGCACTGCTTCATCGCGGAGTTGTATGCCCACCGAGCTTCCCAGGACTTGCAGGGACCTTGGACGGCGGGCAGCAGGCAGATGCCCGTACCCTCGTGCTGGCACGACGCGCGACACTCCTCGTAAGTCTCGAATCGGTTGCGGCTACCCTCGCAGCCCCCGTGGGTAAACGCCAGGCACGACCCCTGCTTGGTGTCGTAGTACCAGTCCACGTTGCGCTCGCCGCATTCCCGCCGGTCCACCTCTGCCAGGCAGTCCGCCGGGGAGAAAGGGTTTCCCATGGCCATGTTCAGCTCGGGGTCGTCCAGGAAGTCGTCTTCGGATCGCCGGACGACCGACAGCGGGTAGTCGGCGCGCAAGATCCCGACCGCGTTCCGGGCTACGCAGGTGTAGATGCCTGTGTCCCACACCTGGGCGTTGTAAACCACCAGCTGGCCGATGTTGGTGATCACCACGTTGCCGTACATCTGGTCGGGCCTCATGAGGATCCTCTCCCTGCGCTCGGACTGCTTCTCCCAGGTGATGTCAGGTCTGGGCTTGCCGAGGACGTCGCAGTGGAAGCTGACGGTGCCGCCGACATACACGGACTGGTGGCTGGGGTTGCTGTAGAGCGTCGGCGGAAGGGGATCCTCCAGGTAAGCCGTCGGGGTCGGGAACGCCGTCGTGTCTTGGGGCAACGGGCTAGGCTGCGGACCTGCCAGGTGGTAGCGGCAGGTCACCACAGTGAGGGTGGCTCCGCGGACGCAGGCCTCGGCGTCCATGAAGCAGAGGTTGAAGTAGGTCAGCCCGTCGGACGCGCAGGTGAAACTGGGCTCCTTCTCGCAGCGGTCCTGGCACTTGCATATGGGCTGGCCTTCCCAGATGGCACAGGTGGATCCCTGTTGGCTGCAGATAAACCCTTGGCAGGTGGCATCAGAGCCTTCCCCACTCTTCGCCGTCTCCCCTGCCCGTCCGTCTGGCTGGGCTGGGAAGTCGTCGGCGAAACGGGCAGCAACGCAGCTGTATAGACCGCACACATTGGTGCAGCACTTCTCAAAGTCTGCGCAGTCCTGCGGAACACAAATGGCAAGGAAAAGGGTTGTGACATTGTCACATTAAATGTGCAAGAGGTTCTCTGGTGTTTAACAGGAAGTCTCTCCAGAAAATGTTACAATTTTGAGAAGCTGCTGTCACTCAATCAGTTTTGTCTTTATTAATTGGATAGGCCTACCTAACAGAGGCTTGGCTTTGAGTTTTGAGTCTCATGCTTCTCTAGGCCTTCACAGGGCCATCCAGGGATACTGTCATTCAGATTCTAACTAATAATCCAACCCTCATTTTACTATCAATTTACAAACTTATGAGTTCCTTTTGACTAATACAAAAGTCAGATGTCCCAATAGTATTTGGTGCTAACTAATGCTAGCAAATATACATACATACATATGTCCTGTGAATTAAAGTACAAAGGGAAACATGAGTGATAATATAGTCTCTCTTTATAGTAGACGTGTAACATAATGTATAGTTCACATATTAGTTTAGCCGATATTAGTTTTCATTTTCAGTAGCTTTTTTTATAATAATAATGGATTTTGCCGAATATCACCCAGTGCAACGTCCAACAGAATGTCCTAAACAATGAACTGTACGTCACTCAGATTCTCCAATGAAAGTAATATTTTGGTATGTTCTGAACCTAAATGATGCTTTGAAGGAATAACAACATGAGAGCGTCATCTTGATGCAGAGTTGCATGTAGCATGCTAATAATGTACCGTACAGAATGTATCCTAATGCACGCGCAAGTATTACGTATTGTTAACGGATATACCACCATCAAGGTGAAGTGGAAGATCATGGAGATGATGTATTTTAAGAACTAGGCTACGTAATGTACAATAAAATGCAAGTTAACAGTTATACAGAACACCTGACAATAGAATGTGGATTAAATAATGATGTTCATGAAGGCGTTCCATAAAACATCTATGCGTACTGATCATGCAATTTTCATCGTCTGGGCCGCTGGAAACAGCTCTCCAAAAGTAGGAACTATGCATGTTCTGAGGGTGCACATGCTGAAGTCTAATTTTAAAAATAAGAACAATGACATTTGAACTCTGAACAGATTATATACATTTATTAAGTATGCTGTTTTTATTAATATTCCAATTAAGTAGCTTTTTCATTCTTAATTTGTATAAAAACGCACTACTATCAAGTTGAACTAAATATGTTAGATTCATTTTTAAAACCACCACCGACTTTTAAACCTTGAATCGTGTTTGTTGCATAAGATCTGATCCCAAAGGCAATTATCTGTCTCTCTCTCTGCTATCGAACATATAATGTGGAACGTGATAAACGTCACATTCGTCGCTACTTCAATCAATTGCATAAAGTTATAACAATACCTGGTCGACTTCACATTCGCGTTCGCAGGTGCTTTGTGCATCAACCCATAGGTTGGCATTCAACTTGTTGGGACAAACACCTGAGTGTTCGGACTTGGCTGCAGGGAGTCTTGCACACTGGGAATCCTGAGGAAACGTGTCGAGAAGAAAAAGGAGACAAAGAGAAAGTGTGAAAATACACGATCCTCTTCCTCTCCGTTTTGCGCAACGCGCATAACTGTTTATATAAAAATAAACGGCCAAAGTATATTTGAAAAGTTGCTGTGACCAATCACCGGTTATTTCCATAACTCCAAATGTTGCTCCTCAGTGAAAGTCCACTGTGCATGCTGTTAAACATAAAAAGTAACACCCGCAAAAATTGTTAACAAAATTATACGGAAGAATATTGATCCAATAGACAAGCATCCAATGGCAGTTGACCCGTCAAAGACAAACAGTCAAAAAATGAATTGATGATCTAAACAAATGACGGCAAATGTCCCTGTGAAACAACAGAGACAAAGTCCAAGTGTCTAGTGAAAAGGTAGACCCCTCGACCACCCCCTCTGCCTCTGTGTGGAGAGACTGAAAGCTATTATGATGGGGCACCATGCGCCAAGCAACTGGACAAACATTGTAAAGACATCAAAAGGAACGTTTCCTCATAGACAAGCTGTCCTAAAAACCTTATTGCACACCCAGACACTCCGGTGAGAAATGCCATGTATCATCTTGTCTCAAGTCTGATTTTAGTACACTTACATTTCTGTATTAGGACCGTGACTCAGCTGTTTTGAAGTGGTCTCATGAAGTTTGTCTGCCTCAGTTCCAACTCCAAAATGAAATCTTTTGGAGTTGCAGTTGAACTGACAGAGGTAATTTCGTATCGCCTAACAAAGGCCCAGTGGTTGTTTTGTCATAGATCAAATTGCTACACAACGCCTGTTCCAACAACTGCATGTGATTTGTGAAAGTTATTTACATAATTTTTTTTTCATACATTGAATATTATGGGCAATCTACACAGATGTTTTATCAGCATCACTGAAGCTACTCAGGCAAAACATTATAAGGCGCAGTCACGTTAACCTCCTAATTTTCAATACCCTCCGACCAATCTTTGTCCCACTGGACTCCAGGCCCCATGAGAAACCAAGCCCCTTCTTTTCTTTCGCTATGACCCTTCAACCTTGAAGTGACTTCTGACCGCTGTTTGTAAGAACCGAGGAGACGTCCATGTTCAGCTTATGGGGGTGTATGGAATGTCCAACAAGCCACGGAGACTAATCAATTCAGCACCCCCTGTGGGTTTTACTGCGTACGAGCATGGTGTCCTTAGACCTGCTATGGTTTAAAGGCCGGGACCTCCGAGATGGACAATAGCGAACAAAAATTCCCACAGGCATCTTTGTTGAACTTATTCAACCGCACAATGGTTCCCTGTAGCCCTGCTCTAAGCAATCCTATTGCGCTAAGAGGCGATCACAAATAGGTTGGAAAAAAAGTCACCTTGCAATTTTGATGCAAAGCCATCGAATTCAAATGCGAATGAGGCCACAGCCTAAGCATTTAAATGCATGCGCTTAAGAGAACATTTTTGGATGTTCTTTCTGTTTTATTTTCAGATATGAAAGTAGTAATTTTTATAACAAACTTCCATTCAAATTGTTCATAAATAACTCGTTATATTTTACTATATGGATGAAAACTATGTTTCACTGTATGGATGAAAACTATGTTTCACTATATGGATGAAAACTCTGAATATAAGTGCAACGGCTGTAAGCCTGATCGCTTTTCTGAGTGGCCTATTTTTTTTATCAAACTGTCAAATTATTTTGTTGATTAAATAATCTCAATATCTCAATGCATTTTAAGAATCAGCCTATTTCCCATTCGCTCTTCCTTTCAAATCATGGGTTAACTCAAAGCAAAATCGATGTAAACTAAAACAGCTGCAAATTAAGTAAATTATATGAACGCCTGCCCTGTGCGCAAAACTCCTTTTCATTCTCGTTCACTGTCTGTTGACAGCTGTCATCAAGAGCACAAACTTCATGGCATTGTTTATGTGAAAGCGCGCCTGCGCATGCACCCAATATTTCGAAACGTCAGAGGGACACAACTTGCAGTTTGACGCTTTACGGTTGACATGCAGATTGATGGTATATTTTTGAACATGGATATTTGTTGGTGTAGCGCTTCGGTTATAAAAAATATACCCGACTAATGGCTTTACTGGTCAGCGGGTAGTTTCTCTGTTTTTCATACAATGGATGGATGCGAGTTGATTGATGCCACACGTCTCTTTGGTGGAAAGATGATGTCAAAAAAGACCACCCGTAGAATCAGGGCACTTGCATCTATTTTTCTCTGCATCGCCGCCCTCTTCTTGTCCGTTACTGCGTTACTGACCTCGCACTGGTGTATAGGTACGCAGAGGGTTCCGAAACCTAGTTGCTCGAAGCAGCGGCAGCACAACTGCATCGACCACCACGGCGTGAACGAGACCGACTCCACTAAAGTTGTGTACAGCTGGGAGACCGGAGATGACAGGTTTCTGTTTAGATATTTCCACACGGGGATATGGTACTCCTGTGAGGAAGACATCCACGTGGAAGGTAAGCATCTGGCCAAGTGCAGTCAGACTTGCAGGTGATAGCTTGAAGTTTCTTGCTCGTACTTTGTAATGTTGTGCAGGAACGCGCTCGAACCCAACGTTGTATTTGTGCAGCACAAGTTCAAGGCTGTATAATCAGTTTGCCTTCAGCACAAATAACCTCCCAAAATGACAATTTACATGTACAAACTGAAGACTGTAGACGGCCTGTGACGTACAATCTTCATTATTACAGAAATAAATTCCAAAGAACACTTGAGGACCACTTAAGTGGTCCCCAAGCAAAGCTTTTTTTTGTGAGTATAGTTTTGTGCATCCACAGGAATTTTGTAGTTGTCAGGCAAAATATTTCCCTTCTCCATTCCTCTCATTCTATTGTCTCCAAGCTTTAAGTTGGAAAAAACATCTTTCCTCTAAGGTTCTCTGTCTGTGGCGTTTCAGACGTATGTCTCTATATCTATGGTGGAAGTGCCTTCACCTCCAACGAATATTGAACAATTATACATTACTATGACTGTCTGTTACTATGGAGGGGTGGTGGTTAAAGATGCAGTCTGCAATTCTGGTGAAAGGCTGTTGACATTTAGCTTGAAGGCCAGTCAAATTGCATCCCTCCCTTCTGTGCGAGGCATTGTTGACTGGAACTGTTTATGGCTCGGTCCGAGCCACTATGGTTGTTTCTTATTTCAAGTTCAAGGACTGTGTACAAACACCAGCTTTTTTTGAGTGCACATGCTTAATGGACAGTTATGTTTCACAAAAAAGTGTGTTGGGTTAGAATCGCGGAATCACGTTCAACTGATCAAAAAGTACATTGGATTAGAATCGCGGACTCACCTTTAACGGATCAAAAAGTCTATTGGATTAGAATCACGGAGTCACCTTTAACTGGTCAGCTAAAGGCGGGGCGGGGGCGGGCCCCCTGAGGCCCCTGTGTACGGTGGCATGTGATAAATGCATGTGATTTCTGTCGTCTTGCGGCCCCAGACTGGCCGACGCTTAATCTCCACACTTCAAGCGGAAATGAAAAGCTTGTATGCCGTATCAAGTTGTAACACAGCAAGCGCTAAGCCTCCCCCCTACCCCTCACCCCTCTGCTCCCCTCCTCCGTCTCTAATGCAGGAGTCAATTCATCAGTGGAGCTGCCCAGCTCAGTGTCGTCTCATGAGAGAGAAGAGCTCAGCAACAACAGCTGTTTGATGTCCTTCTAGTGTGCTTAGTTCCAGTGTGACATCAATGGATTTTTCCTCCCTTTCTCTCGGTCTCTCTCCATCTCTTTCATTCACACACACAGACAGACACACACACACACACACACACACACACACACACACACACACACACACACACACACACACACACACACACACACAGAGATACACACACACACACACACACACACACACACACACACACAGACACACACACACACACACACACACACACACACACACACACCACCTGGGTCAAAGACTGGAGAATATTTGCAAGCAAGCCATCAAGTAATATGACATGTCATAAACCCTGATCCCCCCTGGGTTTCCTAATACAGTTTTGTGAGCTGAAAATAGTCAGAATTGCATCAATATAAGTTGGAACCAGAGCTTGGAGATAAAACTGTGTGAGTGTGTGAAATGAGAGACAGAGAAGGAAAACCAAAATCCAAGGATGTCATGTGATCCAAGTCTACAGTGCCATTTTATATCCATGACATTTTATGAAAAGCCATAAATATGAATTAATCACACATAAAAAAAAAGCTTAAAGTAAAGATGGGTAGAATGTTTGGTTGTCTAAATGACTCCTTGGTTAAATGAAACTGAATTAAAAGGTTTGTAAATGTAAGGACTGTCCATGGAGATGTGTTGATGCTTTAGGCAGTAGAACTTGGTGGTTGTGGTGTGTACTTTGAATGAACCATTGATTGACGTGCTGCGAAGAATGCCTTCACAGCCATGAGCTCTGACGTGTCCCATAATCCACTGCCACGTTGTCTCACACAGCCATAGAGCTTTAATGAGGATTAGGTAACAGGAGTTGATGAGTTTTCGGAGCAGATGTCATCAGTTTTCTGATTGTCTGAATTAATCATTACGAGTTGTCTGGAAATCCAGTCTGCGAGACGTGGGGACAGTTACGAAAATGAGAAATCTAATGTGAGAAGACAGCTGACAGAGATGTGAAGTTGCCTCTCTTTCATTTTCAGGCGCTGAAAATAAGTTTAGGTTGGTTTCGTGTGACCGTTTCCATGACAATCTGGCCTGTTGCAACTCGATGGCTCTTTCAAGCAAATTACCTGTTCATAGACTCTATAAATAAGTCAGTCAACAGGCAGGCTTTTTTATGTACTAATATTTTCTTGTAATTGAAAAGAGAAGTCGCGCTGCTTAACCTTGTTAATGTTATTGGAGGCTCTCATGTTTAATATGATCACAAACAACTTAATAAATATCTTGTTAAGGAATATTTTAAATGGAGTGTGTTCGTTTAAGTTCGTTCAGTTGCCTGAGGTGACAAAAAATAATTACATGGATATAGTTATGTAATTACATGGATGCCTAGTCAACTTGTCGTGGTTGTTGTTTTTGCAAGTAATTCACGTCTCTCAAAAATTCTGTGGTGCCTGTGCAATCTCTTCCAGTAATCACAGGGCATTAGATTAAAGGAGAAGTAAGTCGTTTTTTTGTGAAAAAATAAATACAAATTCCTGTGGATGTGATGAAATGATGATGTAACTCTGGAGGCATGAAAAAAGCAATTTGTTTCCCAGCATTTGTGTCCCTTTTTTGACCCCCGTTCATGTATTTATTTGATTTATTTATCATGTTAATATTTACATTTCAGGATCCTCTGAATGGATGAGAAATGCACAAATCACCTCAAACAAAGAATCAAGATGCATAGAAAGCACAGGATAGTCAGCACAGTAATCAACACATGTCCTTCAGAAATACATCATTATTGTTGGTCTAGAAGCATCAAGCTTTTCACAACACAAAAAAAAAAACTTTTGCCTCTGCTTTTAGCTCACGTAACTGTACCTCATGTTCAGCCATTACTGTGTGCTTTTTTGAGAACGTTTTTTGCTGCTTTGCTTGTATATAAGGACCATGATACCAGCACGCGGTGCCCACACAACTCGTTTGGCATGATTTGTACGTAGTTCGCCGCCTACTGAATGTTCATCACTGAAATACTGGCTTTGTCTGGCTTATGCAGGGGAGGAGAGGTGCCGAAGCTTCATAGATCTCGCCCCAGCATCATCAAGAGGTGAGTCATCCCACTGTGGAAGGAGCAGGAAACATCCCAAACCATCTCGCCCCCGTGGTCCCAACACGGCCTGGGCTGCAAATCAATCATTCTGATTAATATGCAGCAAATCAAGTGTGATGAAATCTGCCATCAGTCACTCAACAATAAATCTCATTGAAGGCAGTGAATAGAGTGTGTTCAAATCTGGCATTCAGCCACAGTGAATCAAGCAATGAATCTCATTGCATTCATCGGCATTGTAATGCTATATAGACCCCTTGAGTCCCGAACGGAGCTATAAGCAGCTTAACAGGCAGCCACCAGACCTTCACCCCGGGTCAGTGACCCCAAGCAGTCTGCACAGCTTTCAAGCACCAGGATCCATTCGCTGTATATGACAACACTGGATTCATCACACGCGATAGACTATTTACAGTTGTGACGAGGAATTAGACAGCATTGAGAGTCGTAAAGGTGCGTGATGTGTTTTCCTCGGCACGGTTGCTCTTAGAGAGCAAGGTCAGTCCAAGGGCATCGCCCTCATCTGGTCTTTATGTAATGCTTGGAGTAATCGGTCTCATCCCATGGTGCAGTATTGGCTTCCAGCAATTGGGGGACAGAACTTATTTGTACTTCTTGGGGATTCTTGTCCGTCTTTTCATGACTTTGTACATCCCATTTATCCCTGTTTGATCCCATCGATCGGCTGATTGTTTCTTTTACTTTACTTTGGTTGTTCTATATAGAATTCCTTTGCTCAACACTTCTTACTTCTCACTATTCTCCGACCCGAATGACGTCAAAGTCTGTGTGCTGACATTTGGCATAGAAGGATAGTTGTTGGACGAAAAAAAGAAGCCACCATTTGAGCCACGACCTGTAACTTCTCATTTCTTGTGTCAATTCTTTGTCAGCACAGATCCTTGCTGCTAATATTCATACAAAATGACTCGTATTTCTAAGAAGTGATTTTGCTGTTCCTGTCACCCTTTGCTCTGCTCCTTGTCATGACGCATGGACACAAACATACACTACATACACTACTTTAAGCACTTTCAGCTGCATTGCTTTGTATGAAAGGTGCTATACAAATAAAGTTCATTATTATTATTATTACCGCACAGTGACGTGTACTACACGCTCCTTCTCCTGCAGATGTTCTCTGGTTGTCTGTGATCTCCGAGGTCCTGTACATCAGCTTCCTGTTGGTGGGCTTCAGCCTCATGTGTGCAGAGCTATTCCACTCGAGCGACGTGATCGACGGGCTCAAGCTGAACGCCTTCGCCGCTATTTTCACTGTCCTCTCAGGTACTGCATCAGTAGGGGGCAGTGCCCTCGACCACTGGGCCTGTGGGGAATGCATGCTGTTAAGAAGCAGAAGCAGAAGTCTGTGTGTGATGTGTGTGTGTGTGTGTGTGTGTGTGTGTGATATGTGTGTGTGTGTGTGTGTGTGATATGTGTGTGTGTGTGTGTGTTTGTGTGTGTGTGTGTGTGTGTGTGATGTGTGTGTGTGTGTGTGTGATATGTGTGTGTGTGTGTGTGTGTTTGTGTTTGGGTGTGTGTGTGTGTGTGTGTGTGTGTGCGGGGGGGGGGGGGGGGGGGTTGCTTTCAAATTTCAAATTTTTTACATTTTACATTTAATTGTTGTTTTGACACATTACAGGTAATGTGCTAAGTTGAAACTGAATAAACACATCTAAAAGACTTGAAATGAGGAAATTAGTTTTGTAGTTGAACAGTTTTGTAGAGAGTAGAATGAGAGTGGCAAATGGTGATCAAATAACCCAACGTGCTGCTGTGTCAGGACTCCTGGGTATGGTGGCGCACATGATGTACACCCAAGTCTTCCAGGTGACCGCCAACCATGGACCTCGAGAGTGGAGGCCCTACACCTGGGACTACGGCTGGTCCTTCGGGTAGGCAACGGCTATTTCACCACACCTGGATTATACTCGAGGCAAAAAAAGTGATCTCAAATGTGCTACCACTTTACACCAGTAGGTGGCTCTCCCTCATAGTGTTAGTGTGGAGGAGTTTCAGAGGGGAACATTTTTTTCGCAGAAAACTGCAAAAAAGTTTTGTCACATCAGACATAGTTTCAATTTCTTGCAAATGAATGCACACTTTTCAAACAATTGTGTTATTATTAATTTGACCATTTTTATCAGACGTAGTTTAACAATAATTCCCATTCCACAACCTAAAGAAGGAAGATCCTGTGATAAGTAATGATGAACCACAAGAGCTGATATAATATAATAGCTCAGGCAACACATTTAATGAACAATAAACACTTTTTCTTCTGTCTTGTCTGGCCTGGGGAGGATTTAAGACAAGAACTCCCAGTGTCATATATTTTCTAAGAAACTACAAACTAATTCATTTTTGAAAAGTTAATCACACTAGAATCATAATATAATATAGTTTACACACATTTAATAAACAGTATCTTGTTTCAGAATGGCTTGGGGTTCGTTCACTTGTTGCATGGGCGCCTCAGTGACCACCCTCAACTCTTACACAAAGACCGTCATTGAGTTCCGCAACCGACGCAAGACATTCGGGCAGGGTCACCGCAAGAAGCAGGCCTTCCTCGACGACCAGGGCATCAGCGACCTCCGCAACCGGCCTCTGCCTTCGGTGTCCGAGTCCGTGGATGAGAAGGCGGAGACAGAGTGCAATGGCGTGGAGACACATCAACCATCTCCTCAGCCCAGCCAGAAATCAGACATGCAGACACAAACCATGGAGGAAGACCAGTGCTGAGTAGTACTGATTAGAAGCATTGGTGCTTAAAGAAAGGGAGGATTAAAGAGAGTTGGAGAGAGAGAGAGAGAGAGAGAGAGAGAGAGAGAGAGAGGAACACAAATCCTGGGAACTGTATTCGCAAAGAAAAAGAAACACTTCTGAACCAGGAGAGTGTTGTTAGCGTGGAGATTGTCTCATTAAGAAATTGTCCTTTAAGAAAACAAGGGAGTTTTTTTTATTTAGGAAATATGAATAAGAAGAGGCACACAAAGAGGCACATTTTTCAAAGAACAGCGCTGTTTTTGGTGTGGTCGCTGAGGAAAATAAACAGAATGTTAATTAACAGTGTTGATTACAGTTAATTAACAAGTTGATTAACAGTGTTGTACCCTTTGAGCCACCTTTTATCCTCAGTAACTGTGAATACTGTGAAGGGACTGGACATTTCTTACAGCTGCTGTAATGCACAAGCATGTTGGGTGGTGATTTAGTGTCACAGGACTTTTACATTATACAAACCTGGTCCAGAAAGTGAGCTTGTATTGTCTGTTGTATATCTGTAATTCTTTACTGCTTCTCAATCCGACAGAAAACATTCCGTATCACAGTGGTGTCATTGTCCTAGAATATACGGTTCAGATTATCTTGCAGATTCAGTGTAGAATTCATGGAAAACATTCTTATGTAATACTAGATCGTTTCATGTACATCATATACCGCTGCGTTGGATATGTGTGGCAACTGAAGAAAGATACCCTTCAGAAGAAATGTCAAAAGAGAAGTAATTGCAATGCCGTGGTTCTGGTGTATTTCTCTGATTATAACACAACATCCTCAACAGATCCATGATTATGGTCAGAAGAGAACACGTAAAGTCAAAAGTAAAACAATCAAAACAGTTGCAATTTACTTCTAATCATGTTGCTCTGGATTGTTTTGTATTGCATTGTAAAAAGAAAATTGTAAAATTGTATAAAAAAAAAAAGATATACTGTGGTCCAGATCAAACATCCTCTAATCCTCAATATATATGCAAACAAACTGTCTTCTGCCTCTCGTCTTTATATAATTTTGCCTTTTGTGGTCTATGGACAGCCTAAATGCAAATGAATGGCATTGGCATTACAGTGTTGATTATATTCCCTTAACTTCACATTACAGCAGGGTCCCATTTTATTTGTACCATACTGAACTTCTCAACTGTGAACTTCTCAACTCATATGTTATGTAGCCTTGAATGTTTGAAACATTTAGTACAGGTTATGAGGACTTTGAGGTGATATCTTGTGAATGAGAGAACCAATGTCAATGAGAAGCTCTATGGTTGTGTTTACATAAGGCCCAACAACAGCTGTTTATTTCAGTGGTACTTGCAAATATGCTCTTGTGTCACTTTCAGTAGACATGCACACAAACCTGGTTTTATTTGCAAGAGGAAGTGGCGTTTGTGGTTTGCAAATGACATGAATGAGATGCACAGGTTGTCACGAACTGTTGCTCCTGGATACAGTTTCACAATTGAATTATTCTGAATGAACAACAGAAGATATTTTGAGGTAATCTTTTTTTCCCATTAGGCCTTCATGTTAAGTTAAGTGTAAGTTACACTACGTAGCAAAATATCATGAGGCAACACAAAGCTTGGTCCAAAAGGCGCCATATCTCCTTAACCTCGGGTAGCCTGTATGAATGCTGGAAGAGATTTAGTTCACTCTGCCTAATTTACATCAACAAATTCAATTAATTTCAAGTTTGCTGTACGAGGGGTCCTAATTTTTTTTCAAACATTACTTTTCAAAGGCATCTGTGTTCTTGTGCCCAAAGTTAGACTACTTCCCAGTTGTCAGTAGTCTGGAGCATATATGGAAATATGACATTATGCAAATCCATCTATGGTCATCAGGCGTCTAGAGAGTTGGGTGTCATGTCACATCTGTTCCTCCTGTAACAACAATGTTGCGAGGGATTATCCCAGTTTTAATTGTGAGTTTTGTTGGGATTATGGCCATATATGACCAATCCGAATTCAGCAAACCAGGGGATTATTTATTAGGAGGCCTGTTTAAACTTCATGATGGTCAAGGAAATCGTTCCAAAAAGCCAGAAGCATTGGAATGTCACAAGTAAGTGCAAATTCTATCATTGAATTGATAAAAGGCTGTATTTCTTAAATCTGACTTCATAAAAGTTACTATTACAAGAATGTATCCACACTCATAACAGAATTGATAGGAATTTGCTCAATCCTTAACACAGTTTTACCGTCACCGCTTGCTTCACTTAGCAACATTTGCTTAATTGTAACACCAGCCTCAAACACTTAGATTTCAGTTTACGTCTGCGAGCTACAAACGAATGCAAGTGATGAGGTTCACCGTCGAGGAGATCAACAACAGTACGGAGCTGCTTCCAGGGGTGAACCTGGGTTACGAGATCTTCGACTACTGCTCCGACATAGGCAGCCTTCTGTCTGCGGTGGATTTCTTGGCTTGTGGGAACTCCATTCACACAGGGGCCAAACGAGCCTGTCGACCCAAAGTCATCTCCGTCACCGGCCCGTTTGGGAGCACCGAGACCATCACCGTGTCTCAGCTGTTTCTGTTTAACCATCTGCCTATAGTAAGTTTAACCCAAGGCTTACTACTCTGGTGTTATTGCCATAAAGCCATAAGGTGTTTCTTTACATTCACAACAACGTTTTGAAATACAGAGGCAATGTCATCTTACTCACCTCTCTGAATATTTTCAATTTGCAGGTGACCCATGGAGCTACTAGCGTTCAACTCAGCAACAGGGAGAGGTTCCCCTCCTTTTTCCGCACGTCTCCCAGTGACAAGTTCCAAGTGCAAGCTATTGTCCAGATTCTGAAAGAGTTTAAATGGAACTGGGTGGCCTTCATTGGCGGTGACACCGACTACAGTCGAGATGCTTTACGGGTGTTTGAGAGCGAAGCACGGTTGGCTAATGTCTGTTTGGCTTACCGAGGCATAATCTCAGTCAAGGATGATTCTCAAAACGAGAACGTGTTGAAGGTGATCAATGAACAGAGGATAGGCGTTGTTGTGCTCTTTGCCCACATAGAACACGTTACTAGCTTCCTAAGGGTGGCAATAAAAAAAAAAGTGCGAAAGGTTTGGATAGGAAGTGAGACGTGGTCCTTGAGCACAGAACTGGTTAAGGAGAACAACATAGACAGTATTGGCACCGTGTTGGGGGTGACATTGCAGCAAATGGCTCCGCTGAATGGGTTGAGTGAGTTCATTCGCAAGTCTCTGAATTCTACACAGTCACCGCCTCCGGTCTCCAGTGAAACGTGCGGCCAGAGATGTGATGAATGCACAAACGCGACGGCCGAGACAATAATTTCACAGGAGTCCACCTTCAGTTTTAGCATTTACTCAGCAATACATGCCGTAGCTCATGCGCTCCACACAATCCTGTCTTGCAATTCGTCATCTTGCAGGAATTCCACTGTTGAACCTCAGATGGTAAGTGAGTGTGTTTAACAGCATTACTTTACTGTCTGTGATGACATTTATATGTGGTATACAGTATTGAGAGTAGGGGACACCTAATCTGATGGGTATGCAAAATGTGACAAGTTTAGGTTGGTGTTGTCCAAATTGTCTGTTATCAGCTTGAATTTTTTCATCAGAAAGTTATTGGTATGTATATATATATATACATTTTGTTTTATCTGTTTTCGTAGCTCATCAAGGCACTGAAAAAGGTCAAGTTCCAATTGTACAACCACAGCATAGAGTTTGATGAGAATGGAGATCCACCAGCTTTCTATGACATTGTGTTCTGGGATAGGAATAAGAGCACTCCTTTTACTGCGGTTGGGTCATTCTACTCTATCCCGACACCCACCTTCACTCTTGACCGAGGCCACTTGATCAACTGGCACACTGGTCAAACTGTAAGTTCAGTATGTCATTGCTTCCTCATATAGTTTTGAGCCCAAACAGTAGAATGTGATGTCCCTTAACTCTCCTCAGTTAAAGGTTAATTTGCATGCGTTGCTTCATAAGGAAAAAGATTGACAGAGGAGGCTTCTGTGGGAGAACAATTTAAACAAATTTCTGTTTTGGAAAACAAGAGGGGTGTTTGGCATGTGGGTACGATTTCACACCAGTCATTTCCTGTTATATTAATTCCTGTAACCGTGTCTGCGATGTTTGCAGCGTTATAAAGATCTGTTGAAGAATTAGTTTCACCTATAGTGATACAGGCCTACAGTGTCCTTCACTTTACCACTTGGTGATGTGTTGAATTTGCATGAAGTTGAATTTGCATGATTGCATGATGCCTGAAGTGCATTATTACACTTTGGGGGTCATCTTATCAGTTAGTGCCTAACCTGACTTTGCCATAGGCTCCTGAGCTGCGGTGTTCTCCCGAATGCCCATCAGGCTATAAGAGAGTTCAGTCCAGCTTCCATTCCTGCTGCTTTGACTGTGAGATCTGCACGGGAGGAACATACATCCAGAACAACACAGGTTCTCCCTCCGTGATCTTGCTCTGTCATTTATTGTATAGCTCTGCACTGCTGGCCATCTTTATGTATGATATGTAAACATGACAGGGAAGGTAACTTCCATTATTAATACAGAGTGGCAATCATGCAATGGTAATTGTGTGTGTGTTTGTGTGTGGGAGAGGGGGGGGGACAATTGTAAGCACACAAAGTACACAACAGGCCTTTATTATGATAGTGAAAACAGCTGGCAGAGAGGGCAGCTCATACGCATATGCACTGTTACATAAAAATGTAATTAATTAGTGAAAGGATTGGTTAAAGCTGGCCGTTAGCATTGTCAAGCAATCCCTTTAAACTGAACTGAACTGAATAGGCCGTTTCGGGCAGCTATCACAATAAAAATATATATAAATGTATATAAAACATGCATAAATGTCATCCCCCCCCTCCCCATCCAGCTATTATTACCTTCTTTGGGAGGGTAAAAGTCTTAAAAGGGGGTCTTAAAAAGTAAAAGAAAAGTCTTAAAAATCTCCCTAAGCCTACCTGTGTTTTTCACCATGACTCCTGTAGCCAACACACTTGTTTTGTCCTCACAGCAGATCCAAACAACTGCATCCCTTGCAAAGACTACGAGTGGTCCAGCAACCGCAGCACGTCATGCCAAAACCGGACGGTGGTGTTCTTGAGGTATGACCAGCCGGTCTCCATTGTCCTGTCCCTAGCCACCATCTTCAGCATATTACTGTGCGGCTGCACACTGGTTCTGTTTGCCTGCCACTACGACACCCCCGTGGTGAAGTCCGCCGGCGGCAAGATGTCCCTCCTCATACTTTGTTTCCTGGGCCTGTCCTCCATCAGCATCTTCTTCTTCATCGGGCGGCCTTCGCCCACGTCGTGCAATCTGGGCATCCCGACATTCCTCGTGTTCTACACCGCCACTATGTCCTGCCTGACGGTTCGCGCCTTCCAGATCGTCTCCGTCTTCAAAATGGCCGCCAGGTTGCCAAGGGCGTACGAATTCTGGGTCAAACATGGCGGACAGTGGGTGATAGTTTCAATCTGCACGATCACTCAGGTTTTCTTGAGCATCTTGTGGATGAGCATCAGTGGTCCCCAGCCTGGGCAGATGAAGCCCAACAGGGAAATAGTCTTGTTTTGCACTTTGGGCATTTATTATTTCCTGTATGCTATGTTTACTTTGGTAGTGCTTCTCAGTGTACTCTGCTTTTCTTTTAGCTATATGGGGACAGACCTTCCAAAAAACTACAATGAAGGTAAAGCTGTTACTTTCTGCTTGCTCATTTTCTTTATATCCTGGACCCTATTTCTCACACTGTTCTCTGTTTTAGAGCAGAAATACATCAGCACGATTATTCAGTTCTCGATTTTCTTCAGTGTCTTTGGTGTTTTACTTGGCTACTTTGGACCAAAATGCTACATCATCATTTTCAAACCTGAACGCAATACAGCAACATACTTTCAGGCTGCCATCCAGACTTACACTCTACAAACCAGATGAACTCCAGATTGTAGTGAAATAATGTTTGGCAAATCTCTCTCTCTCACACACACATACACAGTCTACACTCTTTTTTCTTTAGACACATCCACCATCTCCTCAGCCCAGCCAGAAATCAGACATGCAGACACAAACCATGGAGGAAGACCAGTGCTGAGTAGTACTGATTAGAAGCGTTGGTGCTTAAAGAAAGGGAGGATTAAAGAGAGATGGAGAGGGGGAGAGAGAGAGAGAGAAACACAAATCCTGGGAACTGTATTCGCAAAGAAAAAGAAACACTTCTGAACCAGGAGAGTGTTGTTACCGTGGAGATTGTCTCATTAAGAAATTATTCTTTAAGAAAACAAGGGAGTTTTTTTATTTAGGAAATATGAATAAGAAGAGGCACACAAAGAGGCACATTTTTCAAAGAACAGCGCTGTTTTTGGTGTGGTCGCTGAGGAAAATAAACATAATGTTAATTAACAGTGTTGATTACAGTTAATTAACAAGTTGATTAGGGACTGGACATTTCTTACAGCTGCTGTAATGCACAAGCATGTTGGGTGGTGATTTAGTGTCACAGGACTTTTACATTATACAAACCTGGTCCAGAAAGTAAGCTTGTATTTTCTCTTGTATAATCTGTAATTCTTTACTGCTTCTCAATCCCACAGAAAACATTCCGTATCACAGTGGTGTCATTTTCCTAGAATATACGGTTCAGATTATCTTGCAGATTCAGTGTAGAATTCATGGAAAACATTCTTATGTAATGCTAGATCGTTTCATGTACATCATATACCGCTGCGTTGGATATATAAAATCCATCTGTCATAATACACGGTCACAGAGCCTCATCTCCCTTGAAATTCCCCTTACAAAAACGAATGTAGGTAAAATAGCTTTTAAGTTCTTTGCTTCCCATAAATGGAACACTATTCAAGTGGAGTTGAAATTAACCAAGTATTTGTCTGTCAACCAATTTAAGAGCCTTTTAGATAATAAGGATGTGCCTCAATGCTGTTGTTTTAAATGATTCTCTGATTTAATTTTTTTTACTTTATGTTATTTTATTTATTTATTTTTTATACTTAATTTCTGAGTTGTTTAATGTGTTTTTTTATTTATTTTGTCTGTTTCGTTTTGTTATGGTTTGTTTATGTATTGTTCTTCTGTACTATGTAGCCTCAATCAGGGCATTGCTGCAAAAGAGCCCTGTGCTCAGTCAATTTCTCCCTGAATAAACAATGATGATGATGATGATGATGATATGTGTGGCAACTGAAGAAAGATACCCTTCAGAAGAAATGTCAAAAGAGAAGTAATTGCAATGCCGTGGTTCTGATGTATTTCTCTGATTATAACATCCTCAACAGATCCATGATTATGGTCAGAAGTGAACATTTAAAAAAGTCAAAAGTAAAACAATCAAAACAGTTGCAATTTACTTCTAATCATGTTGCTCTGGATTGTTTTGTAATGCATTGTAAAAAGAAAATTGTAAAATTGTAAAAAAAAAAAAAAAAAAGATATACTGTGGTCCAGATCAAACATCCTCTAATCCTCAATATATATGCAAACAAACTGTCTTCTGCCTCTCGTCTTTATATAATTTTGCCTTTTGTGATCTATGGACAGCCTAAATGCAAATTAATGGCATTGGCAATACAGTGTTGATTATATTCCCTTAACTTCACATTACAGCAGGGTCCCATTTTATTAGTACCATACTAAACTTCTCAACTGTGAACTTCTCAACTCATATGTTATGTAGCCTTGAATGTTTGAAACATTTAGAACAGGTTATGAGGACTATGAGGAGATGTCTTGTGAATGAGAGAACCAATGTCAATGAGAAGCTCTATGGTTGTGTTTACATAAGGCCCAACAACAGCTGTTTATTTCAGTGGTACTTGCAAATATGCTCTTGTGTCACTTTCAGTAGACATGCACACAAACCTGGTTTTATTTGCAAGAGGAAGTGGCGTTTGTGGTTTGCAAATGACATGAATGAGATGCACAGGTTGTCACGAACTGTTGCTCCTGGATACAGTTTCACAATTGAATTATTCTGAATGAACAACAGAAGATATTTTGAGGTAATCTTTTTTTCCCATTAGGCCTTCATGTTAAGTTAAGTGTAAGTTACACTACGTAGCAAAATATCATGAGGCAACACAAAGCTTGGTCCAAAAGGCGCCATATCTCCTTAACCTCGGGTAGCCTGTATGAATGCTGGAAGAGATTTAGTTCACTCTGCCTAATTTACATCAACAAATTCAATTAATTTCAAGTTTGCTGTACGAGGGGTCCTAATTTTTTTTTCAAACATTACTTTTCAAAGGCATCTGTGTTCTCGGTCCCAAAGTTAGACTACTTCCCAGTTGTCAGTAGTCTGGAGCATATATGGAAATATGACATTATGCAAATCCATCTATGGTCATCAGGCGTCTAGAGAGTTGGGTGTCATGTCACATCTGTTCCTCCTGTAACAACAATGTTGCGAGGGATTATCCCAGTTTTAATTGTGAGTTTTGTTGGGATTATGGCCATATATGACCAATCCGAATTCAGCAAACCAGGGGATTATTTATTAGGAGGCCTGTTTAAACTTCATGATGGTCAAGGAAATCGTTCCAAAAAGCCAGAAGCATTGGAATGTCACAAGTAAGTGCAAATTCTATCATTGAATTGATAAAAGGCTGTATTTCTTAAATCTGACTTCATAAAAGTTACTATTACAAGAATGTATCCACACTCATAACAGAATTGATAGGAATTTGCTCAATCCTTAACAGTTTTACCGTCACCGCTTGCTTCACTTAGCAACATTTGCTTAATTGTAACACCAGCCTCAAACACTTAGATTTCAGTTTACGTCTGCGAGCTACAAACGAATGCAAGTGATGAGGTTCACCGTCGAGGAGATCAACAACAGTACGGAGCTGCTTCCAGGGGTGAACCTGGGTTACGAGATCTTCGACTACTGCTCCGACATAGGCAGCCTTCTGTCTGCGGTGGATTTCTTGGCTTGTGGGAACTCCATTCACACCGGGGCCAAACGAGCCTGTCGACCCAAAGTCATCTCCGTCACCGGCCCGTTTGGGAGCACCGAGACCATCACCGTGTCTCAGCTGTTTCTGTTTAACCATCTGCCTATAGTAAGTTTAACCCTAGGCTTACTACTCTGGTGTTATTGCCATAAAGCCATAAGGTGTTTCTTTACATTCACAACAACGTTTTGAAATACAGAGGCAATGTCATCTTACTCACCTCTCTGAATATTTTCAATTTGCAGGTGACCCATGGAGCTACTAGCGTTCAACTCAGCAACAGGGAGAGGTTCCCCTCCTTTTTCCGCACGTCTCCCAGTGACAAGTTCCAAGTGCAAGCTATTGTCCAGATTCTGAAAGAGTTTAAATGGAACTGGGTGGCCTTCATTGGCGGTGACACCGACTACAGTCGAGATGCTTTACGGGTGTTTGAGAGCGAAGCACGGTTGGCTAATGTCTGTTTGGCCTACCAAGGCATAATCTCAGTCAAGGATGACTTACAACACGAGAACGTGTTGAAGGTGATCAATGAAAAGAATATAGGCGTTGTTGTGCTCTTTGCCCACATAGAACACGTTACTAGCTTCCTAAGGGTGGCAATAAAAAAAAAAGTGCGAAAATTTTGGATAGGAAGTGAGGCGTGGTCCTTGAGCACAGAACTGGTTAAGGAGAACAACATAGACAGTATTGGTACCGTCTTGGGGGTGAATTTGCAACAAATGGGTCCGCTGAATGGGTTGAGTGAGTTCATTCGCAAGTCTCTGAATTCTACACAGTCACCGCCTCCGGACTCCAGTGAAACGTGCGGCCAGAGATGTGATGAATGCACAAACGCGACGGCCGAGACAATAATTTCACAGGAGTCCACCTTCAGTTTTAGCATTTACTCAGCAATACATGCCGTAGCTCATGCGCTCCACACAATCCTGTCTTGCAATTCATCATCTTGCAGGAATTCCACTGTTGAACCTCAGATGGTAAGTGAGTGTGTTTAACAGCATTACTTTACTGTCTGTGATGACATTTATATGTGGTATACAGTGTTGATAGTAGGGGTCACCTAATCTGATGGGTATGCAAAATGTGACAAGTTTAGGTTGGTGTAGTTCTAATTGTCTGTTTTCAGCTTGAATTATTTCATCAGAAAGTTATTGGTATATATATATATATATAATAAATGTTGTGTATATATATAAATGTTGTGTAATCTGTTTCCTTAGCTCGTCAAGGCACTGAAAAAGGTCAAGTTCCAATTGTACAACCACAGCATAGAGTTTGATGAGAATGGAGATCCACCAGCTTTCTATGACATTTTGTTTTGGGACTGGAATAAGAGCACTCCTTTTACTGCGGTTGGATCATTCTACTCTATCCCGACACCCACCTTCACTCTTGACCGAGGCCACTTGATCAACTGGCACACTGGTCAAACTGTAAGTTCAGTATGTCATTGCTTCCTCATATAGTTTTGAGCCCAAACAGTAGAATGTGATGTCCCTTAACTCAATTTAAACAATTTTATTTTTCAAAAACAAAAGGGGTGTTTGTTATGTGGGTACGATTTCACACCAGTCATTTCCTGTTATATTAATTCCTGTAACCGTGTCGTGTTGTCGGAATTAACACATTCTCCTTCGCCTGCGATGTTTGCAGTGTTATAAAGATCTGTTGAAGAATTAGTTTCACCTATAGTGATACAGGCCTCCAGTGTCCTTCACTTTACCACTTGGTGATGTGTTGAATTTGCATGATTGCATGATGCCTGAAGTGCATTATTACACTTGGGGGTCATCTTATCAGTTAGTGCCTAACCTGACTTTGCCATAGGCTCCTGAGCTGCGGTGTTCTCCCGAATGCCCATCAGGCTATAAGAGAGTTCAGACCAGCTTCCATTCCTGCTGCTTTTACTGTGAGATCTGCACGGGAGGAACATACATCAACAACACAGGTTCTCCCTCCGTGATCTTGCTCTGTCATTTATTGTATAGCTCTGCACTGCTGGCCATCTTTATGTATGATATGTAAACATGACAGGGAAGGTAACTTCCATTATTAATACAGAGTGGCAATCATGCAATGGTAATTGTGTGTGTGTGTGTGTGTATGTGTGTGTGTGTGTGTATGTGTGTGGGAGGGGGGTGGGACAATTGAACTGAACTGAATAGGCCGTTTCCGGCAGCTATCACAATCAAAATATATATAAATGTATATAAAACATTTCAGCATTTCCCCCCCATCCAGCCAGTATTACCTTATTTGGGAGGGTAAAAGTCTTAAAAGGGGGTCTTAAAAAGTAAACAAAAAGTCTTAAAAATCTCCCTAAGCCTACCTGTGTTTTTCACCATGACTCCTGTAGCCAACACACTTGTTTTGTCCTCACAGCAGATCCAAACAACTGCATCCCTTGCAAAGACTACGAGTGGTCCAGCAACCGCAGCACGTCATGCCAAAACCGGACGGTGGTGTTCTTGAGGTATGACCAGCCGGTCTCCATTGTCCTGTCCCTAGCCACCATCTTCACCATATTACTGTGTGGCTGCACACTGGTTCTGTTTGCCTGCCACTACGACACCCCCGTGGTCAAGTCCGCCGGCGGCAAGATGTCCCTCCTCATACTTTGTTTCCTGGGCCTGTCCTCCATCAGCATCTTCTTCTTCATCGGGCAGCCTTCGCCCACGTCGTGCAATCTGGGCATCACGACATTCCTCGTGTTCTACACCGCCACTATGTCCTGCCTGACGGTTCGCGCCTTCCAGATCGTCTCCGTCTTCAAAATGGCCACCAGGTTGCCAAGGGCGTACGAATTCTGGGTCAAACATGGCGGACAGTGGGTGATAGTTTCAATCTGCACGATCACTCAGGTTTTCTTGAGCATCTTGTGGATGAGCATCAGTGGTCCCCAGCCTTTTCAGATGAAGCCCAACAGGGAAATAGTCTTGCTCTGCACTGTGGGCAATTATTATTTCCTGTATGCTATGTTCACTTTGGTAGGGCTTCTCAGTGTGCTCTGCTTTTCTTTTAGCTATATGGGGACAGACCTTCCAAAAAACTACAACGAAGGTAAAGCTGTTACTTTCTGCTTGCTCATTTTCTTTATATCCTGGACCCTATTTCTCACACTGTTCTATGTTTTAGAGCCGAAATACATCAGCACGATTATTCAGTTCTCGATTTTCTTCAGTGTCTTTGGTGTTTTACTTGGCTACTTTGGACCAAAATGCTACATCATTATTTTCAAACCTGAACGCAATACAGCAGCATACTTTCAGGCTGCCATCCACACATACACTCAACAAACCAGATGAACTCCAGATTGTAGTGAAATAATGATTGGCAAATCTCTCTCACACACACACAGTCTAGACTCTTTTCTTTTATAGCTTGTGTAGCGCCCCCTAGCTGTCCTAGCTATTTTAGTGGAGTGTGCTGCCCGAATTCCTAAACTGTTTCCTCTATATATAATGAATACTAGGTTAAAGCATACTGCTAACACTATTATTTAAGCACATTATAAATACCATTATATAGCCCCATTCCAAATACCGCAATTCAATATCTGTCTCTAACACTTCTACTTAGGTTCACTTATATATGGATCACTATTAAACATCAAGTACACAAGGGAATACATTTAACCATTTACTTGGAAACTAACTATGAAAATATTTGTTTTTTATATATATATATATATACACACACACACACAATTACACAGAATATAACACACCAACAACGAATTTTAGTTTGACTGCGTCCAGTCACTTCACCTCAGAAACATGTATCAAACACATGAGCAAAGCAAAGCATGGCATACCCTAGCATGCTATTAGCCCACACACCAGTATAGCATAACATAGCATGCTAGTAGCATAGCATCCGATTAGCATCTACACACCCAATCACTCTTACAAACCTATTATTTCTAAGCCGGCAGATTTATATACTTATAACAAACTTATATATACACACTATTGGTGGGTACCCAAACAGATGTCAGAGGAGTGAGGCCTGTTTTCGTTGCTGGAGAGCGGTGGAGCCTCCAACAAAATGGCTACTTCGCGCCAAAAGCGCCACACAAAGGAAACAACTCCCTCGTTGTCCTCCTCACCGTGTTGGCGAGGCTGGAATGGAGATGTCGTCGCAGCAGTCCAAGAGCTGTCGGGAACTGATGATCCAGGAACCGATCGGCGAATGAGTGGCCGGGCTGGCTACTTTCTCTGACAGTTCTGGATCTCCTTCCACAGCACAAAGCTGAATTCGGCTGAACTAGCTGTTGCTGTACTTCCCTATACTCCTCAGGAACTCTGTCCGAGTTCAGTCAAAAACCAAAGCAACACAATGCGGGAAGATATCGCTATGTATATGTTAACAATGAGAGTCACTGGCCGTTCCTCCTAAATTTACTCTATACAACATCCCGTCAACTGTCACTCCTCAAGCTCCGCTCCCCGCTCTCTCCCTCTTCACTCCCCCAACACCACTTCATCTCCTCTCCCCTGAACTCTCACCCTGACTTCTAAATTGGATTATTATATATTTTAATTAATACAATGTTTAAACATGAAAACATTAGTATCAGTTTTTTAACAATATGAATTGCACCTTATACAATGAAAATAAACAACAATAAAAATACAATCATTTCAGGATACAACCAAATTTCCCATAGGGCTACACTTGTATTAAAGTAGATGTTGTCGGTAGGAAAACTGTATGATCAGGGAAAGTGTATTAAAACCGGATGTCGTCACTTTAACCCGGTCTCTGGTTGGATAAAGCTTTTCAGCAGAAATGGACAAGGACCTTTGATTTATTCTGTAGGAACCATGCCGATGCCTGACTTTTAATATTGTGTGACGTTGTTGAAGTTCAAGTTCAACATTAATAGCGATTGAATTACCCTTGTGTCGTGTAATCGCTAGCGGTAAATAAACGTTAATAACTTGAATGACTGATTAAGGATATATGTTACACATCACAAACACATGTAATCGATGGGTTTTGGGGGAAATGAGGTAATTGGTTAGCTTAGATTGCAGTATCTTAGGCGAGCTAATTGACCTGGCTAGCTATAGCGGAATTAACAGTGCTAGCTTTGTGTTTGGTCATATAGCTTCGTAAAAGTTCGGTTAACAAGTCACTTGTGTGTTTAGTTGTATGACTTCGTAAAAGTCCGGTTAACAAGTCAATTGAGCATTAAGCCACCTGACTATAATGGGTCTATTCATATTAGCATGCTAACGTTAGACTTATTAGCAGCGAGGCTAGCTAGCTACTATGTGTTCCAATGGATTGTTGGTCTAAGCGTTAGCTTCAGTTAAGACCTACGTGTACCACATGAACAACTAAACGAGTCAATGTAGACATATAAAAAGTTGTGTAGATAGCTTTATTCACATAAGCCGTATAACTTCACAAAAATAATAATAATTTAAAGAAAACCGATCGTTTGCATGCCAGGCGATCAACACAACTTCTCAACTAAAAAGTAAAGGTCCTTGTCCAGTTCTGCTGAAAAGCTTTATCCAACCAGAGACCGGCTTAAAGTGACGACATCCGGTTTTAATACACTTTCCCTGATCATACAGTTTTCCTACCGACAGATGTCTGTCAGCCCTGACAGCCTTTAAAGTTATGTTACTATGGTGATTAGATCAGTGTAATTCAAAATGAGTCCCCACATGTAAATATTTGCTCTAACGTGTTTTGTAGCTAATTCAGTTACCCAAACTGTTTGGGGTAAGGTTTTAGATAACAGTTTGCCTGCTAGTCGCCTACTATGACTATGATGGATGTTGTATTTTATAATAATAACATATTCAGCTGTCATATATATTTTGTAATGGTGTTAAGATGTGAATGTACCGTATACAACTGTGACTAGTGTGACCAATAACTTTCTGATGAAATAATTAAAGCTGAAAACAGAAAATTAGAACTACACCAACATAAACTTGTCACATTTTGCATATCCATCAAGTGAGGACACCCCTGTGCAGTCAAATGTGAAATTATAATTTTTTTTATCAACTATCACATTTTTTTTCAATACCTCATGTCCCTCTTTATTTTAGATAACAGGCTCAGTCATCCTCGGCATGGGGGATACCAGTGCTGTGCAAATGTCTGGAGACATTCTGCCATACTACAGAGACATTCTTTTGTGCCTGTTTTTGCTGGAGTGGCTGTGTTGCTCCACCTTTCTCTTTAAAATACCCCAAAGGTGTTCAGCATGTAGCCAGTTTCATAGACAGAGGCAATTCAATGTATTTTATTTCAATAAAAGCAAAAGGAACAACTAAAGGAAAAATACTGTAAAGACACAATACTTAAGTATTTAACTTAATACTTACATGAAAAACAATAAAAGATTTAAATATATTTTTTTAAAGGTGATATACTTGGCCAGGTCATAGTTTTAACTTTTTTTCTTCTTTGGAAACTCTTGCATGATTTTGGCAGTGTGCTTTGGATCACAATCATATTCCCCTTCAGCCAAGCTTCTGGAGACTGGGAGTTTTATCAGCCGGTATTTTTGGTAATCCATAAGGATTCATGGGGCCATCTAGATATGCCGTCTCCCCAACGCCCTGTGCACTCATGCAGCCCCATGTCATCATCACACTCCCACCACCACGCTTCATTCGCTGTGGTAGATCTGGCCAGGTTCATACCAAACATGTCGGACCCCATCTGAGCCAAAACAAATGATCTGGGTCTCATCCGACCAAAGAATGTGCTCCCAATAATAACGATTAACTTAGACATAATGCAATTTTGAGAGGTGATACAATTTTGAATCGTTTGACATTTAAGTGATATTGCACAGGGGTGTATTCACTTCTGTTGAATACTGTATATAAAGTGTTGTTTGTCACAACAAAGAACATGTCCTTACCACAGAGCAGGGCTGCACACCCCCAGTAGGAGATGTCCACTGTTTTAGCATACCAGGCTTCTTGCTACAGCACTCTGGTTTTAAGCTCTAAACTAGGAAATGCAAAGCACTGAAAGGCTATTTACATGATTTGTAAGCACAGTTGCAGGGCAGGATAAATAAACACAAAACAAAACAACAAAACACTAATGTATATATCAATCATTTTCAATTTAATTCTTGTCACAGTCTGTCCAGTGTTTCCAGAGATTCTCCATAATATACAAACAAACATGGCTGGCTCTGCCTTACCATCCTTCAAAGTTCAACTACAATGTAAATCACACAACTCAAAAAATGAACCTCAAATACAAATATTTGGAAGGGCTTCATTTTTAAACCATCTAAAGGGCTTGATTTAAAAAAAAAAAAAAACTGGTACTGCATCAAAGAGCCACAGCTAAACTAAGCTAAGAAACAGTAAAGTGTTTGTAGTGCAACCATAGGTAGTCACTCAACTCTGGCCAGACTCTGAACCTTCCCATTGCGTGCAGTTCCACATGTTCCCGTTCCCAACCTCATGTGTGCGAGCCATGGATCGGTTTCTGTAAGTGCTCGAGTGGACCCCCTTCAAGTGTTGAGTTTTCGGAAAGATTAAGATCAAAGTAAGGCAATGGCAAGTATCCTGGAACATTTGAACTGAATTGCTTTCCTGATTATTGATTTGTTCTTGTAAGGTAGTGTTCGCCTGTTTCTCTCAGGACAATGCGCAATGCTAATCCCATAAGACATCGTGAAGTACATGTTGCATACGGATCCTCTTTTTAAAGGGCTGGATTTTAAAGAGCTGCCATTGAAGTCGGAGGTCCAGTTGCGTGAACGTTTCATTCAGTAGTCACCGTCGTCCTCCAGCTCAGCTTGCTGCCTGGCCAGCATTGCCTGGATGAGAGCGCTTGGGGCCGAAGGGGGAGAATCCGGAGCAGGGTGTCTCGGAGGTTCTGGGGGAAAAATGAGACGGATCAGCTATCTGGGGAACAGGACTTTACTTGCAAGCACCATTATAAGAGTGACATAAGCTTGTCATAAACAAGGTTGTGTCGTTAGTCATTGTGGTTGTTAAATCCAGTGACTTTACACTGTAATTTTCACATTATTGGTTACTATAGCAACAGCTTTCAAAACATTTGACCGCCATATTAGGCTGAATCACGTGCTACCGTGGCATCAAACATGTTCATAGGTCATAGCTTCAACGGACTGTAAATTGTGAAGTTTGGGTATGTTAGTTGTTGGCTGACATGAGCTTCAAAACTTTTTGTTACACTTTTATTTACATTCATGTTTTCGCTTTTTTGTCAAGGAGGATACACACTGCCTTGCCTTTTCTTGCTAAATATTAGGTATGCTCTAGCCTGGGTCAGGCTAGGTATGCTCCTCCATTTGTTAAAATTTGGGTTCTCAAACTTCTCACAACACAAAATGGTTAGCCAGCACTATCAACCACTGATTACTCTTCTTTGTCTTTCAACTGGTGCCACCAAATTCCGATATAATATATAAAAATCTGTATCTTAAAGAGCTGGCCTTGAAGTCAAAGGTCCAGTTGTGTGAACGTCTCGTTCAGTAGTCACCATATTCATCCTCCAGCTCAGCCTGCTGTCTGGCCAGCATGGCCTGGATAAGAGCGCTTGGGGCAGAGGACGCCGGGTCCACCATGACTGGAGCTGGGTGACTCTCAGGCGCTGGGGGGAAATAAGATGGAGGATCAGCTATCTGGGGGACAGAACTTTACTTGCATACTTTACATAAGCTGTTAAATCCATTTTACAACTTCTAGTAAAACAGGAAACCAAGGCTATTCAGCGGTGCTTCAGCCCTGGTCTTCAATGAAAAAAGGCCAACTGCTATAGTCTACTTAATTATAATTTTCATCATTGATGTCATTCAAACATATATGGAGATGTTGGATGCACTGTAACGTAGGAACTTTGATTGACTGATTGATTGATTGATTGATTGATTGATTGATTGATACTCACTCTGGTTATAGTCAGGCTCTGCGTACCACTGTCTGTTGCTGAAATTCTGAAAGAAGTCGACATTGGTTCATAAATGCACATGCACCCAACACTAATTTCAATGCGTGTGAAAGTTACTCAACACTACTTTTAATGCATGTGAAAGGTAGAAATGACTAAAGAAATATTTTGTATGCTTAACTAGAACATACTTAGAACACTCCAAAAATAAATTTAATTTACTATAATACAAGAAGATACATAAAACAGTAATAGTTGTGAAAACCAACCCTTTGGTTGGTCTTTGTCCTTGTTTTCCGTTTATTGGCTGAAGATTTTTTAGCTTTCTGAAGATTTTGCAACTTTTCAAGCAGGAATCCTTTATCCTTCCCCTCCTAAAGTACGAATGAGAAAATGAATCAGCATAGGAGAGCACACTATTTCACACCCATATGCACCAACAATTATAAACATTGAAATAATACAACATTATTGACAAATACAAAATATACATGGCTAGATGTGCTAACCACTATATACCATTTATGTGAGGAATAGGTTTACATAATAGCATCCTTGAGTCCAATGGCAGTGATGCTAACTCACGTTGGCAATACGCTGTCTTAGCTGGATGATGAGGAGCTTTCGGCCCTTTATCACTTGCCAGAAGAAGAATGTCAGCACTCTGTCAAGAGAACAACAGTGCCATCAGCAGCGTTAACTCTGGTTCAGTGGCTAGTGTATCAAACAGGACGAAATAAAACAATGTTTGATTGGTTTAAGGTCAAATGATTCATTTTAGTGTTGCAGTTCAATGTCATGCATGCTCTTTATAATTATGCTGAACTACTGTAAACTATTCCACCTTAAGCACATTGAACATTGTGTGGTTATTCACACAATATTCATTTTTGATTATTCAATATTCCTATGTTTAGTTGGAAGCTGTCTTCATAATGATCATTTGGATGTGTGTGCAGTCTGTGATGTTTCCAAGTCCCCCCCTCCCTCCCTCCCTCTCTCTCTCACGCACACACGCACGCACGCTCGCACGCACGCACGCACGCACGCACCCACAGACACAGACACAGACACACACACACACACACACACACACACACACACACACACACACACACAGCAGTAACGTACAGGATGAGGAGGGACACGAGGAAGAAGAAAAGTTCGCTTCTGATCACTCGCTCGTAGATCCACACCACCCAGGCCTTCTCCGTGCTCATCCAATGCTCCACCACGTCATAGGGCTTGTCCAGGTCGCGGAAAGGACCGCAAGACTGTGAGGGTTTTAAACTGAAATAAAACAAAATGCACCTAAATGAGCTACAGAATCAGAATTAGAATCAGAATCAGAATAGTATTTATTGCACAGGGAGTCACTCTTAGACGCAGGCTCATCTCTCAAAGACAGCTGGGGATGTTATCTTTTAAAACTCATACTTTACGCAGCATCATAAAGCATGTCTGTGTGATTTTCAAAGTTAAAGTAAAAAAAAAAGAAACGTAATACCATACGAAAGAGAATCCATCATGCCTTAGAGTTGATATCAAGGCTTTAGATTGTAGAACATTTGCCAGATCAGAATATTTTGTGGCGTCCTCTTATTGTTTCGCTTTTCCAATAATAGGATATGACTAATGAACAGACTGCTGGGAATGATAGGACTCTATGTCCTTGTGACAAGCATCAATCCTTCACTAAACATCTTGTCATATGCTTTGGAAACAGTATTAGCCAAATTTCCTGTAGTAAAAAAAACAAACAAAGCCCAAAGACCATGATGCCTGTCCCAGGACAGAGAGACCAGAAGAGCACCAGCACTACCTCCAGACGGTGTAGGCCACCATGGAGAGCGCCCCCACGAAGGAGGGGAGGAAGAGGAGCGCTATGAAGATGGTCTGCATCTGAGCGGCCCGGCCGGACCGCCGCGGGGGCTGGCAGTTGCGCATGAGGCTCACCTGTGCAGAGAGGACAGGAGAGACTGAACCAGGACTGAACCAGGACTGAACCAGATCACTTATGCAGAATTCATACCATAAATTTGGTGACAGAATATGTGTGAGGTTTCCATCTAAAGGCAGTACATGCAGGGGTATTGAATTGTTCAGTATAGGCTGTGCACCAATTACCATACAAATACGCAGGAAATATGTTGTTCCATACATTAAAAGGTTCCATACATAAAAGACCAAAGCTTATTGACTTCTTCTGTACTACACGTATGGCTGGTGATTTGTGCTCTTGCAACACTGCAAGTAAGTCCTGATGACTGACTGTGTCTTGTTTGAGGAATCCTAATCACAAGCACACAATGTTCTTGAAACCATTTCTGTTGACATAGTGAGTGCAAGGACACCTGCGGTTTTGAGATTGCATTCTTAATCGATTCAAACCGTATTTGCGGCTACGATAAGTCAGCCTGATAATATTATTTAATCTGTCCCACCGCATAATGGTTGTCAGATGATGGAGACGGATCAGTGGTGGCTCAGTGTAATCTGGCCAGGATTACTGCAACATGGCGAGTGACGCATTTTTACACTCTCACTTCATGTGACACTGAGCCATATTTTCACCAGTATAAATAGACCCCGGTACACCTGGTTGATTAAAATGTAGCAGGTACTAGTCATCTGTGTACCACATTGGACAAAACAAAACATTACAAAACTTCACACAATCTTCAGTCTGTTTGTCTGTCTATGACCACTAGAGGGAGCCCAATAACTCCCTGGGCTCTTTCAGCATCAGTCAGTCAGTGACACACCACCACTGCTTGTATTATCACTGATGAATTTGTGATCGTTATTAGCCTTTCCTGCTTTCCCTTGTCATCATTTTTTGTTGGTCTGTGTATGGAGTTTACCTTTTTGACGTAAAAAAGAATGAAGAACTTAAAAATCTGTATGACTGTCAGGAGGGGGGAGAAATAGATCGCAATCCTGTTGAGGAAAAAGTAAAGAAGTTTGATCATTATAATGAGTAACCTTGAGGTAAAGCCCATCAACCAGAGCAAACATGCTGGAATGTTCCCAATAGATAAGGGTCACAGTAGAGGTCAAAATGTATTTAGTAATCTATTCACTTATTAAACTTTTTGCAAATATTTTTGTATGTGCATACAGCTGCAGGTTCTTGTGCATGTGTAAGAGGGAACACTGTAATACCATGCAAGCGTCTGTGAGTAGATGAGGTCTAGAACATTCCGAGCAACGTCAAATTCAGGAACCCCAAGGCTTGGCACACATTTGCTGCCAATGACACTGTAGAACAAAAGAAGTGACAAACAAACAAAAAAACAAAAACAAGGGGATGCTCATTAGTTTCAGTGGTGTCTGTGAAAAGCTACAGATCGTCCTTAACGCCAAAATAAAATGTTATTCTTACTTGCTTAGAAATTCCCCAAAGAAGGACCCTAACAATAGGAAGAAGAAATCGACAACCACCAGTCGGTACAAGGCCTGGCCGATGGAGGACTCCCAACACTAAGACAAAGAAAATAATGAATAAAGATGATCGTCACTCATCCCCACTCGGCCTCCAAAGGTATTGGGAAATAGTTTATAGCAGAATTTACCGTGTTTGGTTCCCGTGCTACAATATCCATCCAGTTATAACAGAGAATCCCCAGAATAGACATCTTCAGGAAGACGTTTCTGTGCGAAGATAAGACAGGGATGAATGATAGCCTACGTGATTCCATATATAGGTCCATAAATATTTGGACATTGACACAATTTTCATCATTTTGGAGTGCTTTAAGTGCAGACTGGTGGTTGCTTAGAAATTCCCCAAAAAAGGACCCTAACAAGAGGAAGAAGAAATCGACAACACACACATATAACATTTGTTATATGCACATATAACATTTGTTATAATTCCTACACCGTTCACCTGATTTGGATGTAAATACCCTCAAATTAAAGCTGAAAGTCTGCACTTAAGGCACATCCTGATTGTTTAATTTCAAATCCATTGTGGTGGTGTACAGAGCCAAAATGATGAAAATTGTGTCAATGTCCAAATATTTATGGACCTGACTGTAGGTCACAATCAAAGCCGCTTTAGATCTGACCTAAACCACATTTGCAGCTAGTATAGTTGCTCTTTTTGCCATTTAGCCATGATATCTGAATGAATTCCTTAGTCAATTGACTTATACTACAAACAAATTCCAATCCTACCTTTTGCGCCTACAGAAGAACAATAAAAAACGTAATAAATAGTAATAATGAATCAAATAATAATCTGCAATATTGAGATAGAGGGAAGGTCAATTCGAACCTCATGATGACTGCATAGACCTGCGTGCGTGGGTTAGAGAAAACCTCAATCTTGTTGAAGAGGGAGTAAATCAGTGGGACCACGAGGTTGATGAGAGACACCACAAAAGGCACCAGCAAGGTTGAGGCATCTGCCAACAGGTCAGAACCTTCGATTGGTTGGGCCTGCTGTGAAAACCCCAACACAAATTCACTTCAGGAGGGAAATATTTAATATGACCTTTCTTTCAGAGCGGTAACCGATCGGCGACCAGCCAGCTCTTTAGGATGGACGGGTACCTTTTGCTCAAATTCAGACAGGAAGTATATGGCGGCGGAGGCGCCGACGGCCAGCCCAGTGGAGAGCAGCCATGTGCCCAGGTGGACCCCGAAGCGCTTGAGCTTCTCCGAAGAGGACAGCTGGTCCTGCTGGGCCTTTTCTGAGAGAGACTCCTGCAGTCGTCCAACACATAAGGTAAGGGAGTGGAGAAGGGTTAAGAGACTCCTGCAGTCAGTGGTGTAGTCCAGGGTATATGCAGGTATACGGAGTATACCCACTTATTTTTCAGTCAGCATTGTGTATACCAACTTCTCAAAACAGGGCGTTTATCCTGTGCTATATGGGCTGCTTACAAAAATTGCAAAATTAAGAGTATACCCACTTCTCCAGGGACCACTACACCACTGCCTGCAGTCGTCCAAGACATAAGGTAAGGGTTAAGAGACTCCTGCGGTCGTCCAAAATGTTGGTTAAGGAGTTTAGAAGGGTCAAGGAGGAACTTGGACTAAGAAAGCGTTCCTTACTAAAAGGTGCCTGAAAAAGGCGACCATCATGCTAACACTTTTTTTTCAAAACTAAGGGAAACCCGTATTTGCATTGGTTTCCAGGTCAGGTAATTTAAGTACATATCAAATGTTCTCCCAGAAAGGTCACTCGAGGTGAACATGACACATTTCTGAAGGTCTCAGTCCATGATGAGAATCCATTTGTGAGGACACACAAATACCCCAATGCTGTTTAAAAACAAACAAACAAACAAACAAACATGATATCAGGGGTGTTTTTCCTCCACCCACCTTGAGCTGGATGGTGAGGTTGGCCTTGCGCTGGCGGACGGCTCTCTCGTTGGTGACGCTGAAGTCCCAGCTGCAGAGAAGGATCCAGGCCCCACCGGACGCTCCCTCCAACACGTAATTGCTCTGGAACGACCTCGCCATGCTGCAGGGAACAGAGAACAGAGACCTTAGTTCGGACCCTAAACCCAATGCTTTAAATCAGCACTTTTACGGTCTTCCAAGACCCTGAACTTGAACTGCCACTTAAGTTCAATGCTCTCTGAAATGGAATGAGACTCTGTATATGCTCTCAGGCTGGGGCTGTGTGTGTGTGTGTGTGTGTGTGTGTGTGTGTGTGTGTGTGTGTGTGTGTGTGTGTGTGTGTGTGTGTGTGTGTGTGTGTGTGTGTGTGTGTGTGTGTGTGAAATGTCCTAAATGTAAATAGTTCAGGTACAAGAAACGGCTGACCTCTGACCTGTATATTAGAGAAACCCCACAGAGCACCAGGTACACCGCTATGGTGAGGAGGTAGGCCAGTTGGGTGTTGTATGGGGCACTGGACGATGATGCCACTGTGTGGTTACTGTAACCACCATAATACATGACTGTGTTGCTGAAGTAGCCCTGTGAGAGATGGGGAATGTACATTAATAACCTATATATAAGAAAAAAAAGACATGTAGGCCTAATACATTCAGGAATAGCCTAAATTATGTAAAATAATAAGCCAGGTAAATATCTTGGATAGGTTAAATTACTTCTATTTTTATTAGTGCTGTCAAACGATTAAAATATTTAATCGCGATTAATCGCATTTATGTCATAGTTAACTAAACGGCGTGCCTATTGTTTTGCTTCCGGTCTAGCTAGATCCGGCGTGGTGCTGTAATTTTTCTAAGGTTACTATTTGTTGCAACAGCATTTGAAAGAAAACTACACAGTTTGCGAGGCCAAAAAGAACGTTAATCTAAAAAATAAATAAATAAATAAATAAAAAAATGTTAATCTCGCGATTAAAAAATTCATGTCGTTAGAAATGGGTTTGCGTTAACGCCGTTAATAACGCGTTAAACTGACAGCACAAATTTTTATCTGTGCATATCTTAGAGACAGGGAGTGTGATTCAGTTTTCTGAAGGTGAGAGTGGAAGTCACACAGCACACAAATAGAAAGGACAGCTACTGGATGATGAGGAGAAATTTAAATAAAAAAAATTAAAAAAAGTGTGTTGGACTATAATCACGGACTCCAGCTCTTATGTTGACGATTTCTCCCCCGGCCCACAAGAATAAACGTGGATGAAGTAATGTGAACTGACCATTCCCGTGAGAAGTTCCAGTCCGGTGAACTGGGATGTGGAGAGGGGAACGTCGGAGACCAGCTGGGGGATGG
>NC_045175.1:1647661-1702664 GCF_900700415.2 Clupea harengus | reverse complement strand
AAGATGGTATTAACAGTAAGCCTGACATTGATATAAACATAAAGACCTGACGTTAAATGTGTTTATTTACTTATAAAATGAATACAATCTGATGAAGAGGCTTCTTTTAGTTTAGCATTTAAAGCATAATGTTGACAATTGCATAGACTAGCAACCATATAAAACACATAGAATGCAGCAGAGAGTGTGTGCAAAACCACATCATAAGATATTGTAAGAGGCCCAACCTTGTACTATCTGTGACTGCAAACCCATGTAGTGTAACAAGTGTGTAATTACTAGCAAAATACATTTTACTGTGAGGTGCTGTTGGTGAAATTACTACATGGCTGAATAAGATTATAAAATGTCTATACCCCGTAAGTTAGGAGCAGTCCTTGTGGTTTCAAGATTACTCCTGCACCTTTGAATAAGCCCTAGGAACAATCAAAGAAATACACATAAACAAATACTCAGGAAAATCGTAACATGAAAAACCATCTGCATGTGGTTAACAGTACAAGCAGCATAGCTGATGTATAGTTGATTAGGAAAAGTACATTTCTTACCTTCGTACAGGCTATAGGAGATATGTGTATCATGTTGAGGTTGATCACTATGTCCAGGGAGTCGGGCTCAAACCCACTCCAGTTCTCCCATGACTGAGAAGCATCCAGGTGAATTGCTGACTTTACATTGTCAAGCTTCAGGTGATTACGGTACGCCTGTATACTAAGATATACGTAAGAGAGAAAGGCTGCTTATTCATGCCGTGGTCAACAATGCATGGTGTGTAATTATGTAACATCAAAATGCTTTACAGCTTCAGTACAGAACATAAGTTGTAGAGACATGCTTCTAACCCTACAATAATGATGTTAATGTGAATGTATTGTAAAAAAAAATATTTATTCTGTCTGACATGTTATCTTTTCAGTTTTATAACACATTTGATGACTTTCAAACCTTAAAAATGTCAAACAAATACACATGGCTGAAAGTGGAATAAGCTGCATAAAATGCCCAAGAGTATTGGGAAATTGCATTTTAATCATGCTTGTGACATTACATAATCATTTAAAAAGGGCAAAGGATTGAAATTATTTTGCCTACAAAACCCACACACTGGACCTTGAGACTAGCATCTGTGCTGGATTGTTGATAGCAGCATCCAACCAACACCAAACACTAACTCCAGTAACACTTGGCAAAAGGTTACCGTTTGCGCAAACTTAAGCGGTAATTAAGTATTGCACACGACTTTACTACACGCCAAACACTACGATAACCTGCAGTATTGAAGCTAAAGACACTGCATTGTTCATTGCAACATTCCAGATTTTTAGAATCAGTTTGGCAGGCCATACCTTACCAACTAGGTATTATGACAATGTCCTGTCATTATAAGGGCAGTTGAATCAATCTGCAGTGTTGCCAATTCATACCTTGCCTAAAACATCAGGCCATTTTTAGCAACCAATACCGATAAATTAGTCTAGCATGAGGTGTTAGGAAGATGCTATGGCGCAAGCAGAGACTTTGAGATCTATGCGCTGGCCTGAAGTGTACTGAAGTAATACGAGGTTTGCTCACCTGGAAATAGATTGCACATCAACATCGGAAGGCTGCCATGTAACATTTTTGAACGCTTGGGCAAAGTGCACAATATGTTGACCTGAACCTGACGAGATCTCCAACGCTTTGAGGGGACGACTAGGCTCGATGCAATCCCTAAGGACTGACGAAATGGGCTCTTTATTTCTCTCTGCTGCCGCCGCACAAAGCATTTTGGAGCAGCAAATACGAGCCTCTAACCAAGCTATAAATCGGGAGAATATCAAAGAACCCAGGGCAGTATGATGTTAATATACCTCGCTGCACACAAATCAGGAACAATGCTTCTGTGAGAATCCTTCTAGCTTCCGCATAGGTTGCGTAACACTGAAGTAGACCAATCAGATGATGGCAATCAGATGACGACGACGACGAAATGGCTGTAGTTAAAAAGTTCAAATGAATTAATAGACAGAATAGCAAATAAAGGTAGCAAAAATAGAAGAGCATATCACTACATTTTACATCACCTCCCAGAATAAAACAAAATAGGAATTATTATGTAATTGCAAGTTTTCTAAATGATCAGTATAACGTAGGTATGCCTAAGTTATTAAATGCAATCAGATGTAAGATCAAGATCCCAAGAACCCATATTCGAAGTCGAGGTGGTAGCCTACCCTACGCTTTGCACATTTGCGATATTTTCTCTCTGTTACTTGGAGACATACTTGACCTGCATTTAGGCTTCTGAATATTCGTGTACAGCGAGACACTTCACTCTGCTATTTATTTTAAAACGTTTCAAAATGCGGATTTGAGAACTTTATAGAAAAATAAATGTATAGACATAGACATTTCAGCGTTGTGTCTCTAAATTAGATTACAGCTGCCTTAGGTTTTCAAACACTGACTTATATTACAGAAGTTAAGCTTCCCTATTGTCATCATATTAGTAATATGGCTGGCACTGGCAGTAGGTCTATGTAACAAGCCCAATGACAATCAGCCAACAAGTACTGTGTGTATTCAAATGAAAGCCTTTCCTACTTTACCAGCAGTATAAAAGACCTAGTCATCATTTGGCCATTAGCCACTTTTAATTCAAAAGATCTTGTGAAGGCGTATCTTGACAAATGAATATCCCAGGCAGTTAGATTCTATCAATGTTACATGAACTTAGTAGGATTTAGTATGATGTGCTTGCCATGTGGAAAAAGATGGAAAGCTATTAAAATGTCTTCATTTTTATTTATTTATTTATTTCAGACAGGAATGAAGCCATAGATAAGAACTATACAAATTTCACATTCATGAGATACTCCACGAGTAATACATAGTACCAAACCCTTGTGCAATGTCGACATATTTTCCATCTGGTTAAACGTAGAAGTAAGTCTCTCCATGCAGGGACTCAGTGTAGTTCAGATGATGTGTCTTCTTCAATTGATTCAAAAGTCTTTAAACGTCTTTAAAAATCTTCAATTAATGTAATTTTAACCACCTAAGAACACATGATCCTACATTGGACTGTTGCTCAGGCGTGCAAATTGAACTCATTTGATGAAAGTGGGGCCGGAGAGAAACTCTTGAAGAGTCACAACATTATCAACATTAAATATTACATGAACAAAGTTATCACTCTTCAAAAGCAGATTGTAGTGTTTACTGTAAGTGACTTGGGATGAAAGCGTTGGCCAGACTGAATACACGAGCACATAGAAGAGTCGGGGTGGAGTGGAACGTCATGTCTGTCTGTGCCGCTGGTGTGTCGGCCTCAGAGCTCGTCTCTATCCTCTCCCTCGCACATACATGCTTCCCTCTGGCTGTTCATGTAGGGCCTACAGCCCAGGGTCCACACAGTGTTGAACATCGTGTCCGCCACCGCCTCACAGGCTGGAGGGAGGCAGAGAGAGAAAGACATTTAGTCATTTAGCAGACGCTTTTATCCAAAGCGAGGTATACACATTTTACACTGATGGCACACTGCACATCAGGAGCAATTAGGGGTTCAGTGTCTTGCTCAAGGACACTTCGACAGGGAATTGAATTGAACTTCTGATTACTATACGACTTCTCTACCTCCTGTACCACTGTCGCCCCAGAAAGAGACAAAAAGAAAACAAGAGGGTCGAGGGTGAGTGATGACAGATGATAGAATAAACTTCAGAATGGAACTCTGTGTAGTTGCCCCAGTGCTAGTGTGTAGGTTTTTTTAAGTGCTTTTAAATGAACAATGAGGGAGACTTTTGGGAAGTTATGCAAGTAGGCTGCTTCTTTTGAGCATATTTGTATTCAAATTAGCTTTGAGTCATGTGACTATGTGATAAGATTTACATTATTCCCATTTTCAGATACTTTAGTGGGAAGATATGATGGCTCCTCGACAGCTAATGAAAACAGTGCTTGTGATGTGATTGGATATTCAGAGTAGTGAGCTCTGAACAGGCACTAGATGTATCATCAGACAGACAAACATCAAGGTCACGCTGACATGGTTACCCTCCCCTCAAACAATCTTCCAAAAAGAAGTTCATTCACTTTTTTGTACTCCTAGAAAACTGTTTATTGAATGTTATATGGTGCATGTGCATGTCACCTTTTATGTGCTTATGGTCTACAGTGAAAGATTGGGTAAGTTATAGTTTTTTTTTATTTTTTGCACAACACAATGTAAACACACACACACACACACACACACACACACACACACACACACACACACACACACACACACACACACACACACTGATTTAAACAAATTCTGATTTGTACTTTCAGCTTTGACAATGAAGCCCCCAATGCAACTTTTCTGCTCACCTTCGACCTTTGACATGAATCCCAGACTCTTCTTGAGGTCGGTGCAGATGCCGTGGAGGCACCAGCGGAATTTGGAGTCGCAGCGATACTTGTTGGAGCCGCAGGTGGTGTAGCACGTGTCCAACTGGTTGCAGCACTGGGTAATAGCGGGAATTCCCATGTCCACCTGGAAATGGATGAGAGAAGGCTTTGCACATAAAACTGCTGTTCTCTAAACTGATAGATACTAACCTGGTCTCCTCCAGACAACCTTTAAAACCTTCAAATCCCTTTAGAAAAGCAACCTTGGGGTTCTTTAAAAGCAAACTCCACATTTTTTCAACTGCAAAGAACCCTCTAGTGGTAGAACGACTCAAAGGCTCTACTCTACTTGTAGAGCATCAGGAGAGTAAGGTGCTAACAACAAGGGTTTTGATAACATGATGAAAACATGAAAGCTGTACTGTAAGTCGCTTTGGATAGAAGTGTCTACTAAATGAATAAGTGCACTCACCCCTTCAGGAACAGGCAAGCCAAGGAAGTAGGAGCTGCAGCCGTTGGGCTCGGGAGCGTGGTACTCAGGACGAGGCACTGGAGCTTTACCTGGGATCAGACGAGCATAGGGTATGATACAGTCCTTTAAGGTAAGTGCATAGGGTATGATACAGTCCTTTAAGGTAAGTGCAAGGGGTATAATACAGTCCTTTAAGGTAAGTGTTCAGGGTATAATACAGTCCTTTAAGGTAAGTGCATGCGGTATAATACAGTCCTTTAAGGTAAGTGCATAGGGTATGATACAGTCCTTTAAGGTAAGTGCATAGGGTATGATACAGTCCTTTAAGGTAAGTGCAAGGGGTATGATACAGTCCTTTTAGTGACACTTTAATTGGGCCTTCAAAGACATCCGCACCAGAATAGTTTTCAGATTACAGTGAGAAGAGTAGAACTGTTGACTAGATTGGATTTTACGTTTGCTGAAAGTAAATTGATGAAGCGGCTATGCTGGCTTTGTGTAAAATAAAAGAGTTTACCATAAAAAGTACTCTGTCGAACGAAATAATCCTTTCAAGATAAGAGCATTGAAAGGATTTACATAAGTGTCACTTGAATAAGGGGAGACTCCATATGATCACAGTGATCGGTGTAAATCACATATCCTTTCACAATAAGTCAGTATGTTTTCTGTACATTTGTTTTAATACCAACATGTTTCAGATAAGGCAGTTTACTACACATTTTTATTAATTCTTTAATGTATTTAATTTCTTCTGTTGAAAAAGACAACTTTGCCAATCATTACAGGAACTGCTGATGAAAGATTACATGCCATCACTGATAATGACAATGTTTTCAAACGTTTGCCTTAACAGACCTCACAAAACCTGCGTATAGTATCTCTTCCAGGTCAAGGTTCAGGTCCCCACCCAGACTTAGTCATCGATGATGATAACAGCTATTATCAGTGGTATTACATTACTTATTTAAGAAATTTTAGCAAGAAAGAAAATAAATGTTTATTATTATGTCAAACATTTATACTTAAGGATAGCTTACATTAAATGTGCATGGTTTCTATGTAGATGTGGGAAAATGCAACATGGCAATCTTTATCATTTTTCGTCAAAATTGGCTGAAATGTCCAAATATGTGAGTGTATCACTTGCTGACCAAAACGCAATGTGCTAAAACCTCACAAATACAAGCCTGTTTCACCAGTAAAACACCTGCTCTAGTAAACCACCAATGACCTCATTTATACACATGCCGAAGACCAGGGGAAGTTGCCAACTACAGCTGTTGTAATTATGATGAAACCATTTAAACCAGCTAAACCACTTGAAATCATGGAGATAAAAGCAACAACGTACTTCACTGATTATAGCTGAAGACCATCAAGAAGAGAGCAAAATAGGGATAGAGAGAGAGAGAGAGAGAGAGAGCGAGAGAGAGAGAGAATGGGTGATATTTTTAAAAGATCTCTCCAGGGCATTGACAAGCATTAACTCACCGTAGCGGCAGCGGAACTGGCACACTCCGTCACGTCCCCCCATGAACTCCAGCATGGAGTCGAAGTAGCCATTGACCGCCTCGAAGCCGCCCCTGACCGAGTTCAGGCCCCAGTCCTCGTCCTCTCCTCCTTCTGTCTCGGCTGCCGGCGGCACCTGGGTGTCCGCGGCGGCCTCCGCAGCCTCCTCCTGGGCCAGGGAGGACTGTAGCACCAGGCCCAGCAGGAGCAGGAGCAGGGTGAAGAAGCTCAGACGTGCCATCATACCAATAAGAACCGCACAGGAACAAGGGAGGAAAAAAAAACAACTGACCGGCAAATAAGGAGAGTGAGAAATGGGGAAGAAACACAGACACGTGGAGTCGCTTTCTCTGTCTCTCTCTCACTCTCTGTCTCTCTCTCACTCTCTGGCTCTCCGTCAGCCCTGGAGTCTGAACCTTGAACCAGACAGCAGGACAGGCTCCACTCTGTGCGTCCAAAGTTCAGCTCCTATCTTGATTTGTTTTTATCAAGTCTCCCCGCATTTTTGATGGATGTTTTAACATCGTTTTAAAGTTGATTGTTTGTTTGGGGTTATAGCTTAGACTCATCAATGATAATTTTGTCATTTCCTTTATTGTATTATCTCACACTATCTTATTTGCATTATCTTAGGGCTCTGGTTAAGAACATATTCAGCAGTATCAATTTGTATCTTCTTTGTATTTTTCTCTCTATATTTCATCCATATAGCCATCAAGAATCTCATCTCATTCTTTTTCATCCTTCCTTCCCTGTGTCTTGTACTCCTTGTGACTCATTGTGATGCCACTGACATCTTAAGTACAGATCCTGCCGGTTACATGAAGAAGTACTAATGGTAGTAACAGTCCCCAAAGAAGTTATTTATTCCTTGGCTTTCTTTGACAGTGATATTTTGTGTCCATACACATATCACCTCTATGTAACCTTGCAGGTCTCTGTTTTTTTTTGCAGAGGAAAGTTAAACTCCTTTAGCACCCTTGTGAGTTACCAGTTGAGGGTGTTGCGTGCTTCTATGGCATAGTGGCCTTACATAACTCCATCCCATCCCCAAGGCCTAGAGAAGTGTTGAGCAATAATTGGATTAACCAACAATCTGACTGGCACTCAACAGGGCCTCGCTTTGTGTATACCTCTAAATAATGTGTTATTCTAAGGGACACATCTTATCTGCCTCCAAACCCAATCAGATTACACACAATTGGCAGCTTGCCATTTTGCATTTTTAAGTGGTGCTCCAAAGGTTTGCATTGTAAGTAATTTGGCTCTCTCCAAAGCTTAACATGAGATAGGAAATCATGCTGTCTGTCCTGCAACCCCTGACAAATTCAACAGTAGATGTACATTTGCTCAATGTGGGTTGCTGAGAGGTAATACAAAACTTTGATATAATGTCTATCTAACTAATAGGAAACATCTGTATTCTGCTTTAGGCTCATAAACACATATACTTTGTCCTCTAGACGATACCACAGCACATCAGTTAGGCCATAACCGATACAGGCTACAGCTGCACTACAGCAGACTACAGGCTGTTTGCTACATATACGATATGATGAGCCATGATGTCACCTGGTAGCTTTGACCTTATCTGCAAAGTAAGATTTTTGTGACGTGGCAGAGGAGTTCACCAGCACCACGTCAGCCAATCTCTTCTACATGGTAGATCTTTCTCTTCTGTGGTGTTCCATCAACCGGAAACTACCTCTTTGGACTACACCGTCAACACCTGGCTCACTCAAGTCACCAGGCCCTATCTTTTAAACAGTCCAGCTCTTTTCAGTTAAATACACCTCATCAAATGAAAATATTTGAATTCAGAATACATGAAAATCTTCTTATAAACTTTTACATTAGAAGTGTAATGTACATACAAATGTCTGTAAATGTCACCCAGTTGAGTACAAGTATAGGTTGGAAAAAAGTAAATGACACCTGTTGGGAATTCCTGTGTGTGTATATATATTCATATATATTGTGTGGATATATATTCGAGGATATTCATATCCTGACTTTTAGGTGAAGTTCATGACAAAATGTCAGCATGGGTTTGTGTTGTTTTTAATCATGTAATAATGAAAGTAATAAAAATAGTGTTTGAAATATAGTTGAGTTGTTTCCCCTTCCTTTTTTTTACTCAGTCTCCATATCTTTGTCACTCCATCTCTCTTTCTCTCTAGATTTCATCCATGTCTTCCAGCTACCACTTCCTGTCACTCAACTTGATTTGAAATCTCTCTTTTTTCTTCACCACTCCTATCCTCTGTGTCTTCTCTGCCTATGCCGTCCCAGTGATGCTTGGGGGCATGTGACTTCAGAGAGAAGGAGCCCCAGATCCTCTTTTCACCTACTGTCGTCCCTCTCTCGTTCCCCCTCTCCTCCTCCTGGTACCTCGTTTCTCCATCGTCCACACTCAGTTGGTACATCTCCTCTTCCGGGATTCCTGATTCAGCTCTCAGTCTGTCCTCCTCTCTCAGACGTTCCTCCATCCTCCTCTTCATCTGAATCTTCATGTTCTCTGCCCCTTCTTTTGTCTTCGTTTCTCCTCTCTCATGACCTTGCTTTCTCTGTGGATTACCCAAATCCTTTTCACTCTCCGTGTCAGTCAGTTTTTTCCCATGTCTTTGTCTGAGCTCCTCCTTATTGCTCATCTGGGTGACCCTTGGCTGAGCCTGCTCTGCCTCACGCTCCTCCTCCTCCTCCTCCATTTCTCTCAGAAGCACGTCCGTGTCATCATCCCTCTCCCGGTCTTTCGTCAGCTGCTCCACTTTGTTTCTCTCGGAAGTTTTCTTTCTCTCCTCAGATCCACTCTCTCTCTTCACCTGGACCATGTCATCATGATTCTCCTCCAACTTCTCCCCCTTTTTCCCTTTCTTTACCCTTCTGCTCACTTTCTTGTGTCCCATTTCCCTCTGTTTCTCAAGGGCAGCCTTGCGGTTCTCTCCCAGGAACCGTATCTCCTCCTCTCTTCGGTTCAGGATCCTCATGAGTTCCCTCTTCCGCTGCACCTCTGACAGGTGGCTTGCTCGCCCCACCTCTCGCAATTCCAGCAGCAAGAGTTCCTTTCGAAGCTCCAGCGCTCTCTCTCTCTCTCTCCTCGTGTTCTCGCCTTTTTCTTTTTCTGTCACTACCTGCCGATCCTTCAGAGTAATCCATCTTCCCACTACAGCGCCCTCCTCCTCACTCTCTGACTCAGCCCTCTCCTGTACACCGTGTCCTTCACATGTAGTTCTATTCCTGCCTCCCATACTGTGGACTTGTCCTCTCTCCAATTTTCTTTCCAGTTTGTTAACTGTTTCTCTGAGCTGTGCCATTGCTTTGTACAGCTCCTCAAACTTGCCTGTGAAAAAGACTCTGTCTGAGACATCTGGCTTGCTCTCCACATTCCCGCTTCCACTTTCTCTGTTGATTGTCAGAGCAGGCTGACTTTCATCCTCTAGAATTTTCTTGGGAGTCATCGGATCATTATTGTTAGGGAGGTTTTGAAATGTGCTGCCATTTCCACTCCCGAGGACCTCTTGAGTCATGCTACTCTGTCCACAGGACAGGTCCCTGGAGGATGCAGTGATCACTCCAAAGCCCAGCACTGCCACTGAAGTCGAGGTTGTCTCCCTATTCCACAAAAGGATCTGAGGTATCACAGAGAGAGGATATTGGGCTCAAAATAGTCTACAAAGGCTACACATGACATCCTATGTCATTCTTTTCTTGCGATTTCTCCAGAAATGTAGATATTTCAACAAGAAATACAAGAAGGCCTACAATTTACACACAGAAAACGTATTTTTAGTAGGAAGAGTTTGTGATCGTATTCGCAAGCGCTCTTGCCCTGTTTGGATTTTTCTGAAGGTGCCGCAAAGCTGCAATGGAACGTTGCAGTGGAACATTTCCAACTGTGACATCAGCATCGTAATTTTGGAGATGCAGCTTATTATACGGTTACTTGCCAAAACGATACAAGACATTCCTCCAAAATCCTCATTTTTAATGATTGTGTTGCCGTTTCATGATTTCCGCTAAGAAAAAAATAGTTCTTCACTTTAAAGTTTCAGTTGTTGCGTAGCAACCCATTACTTGCTGACTTCAATAAAGCGTTGGTGACGATGCCCTGATTTCCCTGGTTCACACTGATTTGTGTGTTTACTTTTCATTTTATTTTGAAGTTATCATCTATCATCCGTGAAAAAATGCAAGTGTGAGTGTGTTGCGCGTCATCTTTAGAACAATTATTAGTTTAACTGAAGAAAGGGTTTCCTCATTAATAATGTCGTTGCGTGTCTTGTTCTTTACCACTCCCAAACAGCAGGCGACAGCAGTGAGCCAAATAATTAGGTGATTGCTTATCAGGCAGTACATAGAAGGAGAGTGTGCTGCAGCTGTACAGTTCCTTGGCGCTAGCGACCATAGATATATATACATGTGAATGATTGTCACTGGCTACACGCTGCTCAGAAGGTACCTTTTACAGTTCAATCAATGATAGGTATCGTGTCGGTATAGGTATTCTTTGCAGATGCATTGAAATTACTAAATAAGATGTAGCTAACGCTCAACATGAACACAAACCACACACCCGCCTTTTAATGGGTAGTGTTATTTCGTAGCTTCTATTTTGTTTCATTAATGACAGCTAAGATGACAGCTGGCAGGTGTAAACAGCAAGCCGAGTTTAACGTCCGCACTGACGTACTCCAAAGATGTTAATGACGCCGATAATTAGCTGGGAATTACCATAATAAAGTTGTCATTAATTAACCTGTCATTGATGAAGACAAGACTGTTCATGCGATAGCATAGGCAATGTTTACAATAAATTGTCCTGTATTATTGTGACTATGACTCCTTTTATCTCCCACGTAAGGCTCAAACAAATGTCAACACCCCCGGAGAAACAAATTCTTTTCAGACAATCTGGGAAAATGTACCCGCTGTCTTAGAGGGTTAGAGCTTGGGGCAACATCTCAATGTCCACACTTATAACTTGACAATGGAGGGGCAATGGGTTGGCCCCGCTGAGATTATCTCGGAACTCTGTCACACGGACACTCAGGACCCTTTCCCAGTGTGGAGGAATGGAACCTTCAGTCCATGTTTCAATCAAGTTGTTTTCGGCTCACTGCCCTACGCGGCTGTGGCTGTCGTTAGTGCTTGCTACCTAAGCACGCCAAGGTAAGTTGAGTCTGTGAAGTAGCCTATTAGTGGTGACAATTATGAAGCCTCTTTCATTTTTGTTTTAATAATTACAACTTAGTGTAGTGTATTATTCTAAACCCCTTATAACATCCAGACACACATCCTTTGCGAGTGAATTAAATATTTGTTCTCTTGTTCTACCAGATGCACCTATCTTCAGGCCCACCAGTCCTATGGCTGGGGCTTCAGGGCAGCCTCTGCCCTGCTTCTCTGGCTTCTCTTCATCGGAGACGTGGTGGCAGTGGCCTTACTGCAAGACCCCAATATATACCTCGACGTCTTGGCAGATGGCTGTGCCATCATCGCCTGGCTGGTTCACTTCGGGGCGATGGTGGTCCTACAGAGATCTGCATACAGATGCACCCGGGGTCCTCCTGTGCTGGTGGTGTTGGTGGTGCTGCTGATCCCAAATCTGGTCATAACTGTGACAGCTTACGTCCAGAACAGCAATTACCTTGATCTGTTACAGGTCCTGCGGGTGTTACGTCTGGCCATGGCAGTGGCTCGAGCCGCTCTGCTACTCGTCTACCTCTTGGCGTTTGTTGTCCCCTGTATTAGAGGTGTCAGGGACCCCATGTCCATCAATGCCTCGGACATGTCCCCTCTACTCCCCCAGCGAATCAGCGTGGGTGAGATGGTGGCGGAGGATGGAAGCGGCTGCTTGTCGCGTCTGCTCTACCTCTGGCTGAACCCCCTGCTCCAGCAAGGGGAGAGAGGGGAGCTGGAGAGACCCAGTGATGTGTATCAGCTTCCCAAAAGGCTGCGCACGGCCGCTGTCCACAGGCGCTTCCGCCGCTGCTGGGAGGACTGCCAGAAGGGGGCAGCGTTGCGCAGGCACCCAGAGACCCTGCAGCCGTCTGAAGGGAGCGGCCTGCAGAACGGCTCCTGGACCGAGCCTCAGGATGGTGCCGCACGTGAGGAGGTCATTGAGGATGTTAGTCTTCTGCGAGTCCTGCACAGAGCCTTCGGGCTGCGCTACTACTCGCTAGGTGTGCTAAAGCTAGCGGCTAGCATGCTAGCCTTCGCCGGGCCCTTGCTCCTCAGCGGCCTCATTGGCTTCATGGAGTCTGAGGCGGCGCCTGTTCGGCAGGGGGCGTGGTGCGCGGCGGGCCTCTTCGCCAGCACGTTCGTCTCCGCTCTGCTCCGCAACGTCTTCGTCTTCGAGGTGTCCAAGGTGTCGTTGGAGGCTCGTGCCGCCGTGGTATCGGCCATCTACGGCAAAGCCTTGCGAGTGAGCGGGTCGGCGCTGGCCCGGTTCACCCTGGGAGAGGTGGTCAACTTCATGAGCACCGACACGGACCGGCTGGTGAACTTCTTCAACAGCTTCCACGAGGCCTGGAGCCTCCCGTTCCAGTTTGCCTTGGCCCTCTACCTGCTCTACCTCCAGGTGGGGGTGGCCTTTCTGGGAGGCCTGGGAGTGGCTATCCTGCTGGTGCCGCTCAATAAAGTCCTGGCCTCCCGCATCCTGGAGAACAACAAGCACATGCTGACTCATAAGGACAACAGAGTAAAGGTAAAGGCTATTTTATACGATGCAATGAAGCAGTCTTCCTTTGCTACTGACATATTTGTAAATGTTTCTGTCTTTATATGTAGGCCTGATTGTGGTGTAATCCTTGGCATAGTCTTGCAATTTGATGGTAGTAACGGTTAGAGAGTTTATTTAAAAACAACCTGTAGTTAAAAACTGATCCAAATGGTCAACTTACTGGGTTGGTAAATCTTATGAAATGAAGCTCTACTCACATCGTTTTGTCTGGGTACCTCCCTTAAAGCTAATGACGGAAGTGCTCTTCGGGATCAGAGTCCTGAAGTTCTACAACTGGGAGCAGCATTTTGCCCAGAAGATCGGCGAGTGCCGTAAACGGGAGCTTTCCCACCTGAAGGCCATCAAGTACCTGGATGCGGTGTGTGTGTACACCTGGAGCGCTCTGCCGGTGGTCATCTCCATCCTCACCTTTGTCACCTACGTGCTGCTGGGCAATCAGCTTACTGCAGCTAAGGTCAGTAGGAGCCCTGATGCTGGACTGCCATTGGCCTTAGTCACGTCCTCCTCCTGTTTCTACACTTTTGCTTATTGTAGATAAGCAAGTATATTCACATACATTATGTATTTTATTCAAGTTCCACAGTGTATTGTTGGGACTGCTGTGAGACCACACACCGTGTCATTCTTACATTACATATATCAACTCCATAAGGTCTATCAAAAGGTTTATGGGAACATAATTTACTTTTGGACACATAAGTTTAACATTGTTTATAGGTTATTGCAATTTATTTATTAATGTATTTATTTATTTATGTATTTATTTATACATCGAACGGCACACGTGATGTATCTGTATCTGTCTCCTGCAGGTGTTCACAACCCTAGCCCTGGTGGGGATGCTCATCCTTCCTCTCAACAGCTTCCCCTGGGTCCTCAACGGCACCCTGGAGGCCAAGGTCTCGCTGGACCGCATCCAGCGCTTCCTCAGACTACACAATCAGGACCTCGGCGCTTACTACAACAAAGGTACTCCTCACATGGTGCAGAAGGCAGTGGACTTCTACAGTACTCTCCTTTTCAAGTCTCCTCAGCACTCATCCTCTCCTCTCCTCCTCTCCTCCCCTCCCTCTTTCTCCTCCCCTCTCCTCCACTAATCCTCCCCTCTCTCTCCTCTCTCTCCCTTCCTCTCCTCTCCTCCCCTCCCTCTCTCTCCTCTCCTCTCCTCTCCTCTCCTCTCCTCCCCTCCACTCTTAGCTCTGCTCCCTTGGCTCCACTAAGGTCCTCTGACTATTTTAAAGCTGTTGCATCTATGCTTATGTGAACACTGCAAGAGGTGTAACACTTTAAAAGAGGAAAAAAGAAAACACACTTGATTTTAGGGTTTCCTGATGTATAGATTGTATTGCGCTTGTACCCAACTTGGATTGGATGTGCAAACCTTATCACTCGAAGACTCTAATTGTCAGTTTAGTGTAATCAGTTTATGAACTCGGCCTCTCTGAATATCATATTTCTCACTAACTGCACAGACGCCCCTGAGGACCCCCTCTCCTCCCTGGAGCTGTTGCAGGCCTCCTTCTCGTGGCAGGCGCCGGACCCTGGCGGCACGCATAGTCCACCTGAGGAGCAGACCAACAGCGGGTCTCCAACAGGAAGTCTGTTACTGAGCAGTCTCAACCTCAGCGTACAGAAGGTATGGAGCGCAAAGATGGACGACTCGAGATGGCTCTGTTTATGGAGAATTATGAAGAATGAATAACAAATGATACAAATATAGTTTTATTGACTGAAAGCTTATCTTACAGTGCAAGCTGCTATCTTTGGTTAGGCGTTAAATACGCTTGTTTGTTCTGTCGTACTTTTACCAGGGCCGGTTGGTGGCCGTGGTAGGGAAGGTTGGCTGTGGGAAAAGTTCTTTACTGGCAGCCATCAGTGGAGAGCTTCAGAGGTGAGCTTCATCTTACAGTCATTCAACAAAACCTCCACAATTGACCGATACATCTATAATACATTTATAAAGCTGCACTATGAATAGAAGATTACTTGTATTTCTCATGTCCATGCAGTGGGTTAGTCCTCATACAGTATCACATTCTAAGCCATCGTATGGACAATGTCTCAAGTTGCACCATGACATTATCCAAATGATACTTTCAGCTAAATGTTACCCAACTTAGTACAACTAAATTTTCACCGGTCATAAAAACTCTAACCCTACCCCTAACGAATCGACCCTATTGAGTGTCAATAGCTGAACAGTCGTTGTGTTGCGTTTGACTGGCAGGCTAGGAGGGTCTGTGTATGTAGCTGGTAGGACAGAGGGGTTTGGCCTGGCCGCCCAGGAGCCCTGGATCCAGCACGCCACTGTGAGAGACAACGTCCTGTTTGGACGGGACTTTGACAGCACCTTTTACCAGACTGTGATTGAGGCCTGCGCTCTCAGTGATGATCTCAATGTAAGCCTAGTTATATTACTATGATATGTGTTACATTCTGCATTAATTTACTAGGGAAAAGGGGGGGGGGGGGGGTCCTACACATTTTTATATATCTGAACCTGAATTGTAAAAATAAAATTGAGAGTCCTGGATGCCAGGGTGACCCACTGCTCAGTACAAAGGGACCATACATCTGTAATAATTTATTTTTTGGATCACTTCATGCCAGATGTTGCCAAGCGGGGACCGGACGGAGGTGGGCGAGAATGGCGTGACTCTAAGCGGAGGACAGAAGAGCCGTCTGGCCCTGGCCCGTGCTGTTTACATGGTGGGCACAAAGACAACAGAACCTCCCGCCTAAAGCTGTGCAGTACCGGTAGGAGTAGGGTCCTATGGGATCATCAGCACACATCACAAACATTTGAGGAGTGGGACATTTTCACACTCGTCCAAGGAGGTGGTCAGATGGGGAAATGGCAGAAATGGGGATTGTGCATATGGCTCAATAAAGCAGAAGTAAAAATCTATCTGTCTGTACGACACAGTATGAAGAACCTCTATAATGAGGTAGGCAGAGCGCATGATCAGGGTTATGTGCATGAATGAACAGCCTCAGGATACAGAGAAATTGCATACATAGCAAAGTACAAACACAGCAGATTGTCTTTTTGCAAAGAACAAAATGTGCCTTTGTATAACATTCCATGATTGTGTCAATTCTGTCACTTTACGTTTGTGCCTTTGCTGATTCTGCTCACACAAAGGACAAGGAGATCTACCTCCTCGATGACCCTTTGGCAGCAGTGGATGCTGATGTCGCCCATCACCTCATGGAGAAATGCATTCTGGGTATCCTCGGCACCAAGACCAGAATCCTTTGCACTCATCGTATAGAGTTTTTGGACAGGGCGGACGTGGTGGTCCTCATGGACAATGGGACAATCGTTAAAATAGGTGAGGACTGAAATGGATCGCATCCAGTCTTGTTGAAGAAGGTTTTCTGTACATGTGGATAATGTAGGCAGGTTGTATATGGAAGTAGTCTGATACAAATGTCCTCATAGGAAACAGAGAATCTGGAAAAAAAACTGTAGAATTCACACAACTGCACAATAATTTGTTTATTTATGTATTTTTCATAAATCTTCCTAAATAAAGGATCGCCCAGTGAAGTTCTTCCCTTGGTGGAAGCAGAGCCAAAGGATCGAAAGAATGATAGCAACAAAAAAGAGAAAGGTAAGATCCAGCAGATTGATCCTCTTATTAATTTAGATTTGTATTACATTGTAAACATTTTAAATCTGTGTATTAATATCAGACTGTCAATCATGCTCTGAGTACTCTGCCAATCAGATGTCATACATCAGAAGGAGGAGCAGGAGTCATCCAATGAGCTACCTCTGGAGGAGGGGCCTGAAGATTCGGGGGAGGAGCAGAAGCAAGTGGGAGGGCTGGCCTGGTCTGTGTTCACAGCCTACTGGAGGGCCGTGGGCGGGGCCCTGGCTGCGTCCGTCCTCTTCTCTCTGCTCCTAATGCAAGGTTGCGTGTTTCTCTAGTGAGACTCGGGGTCTGTGGTGTGAGTGTTTCTGTAGTAAGACTCTGGGTCTGTGGTTGAGTGGTTGAGTGTTTCTGTAGTGAGACACTGGGTCTGTGGTGTGAGTGTTTCTGTAGTAAGACTCTGGGTCTGTGGTGTGAGTGGTTGAGTGTTTCTGTAGTGAGACACTGGGTCTGTGGTTGAGTGTTTGAGTGTTTCTCTAGTGAGACTCTGGTCTGTGGTGTGAGTGGTTGAGTGTTTCTGTAGTGAGACACTGGGTCTGTGGTTGAGTGTTTGAGTGTTTCTCTAGTGAGACTGGGTGTGTGGTGCGAGTGGTTGAGTGTTTCTGTAGTGAGACTCTGGGTCTGTGGTTGAGTGGTTGAATGGGAGGCAGGGGAGAGAGGGAGTCATTTAAGTACAAAAACTATATCGGTCCTCTGTGTCTGCCATCCGTATAATGCTTTGGGGGAATTTGTAGATAAAGGACACGAGTCAACAACAAATGATATGTGTGTCTCCTGTGGCAATGTACATGATCTGTAACTATAAACAGTCCTAGACGGTATTCAGTCAACACTTTGAACAAGACATCCTATGATGTATATATAAATTGTACATCTTACACACACACACACATACATACATACATACACACACACATACTAGTGTTTGACCAGACTGTGCCTTCTCCTTCGATAGCGTCTAAGAATGTGTCAGAGTGGTGGCTGTCCCATTGGATCTCCCACCTGAAGAGCAACTCCTCAGGTGCTGCTGTTGATGTTGATCTCCCGCCTCCTCACCAATCTCCACTGCTGCTCCTCTTCTCCCCCGGCGGCCTCACGTGAGTGGATCAGCTACCTGTCAGTCAACCTGTATTTAAATAGCATTTTTAGCCTGTGTGCTTGTTCTTTTAATAGCCATCATATTACATTTTACACGTACTTATTCAGCAGACACTTTTATCCAAAGTGAATTACAGTACAGATATATAAATATATATATATTTTTCATGTGTGCTTTCTGGGAATTGAACCCATTAGCTTTGTTTTCTTAGCACCTTGCTCTACCAGTTGAGCCTTAGCAACACACTGCAATTTTCTGTGATGTGTTGGAAGAACCACTTTTGTTGAGGCCTAAACTTTGTCATAAGAAAAACATTTTCTTTAAGAGAATGTAGAAATGGACGTAAAACATTATTATTGTGTTTGACGTAGATGTGGTAATAATAACCAACTGGCATCTTCATCGCCCTGCCTGCAGGTCCCCACTGTCGCTCAGGGAGACGTCGTCGCTGGGCAACATGAGTTCTGACGTTAAGTTCTACATGACGGTGTACGGCTCCCTGGCTACTGCCAACACGCTCTTCACCGCTGCCCGTGCCTTCCTCTTCGCCTACGGCGCCATCTGTGCTGCTGCAGTCATCCACGACAGGCTACTAGGCAGAGTGCTGAAGGTCACACACCACCATACTTCCTCAAAATCTTGGAGAAAAAAAAAGTTGTCCTAAATTTTACCTACACTTAAATGGTATCTGGTTGGTCTGTTTATCATTATCATAGCAGTGCCTTATTAGTTTGATCCAGCTCATTCGATTCATTAATGACTATAGAACAGTGGTTCTTAACCTGGGTTCGATCGAACCCCAGGGGTTCGTTGAGTCACTCTCAGGGGTTCGGCAGGGGTCAAGACACACACAGTATAGCCCGGTTCACACTAGCAATGTCGGGTCGTTTTTATATATACCTATGTTTTGAAGAAATCATATTTTATTTTTCCAATTACGAAGGGTTCGGTGAATGCACTGATGAAGCTCGCAGGGTTCAGTACCTCCAATAAGGTTAAGAACCACTGCTATAGACTATAGGCAGCCCAGCATACAATAGAAATGTTCTTTTAACCACCACATACTTACAATTAGCTTATTCAAAGGTCTTGGCCTACAGTCTCTCTCAGGAGAAGAGTCACCAAGACGTCTTTCTTGACCTGTGTTTGACCTCTGTTCTCCCTCACCCCCACGTCAGGCCACAGTGACCTTTTACGATACCACGCCTCTGGGCCGCGTGCTCAACCGCTTCTCGTCAGACATGTACAGCGCGGACGACTCGCTGCCCTTCGTGCTCAACATCCTGCTGGCCAACGTGTTCGGGCTGCTGGGCATGCTGGTCGTCATGACCTACGGGCTGCCCTGGCTGCTGCTCCCGCTGCTGCCACTGGGGGCGCTCTACTACCGCACGCAGCGCTTCTACCGGCACAGCTCGCGCGAGCTCAAGCGCCTGTGCAGCCTCACGCTCTCGCCCGTCTACTCGCACTTCTCCGAGACGCTCGCCGGCCTGAGCACGGTGAGAGCCAGCGGTAGCGCCGCCAGGTGAGACGACCTTTGACCTCTGCAGCCAACAGTGTGGTTCATTGGACACGACACGGTTGCTATGGTAGTATTAAAGTATTAATTGTGAAAATGTGAATATAGTTGGATAGTGGGTAAACGTTTGGTGCATAGGCTTATCCACAGTCTAGAGGTGACCAACCTTCAGTGTAAACCTTTAGTGTAGTTATAGTTCTGTCTGTGGGCATATGTGATTACTCAATATGGAGTCATGCATTATGCTTGGCTGTGCTGCGATCTTATGGAGAGTCTATGGTTGTTACATCTATAACTTATTGTGAGTCCTCTGAATGATAATATCTCACCGTCATTTAACAACAGTCATAGCCCAAAGCTAGTTCGCTGTTAGATATCAACAGTCATAGCCCAAAGCTAGTTCGCTGTTAGATATCAACAGTCATAGCCCAAAGCTAGTTCGCTGTTAGATATCAACAGTCATAGCCCAAAGCTAGTTCGCTGTTAGAGATCAGATTGGTGTCCCACAGTGTGGAGCTCATGTGAGGTCCTTGTGCAGGTTTGAGGAGGAGAACGAACAGCGTTTGGAGCAGAACCAGCGATGTCTGTTCGCCAGCAACGCCGCCATGCAGTGGTTGGACATCCGCCTCCAGATGATCGGTGTCGCCCTGGTGACCGGCATCGGCATCATTGCAGTCGTCCAGCACCAGTTCAAATCCATAGACCCAGGTATCTGTCAACGTCACCAATATTTAATTAGGAAGATTTACTTGGAAGTCTCGTAAGCAGCACAAAGGTTCAAACATTAATTCAAACAAACGCATGAGGTATTTGTTTATTCTTAAATTTTTAGGTGACATTTTGTCTTCCCACTTATTTCACAGTATACTGTATTATGCACACAGAGTCCCTGCACACATATCCTGCTGACAAGCCCGGTGAATGATGATGCTGATGATGTTTCTGGTTGGTTCTCCTCAGGCCTGGTGGGCTTGTCCCTGTCCTACGCCCTCTCCATCACCAACCTGCTCTCCGGGCTGATCTTCAGCTTCGCCCAGACGGAGATGCAGATGGTCAGCGTGGAGCGCACGGAGGAGTACAGCACCTGCGTCCCCGTGGAGCCCCAAGATGGCCGCCGCCAGGTGAGACGTGAGGCTTGCTTTCACCAGCAGCTAAGAGCCATTACGCTGTCTCAGTCTTCACCAGCAGCTAATAGAGTCATTCCGCTGACTGTGTCTTTTATCTGCCTACTTGTTCATATTAACTTAGGCTAGGTTAAATGCCAGTGGGCAGGCCAGAGGATATGTTCACCATCTCTGGGGGCCATATTAAGTACAGATAGTACATATAGTACAGATGTCCTATACTGATGTGCATGTTCATGGCAAACTAACTGCAACACTACTATGTAGTATGGCCTCAACTGCACAATCTAGGGGTCAGACAAGAGAGTTGAGCTGAAGAAAAAAGTGCCAGAATAGAGTGAACTCTCACCGAGTGCACTTGGCTCTCTTTTAACACTGCTCAGCAGTTGACCATTTCCTCTACCGACCTCGTAAAATTTCCAAGTCAAATCGGGGCGCTTCCCTTTCGCAGGTCCCCCCTGAGTGGCCTCAGCACGGCCGGGTGGAGTTCTCCGGCGCCGCGCTGGCCTATCGGCCGGGCCTGCCCAACGCCCTGGACGGGGTGAGCGTGGAGGTGCTGCCCGGGGAGAGGGTGGGCATCGTGGGCCGCACGGGCTCTGGGAAGTCCACCCTCTTCCTGGCTCTCTTTCGCATGGTGGAGCTGAACCAGGGCTGCGTCCTGCTGGACGGAGTTGACATTAGCCAAGTGGCATTGTCTCAACTCAGGTGAGCGGGAGTCAGTGAGTTTGCCCTGGCCTTCTATACTCTCTCTCTCTCTCTCTCTCTCTCTCTCTCTCTCTCTCTTTCTCTCTCTCTCTATATATATATGCTTTAAATATATATATATATTTATATATACACTTCTATACTCAGGAGAAATTAAATGTTTGTTATAAAACGTCTGTGTCTATCTACGCAGACCAGAAGCAGCACACAGTTCTGCCACAGTGTGCATTTTACTGCTCAGATCATGTTTGCTGTAAAGAAGTGTTGAATTAGCTACAGTAATTCCTCACTGCCACTTAACTGGAGCAGCAGTATGTTTCTCATTGGCCCTTCGTTATTATCTACCAAGCACACATATCCGTCAGAATATGACCTTGTTGAGCCTACTTTAAAGCATTTAACCCCATAGCAAGACTGCCTCACACATTTTATCCATATCTATAGGCACACTTTGACCACATATGATAACTTCGGTCTGATAGCTTCCAGGGTTTGATAGGCCAGGGTTAGCCACACCATTAATAACAACCATGTTGTGTCTCGTAGCCATGTCTGGGTTTTTACTTCAACCATCACACATATATTTTCCTTTAGTGTTACTACAGGATTTGGGGGTATTGAGGAAAGGGCTCTTCCTGCTGGTATACATTGCCTTAGTGCTCACAAGTGCTTTTTGTTTCTCTCGTAGGTCAAAGATGGCCGTCATCCCTCAGGACCCCTTCTTGTTTTCCGGCTCGGTGCGGGACAACCTGGACCCCTGTGGCCGGCACTCTGACCCGCGCCTCCTGGATGCCCTGGAGCAGTGCCACCTGGAGCAGGTGGTCAGAAGGATAGGTGAGAGAGGGGCAGAGCGAGAGGAGAGGAGGAGAGACACAAACATAGAGGGGAGGGGACAGGCAGAGCAGAGCTCATGTTCAGCCCTCTTCTCATCTGTAATATTGTACACAGTTAGAGTAGATTACTTTGATGATAAAAATGATATTTAAAAAAAAGTTTTAGCCCTACCTATACATTCCGACAGCCTTTTTCCCAGCTGCAGTGAATACTTACTACTCAGTAAATCTCCCCATAACAACTCTCACAATGTGTGTTGTGTGTGTATGTCTGTTTGGGCCTATGTGTGTGTGTGTGTTGTGTATGTGTGTGTGTGTTGTGTATGTATGTGTTTCTTTCTGTGCTGCAGGGGGTCTGGAGGCGGAGGTGGGGGAGAAAGGGAAGTCTCTGTCAGTGGGTCAGAGGCAGCTGTTGTGTCTGGCACGAGCCCTGTTGACCGAGGCTAACGTAAGATCTCCGTCTCTGTGCTTCACAGTCCGTTTACATGTCACTGTCTCACTATTAGACATACCATTTGTTTTTCTGAGAACAGAGCAATGTTTTTACTGGTACTGATAGATGAGAGATGTGTATGTTAACTCAACGTGTCATCGTTTATGTGATGGTGATGTAATGGATGTTTAAATAGGTCCTGTGCATTGATGAAGCCACTGCAAGCGTAATGATGATGTAATGGATGTTTAAATAGGTCCTGTGCATTGATGAAGCCACTGCAAGCGTCGACCAGAAGACTGACATGCTTCTACAGAAGACCATAAGAGACATGTTTAAGGACAGGACTGTCCTGACTATTGCACACAGGTCAGTGACTCGTGTGATTTCATACTTAAATACAAACATTTGTCCTCAATGTGGTGAATACTTTTCAATTCCAATTTTTCTGATGATTATGAGCTGTAATGTCTTCAACTCTTTTTTTTTTTAATTCATTAAAAAAACAAGAGAATCTTGACCAAAGTCATAGTCAGAGTTGCAGTCATTGTGCTGCCTCAGGCTGCAATTAACCTCATGTCCACACTCATGTGCACAGGCTCAACACCATCATGGACTCAGACAGAGTCATTGTGATGCATGCTGGGAAGGTGGTGGAGTTTGACACCCCTGCTGCTCTCTCCCAGAGGGACGACTCGTTCTTCCACAGGCTGCTGGGAGGAAGAGGAGCCTGAAGGCCAACATATGCCTCCGACACTGATGATATGACAATGATGATGTGACACTGATGATATGACAATGATGATATGACGCACCTTAAAGTTACAGATGATATGTCAGAGTTCGGCTAAGGGTGCAGATATAATGTATTGGTTATGTAAGAATGTTGCCACGTTGTTGTACCTACTTAACAGTAAAGAGTTACTCAGGGATGAAGGTTTGTTTTTAGATGTGTTCTTTAGATGCAGTTCTGTTTGTTTGATACAATCATGTTGTCACAAGTAAAGATTGATCGATGTTTTTTTAAATTCCTCCACCCAAGTCTGTTTTCTTTATTTCTTCTGCATTGTGTTGATATGTTACGCTGTGATGTGAATGCATTGTGGTACATCTTCAATAACCCCACCCAAAGGGCGAAGCCATTCCAGAATGACTGAATAGGTACATTAGTTCTTCTAATCCACTGGGTTACGTCATTCCGTTTATTTCTCCCGTGTGGCACTGCTGCCCTGAAGGATGTGTTTGTGCACTTATGGTGTGTTATGCGCACATAATCATCATCATTTGAATCAGGTTGCCATAATTAATCATTTGGAAACAAGGTAGGCATAATTGTCTGACCATTCCAGTTGATTCGGAAATTGTGTGTCCCCTAACCTTGTGTTACAACTGTCCCATTAAGTATGGGTGTGTTTTGAGTGTCATTTGTGTAGAGGGTGTGCCTCTGTAGTCATAATAGTGAGTGAGTCATTATAGTGTTCTGACCAGGTGAATTCTGGGCTTTCACTTTGACCCCACCCAGTGCAGAGAGTGATATGTTTTGATTTGTTTTGTTAATGGATGTTCCCTTCTGTAATGATGCGTCATGCCATCCAACAAGCTACAGAGAGAGAGTGGATCTGTCCGTCAGGCCGAGACACCACGTCTTGCCTGGGAACCAGTTTGTCAGCTTTAGTAGTCAATATTCCTGCTGACAGGAGGGTTGAGGCAAACAGTCCTTGGAGCTCCCGGGGAGAGGGAGCAAACACACTCTTATCAGTCCCAGTGTGTTAAATTCCTTTCTTAGCGGGACAGGGCGATACCTGCACAGCTTTTGCAGTGGGCGCCAAGAGCAACAACAATCCTATGGAATCACAGGTGAGTCCGGATTGTTCTATGCTTTCCAGTAATTCAGTCCACTAATGGAATTAATGAATGGCTATTCTGTAGAGGGCAAGGAAGACAAGATAGACAAGGAATAGATCATGTTCAAAGTGCCATTTGCTATCATCTGTGATGCAACGTGCCTTCATAGCAAGCCTTTAGCTTTGTGTTGTTTTGACTGCAGGCGCCTTATTGGAGTTATCAAGGAATGGATTGCTTTTATGGATTATATGTTGTATTATGCAAGGGCACACCGCTCCTGTGATTCAAGTTTGAGTTTTGTGAAGACTGTATCAGGGTGATCTGCCGACACATGATGCATACCCTTGGACACACCATGTGCTTTCTTTATGGCAAAAAGATTAATTTGCAATGTGTGTCTGTCTTGAAATTCTACATTGTTTGTGGGTTGTGGAAATTACGTTGGTACATAGTGTGCTAAATTGTCCAGAGCCAGCGATGCTATACTTCCAGTGATACTTCCAGTATACTACCTGTGAGCATGTGTATTTACCTGAGATGGAAAGATAAATATATATCACATAACAACCATAGTGTATAAACAATATTATGGTCATACTAATGTGTAAGTCGGACACATGGTGTTTACAGTTTTTCTTACACATCATTTGAATATTGTAAGATGTATTTAGTGTCACTGAGATGCTTGGTTAGAGTGTGTACATAGAGCACTGTATGGACACCAGCACCGGGGCATGAGGGTGTGGGTGTGGCCCTCGTCATCGGCCCTCGTCATCGGCTCTGATCCTTAGGGCTGACCTAACCTGTTCCTGGCTCTCTCTCACCGCCCTGAAGCCATTCCTTGAATGCCTCGCAGTTTCTGCTGACAACATGCCAAATTGTCCTCAAAACAATTCAAAACTTGATAAACAACTGACTTAATTGTTTTTGTATAAACCTAGGTTCCAATGACTTAAAATGTTGAGACTGTGTCTATGACGTAAAAAGTTTAATGTCCAACTGTTAAAAACAAACACTTACAGAGCTGCTGCTGTGTTATAGGTGTCAATGTTGACGTTGCTGTGACACCGATATAGGAATATTCAACTATCATGGTAGGTCAAATAATTGTATTCTTTAAAATCAAGGGACATGAGGATAATCTAAACTCAGCTCTCAAAATGTGTTTCCAAAATCATTTATGCTCACATAAAACATTTCGAAAGCATGTGATATTTAATTGCAGCGTTCTCTTTGTAATTTCTTATGTGTCTCACTTAATTCTCCCTTCAAACGGTGGATGTACCTTGTGTTTGTTTTCAGACTAGGCACCAGAGATCTAAGAGCTTCTCCGACAGCCTTCTGCTGGCAGATGATGGCAATGGGGGTGTGGTTGTCTCTGGCATCAGAGGTGATGCCATGACCAATCAAGGACTGAAAAAAGGTACAGTTTGTTTCATACACATCATGGGATGCTGTCAGTTAATGCAAGTCAAATAATACCTGTTTACTTTTGCTGCAGTGTGTTTTTTTCTCGTTCACTTCCCCATAAGATAATACATTTCCAGTTGTTTCAGTGATTAGAGGTTTGATTAGATTATCAGTTTGATTTTTTTATATATTTCTAGGAGATGAAATAGTTGGTGCCACCATCAGCTTTGATGACTTAAAAAAAGATGAGATCCTGGATATACTGAAGCTAATTGAGCCATATAATGACAAGATTCAAGTTCTTACAAAACAAGATTTGAAACCCAGCAAAAGTATGGGGAACTTGGATCTTGAAACTGTCAAGACTCCAGATGAGGTCTGTACTTTGGATTTTTATTTTGAAAAAAAAAAAAAAAAAAACTACTTCTGAAATTTCTAACAGTTGTTCAGGTGACTGATTTTAATTCCCTCCTTTTTAAGATGCTGAGGAATTCATACAACACATTTTTCAACGCAAAAGTGAAGAAATTCCTGAAGGACAATCCATCTTCAGGAGCCATGCCGGGGAATGTATCTCCACATGAAAACCCAGAGGAGTTGAAACCTGAGAAGGAAAGGGATGCTACGTCTGTTGACCTAAACATGGACTTGCCTTCTCTCAACGGTAAACCAAAAGTTGATGTCACAGACTTTCTGAAAGCAGCAAAACAGAGACAAAAGGGCAATGTGCCAACTACAGATGTCAAGGGTCTAGACTCCTCTGACACTCCAAAGCCCATTGAGAGTACCACAGAAACAGCAGAAAATTGCTTGAGTGCAGAGGTTGCTTTACCTCAAGTGGACATAAAAGCACCTGATGAAATGAGTGGAGGTACTGAGTTGCCTGTAGTAGATGTTGTTGCAAAGAGTCCAGATATATCTGAAGTAGACCCTTCAGGTTTAATGCCTACAGCACCTGACCACAACATTTGCGTAGGTGTAGACATGGCAGAGCCCAATGCAAACGTCAAAACTGACACCGATATCAGTGCATCTCCTCCAGTCGTTTTAAGGGGAAAAGATCATGTGCAATCCACACTTGATGTCAGTCTCCCAGTTCTCCACGCTGAAAGTCCAGAGACAACAGTTAAGTTGACTGATGACATGCAAGTTCCAAGTTCAACTATAGAAATAGATGTTCTGCCTTCAGACACTAATCCCCCAGAAGTTGAATTCACACCACCTAATACCGACATTCATATCCCTTCAAAAAACAAAACCAAGTCATCTAAGAGGAAGTCAAAAAGCAGGGTGAGAGCACCAGAACTTGATTTAGATTCACCCTCAGGTTATGAATATAGCTCGACTGGCATACCTGACCTGAATCTTGACGTTCCCTCAGCATACAAATATGTCCCAGATGCCTTACCAGATCTTAACCTTGATGTACCCTCAGCGTATAATTACGTCCCAAATGGTTTACCAGACCTAAATGTCGATATGCCCTCCGCATATGAATACACATCAAGAAAACTTGCTCAGGAAAAGCCAACCTTGATCATAGCAAGTCCCAAAACTAAGAGAAGAATCAAAGCCCCAGATTTAAAAGGTGAAGTTTCTAAAGGTGACCTCTCAATTCCCCAAGCTGAAATTGGTCTGAACGTTCCTGACCTGGAAGCAGATCTAAAAGTGCCTGATATTGGCACTCTGCCTAAAGCATCTGCTCTGGACGCTGGTGGAGGAGTAAAGACAGGAAGTCTAAGTACCAAAACACCGAAAGTGACAGGTAGCATTGATATGCCAAACCCCAGTGGGCACTTACCAAAAATAGACTTCAAAGGCCCAGAAACTGACCTCAATATTCCAGATGTAGACATTGATTCTCCATCAGGAAAATTCAAAATGCCTAGATTTAAAATACCAAAATTCAGTTTTTCTGGCTTAAAATCACCAAATGTGGCTCTAGAGGAAAATCTGACGGCACCCGATCTAAAGATGCCCTCACCTAAAATAGCAGCTAAAACACGTGGACCAACTTTCGACTCAAATATTCCAACAACCGACTGGAAAGGTCTAAAAGCTATAAAGACCCCAAAGCTTGAAGGTCCTGATTGTGAAATAAATCCACCAGGTCTTGATGTTGCCGTTCCTGACATAGACATGCATTTCGCAAAACCTGATCTGAATGGCCCAGACATTGATTCACCAAATATAAATGTTGATATGCCCTCTGCTCCTTCTGGAAAACTGAAGATGCCTAAATTTGGTCTCTCAGGAACCTTACCGAAAGCACCTGAGGCCGACCTCAAGATGCCAAGTATGAATGTCAGTGGACCAAAGATTAAAGGAGATTTCAGTGTCCCTGATACAGACATGCGTTTGGGAAAACCTCATCTCAAAGGTCCTAAATTAGATCTAAATTCCCCTGATGTGAACATTGGTGCCCCATCAGGTACATTAAAAATGCCCAAATTCAAAATGCCAAAGTTTAGCCTTCCAGGGCTGAAGGGTCCAGATGTTGGCATAGATGGAGATCTTGATGGACCAGATCTCAGTGTTTCATCACCTAAAGTGGGAGCTGCATTTGATGATCCTGATGTGGATATTAATGTACCAAGAGCTCATTGGAGAGGTCCAAAAGCAGATATGACAGGCCCTGATGTGGATATAGGTAAACCATCTGGCAAATTTAACTGGCCTACTTTTAAGATGCCTGACTTTGGCCTTTCTGGACCAAAGGTTAAGGGGCCTGATTGTGATTTAAAGACTCCAGATGTGGACTTCTCAGCTCCCAAGATCAAAGGAGGAATCAAAGCACCAAAATTGAGATCCCCAGATGTCAAATTGAAAAATCCTAATCTAGATGTTAGTGTTCCTAATGCTGATTTAGATATGCCTTCTGGCAAACTCCCAAAACTTAAAGAACCCAAGATAGATCTCTCAGCTCCAGATTTTGACTTTGATGCTCCTTCTGGAAAACTGAAGATGCCTAAATTTGGTCTCTCAGGAACCTTACCGAAAGCACCTGAGGCCGACCTCAAGATGCCAAGTATGAATGTCAGTGGACCAAAGATTAAAGGAGATTTCAATGTCCCTGATACAGACATGCGTTTGGGAAAACCTCATCTCAAAGGTCCTAAATTAGATCTAAATTCCCCTGATGTGAACATTGGTGCCCCATCAGGTACATTAAAAATGCCCAAATTCAAAATGCCAAAGTTTAGCCTTCCAGGACTGAAGGGTCCAGATGTTGGCATAGATGGAGATCTTGATGGACCAGATCTCAGTGTTTCACCACCTAAAGTGGGAGCTGCATTTGATGATCCTGATGTGGATATTAATGTACCAAGAGCTCATTTGAAAGGCCCAAAAGCAGATATGACAGGCCCTGATGTGGATATAGGTAAACCATCTGGCAAATTTAACTGGCCTACTTTTAAGATGCCTGACTTTGGCCTTTCTGGACCAAAGGTTAAGGGGCCTGATTGTGATTTAAAGACTCCAGATGTGGACTTCTCAGCTCCCAAGATCAAAGGAGGAATCAAAGCACCAAAATTGAGATCCCCAGATGTCAAATTGAAAAATCCTAATCTAGATGTTAGTGTTCCTAATGCTGATTTAGATATGCCTTCTGGCAAACTCCCAAAACTTAAAAAACCCAAGATAGATCTCTCAGCTCCAGATTTTGACTTTGATGCTCCTTCTGGAAAACTGAAGATGCCTAAATTTGGTCTCTCAGGAACCTTACCGAAAGCACCTGAGGCCGACCTCAAGATGCCAAGTATGAATGTCAGTGGACCAAAGATTAAAGGAGATTTCAATGTCCCTGATACAGACATGCGTTTGGGAAAACCTCATCTCAAAGGTCCTGAAATAGATCTAAATTCCCCTGATGTGAACATTGGTGCCCCATCAGGTACATTAAAAATGCCCAAATTCAAAATGCCAAAGTTTAGCCTTCCAGGGCTGAAGGGTCCAGATGTTGGCATAGATGGAGATCTTGATGGACCAGATCTCAGTGTTTCACCACCTAAAGTGGGAGCTGCATTTGATGATCCTGATGTGGATATTAATGTACCAAGAGCTCATTTGAAAGGCCCAAAAGCAGATATGACAGGCCCTGATGTGGATATAGGTAAACCATCTGGCAAATTTAACTGGCCTACTTTTAAGATGCCTGACTTTGGCCTTTCTGGACCAAAGGTTAAGGGGCCTGATTGTGATTTAAAGACTCCAGATGTGGACTTCTCAGCTCCCAAGATCAAAGGAGGAATCAAAGCACCAAAATTGAGATCCCCAGATGTCAAATTGAAAAATCCTAATCTAGATGTTAGTGTTCCTAATGCTGATTTAGATATGCCTTCTGGCAAACTCCCAAAACTTAAAAAACCCAAGATAGATCTCTCAGCTCCAGATTTTGACTTTGATGCTCCTTCTGGAAAACTGAAGATGCCTAAATTTGGTCTCTCAGGAACCTTACCGAAAGCACCTGAGGCCGACCTCAAGATGCCAAGTATGAATGTCAGTGGACCAAAGATTAAAGGAGATTTCAATGTCCCTGATACAGACATGCGTTTGGGAAAACCTCATCTCAAAGGTCCTAAATTAGATCTAAATTCCCCTGATGTGAACATTGGTGCCCCATCAGGTACATTAAAAATGCCCAAATTCAAAATGCCCAAGTTTAGCCTTCCAGGACTGAAGGGTCCAGATGTTGGCATAGATGGAGATCTTGATGGACCAGATCTCAGTGTTTCACCACCTAAAGTGGGAGCTGCATTTGATGATCCTGATGTGGATATTAATGTACCAAGAGCTAATTGGAGAGGTCCAAAAGCAGATATGACAGGCCCTGATGTGGATATAGGCAAACCATCTGGCAAATTCAACTTGCCTACTTTTAAGATGCCTGACTTTGGCCTTTCTGGACCAAAGGTTAAGGGGTCTGATTGTGATTTAAAGACTCCAGATGTGGACTTCTCAGCTCCCAAGATCAAGGGAGAAATCAAAGCACCAAAATTAAGATCCCCAGATGTCAAATTGAAAAACCCTAATCTAGATGTTAGTGTTCCTAATGCTGATTTAGATATGCCTTCTGGCAAACTCCCAAAACTTAAAAAACCCAAGATAGATCTCTCAGCTCCAGATTTTGACTTTGATGCTCCTTCTGGAAAACTGAAGATGCCTACATTTGGTCTCTCAGGAACCTTACCGAAAGCACCTGAGGCCGACCTCAAGATGCCAAGTATGAATGTCAGTGGACCAAAGATTAAAGGAGATTTCAGTGTCCCTGATACAGATATGCGTTTGGGAAAACCTGATTTAAAAGGTCCTAAATTAGATCTAAATTCCCATGATGCAAACATTAATGCCCCGTCAGGTACATTAAAAATGCCCAAATTGAAAATGCCCAAGTTTAGCCTTCCAGGACTAAAGGGTCCAGATGTTGGCATAGATAGAGATTGTGATATATCAGGAGATCTGAATCTGTCACCACCTAAAATAGGAGGTTTGGAGGCTCCAGCTGTTGGTGGTGGAATTACCATACCTGACATGGATCTTTCTATTCCCAGAGTTAAAGGAGCCCAAAATCCAAACGCTTCCAATGGCAACTTCACTGAACCAAACTTAAAACTTTCTCCAAAAGTCAATGGGAAGATGCCAGAGGGCCAAGTACAGGTTTCAGGTACTTTAAAAGAACCCAGACTTCCAGATCTTGACATTGATGCCACCTTGGGTAAATATAAGAGTCACAAGAAATTGAGAAATGACGCCCTTGATTTAGATGGCGATGTGAAATTCTCAAACAAAGTTCGCCCCTCCAGGAAGACAAAAGGCAGAGCAAGCTATCCAGTCAGTAAGGAGAATGTCATCACCAGTGCACTAGATACGAAGGTTTTACTCCCTGAATTTCCACAACCGCGAGATAGAGTAATGACCCTGCCAGAATCTAGTATACATGTTAGCAAGACTGACATGGCAGGCTTTGCCAAAGGACAGAAGCCTGGAGATGGTGATGTACAGAAAAAGAAGCGCCCCAAATCAATGGAGTTTCTAGACTCAGTTGGCGTGGACATAGAAGAAAGATCAAAAACTAAAAGAGAACTCTATAATGGAAAATTAAACTCTCTCAGAAGTCTGGATGTGAGTACGTCAAATGTTGACCTGGATGTGCCAGAAGCATCACTGAAAGGGTCTAGATTTAATCTGCTTAACCTGATATGAAGAATATCAATCTGCATATTATTGTATAGAGAGTCACTGTGACACAAATGGATTGACAGAACAACCAAAACCACTCACTGGAAAAATTAAAGGCCATGCACTGTGAAGCATCATTCATGAAGGAAATTATATTCTCTACAAAATTGTTTGTAAAAGTGTGCACTTACAGATGTATGTGTTAAATTGCCTTTGTATGGCTGTCTAACTAAGCTTTTGAACAGTTTCATATAGAACTTTTCATCAGCACAGTAGTTGATAATTTTGCTAGTCCATGTATATGTTGTAAAAAATACATTATGTATAAAGTCATGTATAAAGCCTAAAATATTATATTTTTGTTCTCATTGAGTATTTTGTAATTCCAATATGTTGTGTTGTTTTTACAAGTATAACAATGAGCAAATGTAATAAAAATGTATATTTCACCAGAAGCCCAGAACATTTTTTGTCAGTTGTGATTGGAGCATATAGGTCTGTGAGATGGCTCTGCTTATAATGTAAACACAATTAATTGAGTTTAAATATTGACATCTTGCCTGAAAGTAATGGACCCCTCAGATATATACTAGGCTCATTGGGGAGAAACTCTCAATTAAGAAGAGCTTGTCTGGACCAAATGTATCTGACTGCCACTCAGATAAACTATAGGGAGGTTTAGTGGTGTGAGTGTTTCTTTGTCATGTAGGACAATGATAGAATTTGCACTACAAATCAAAATTGTTCAAAAGACAATACTGTCCTAACATCATCTTGCAGCAAGTTGGGCCAGCCAACAGTCGGTGAGCAATGAGGCCTTCAAAGAAATATGCATTAACCTCTAGCCTATATGCTCCAATTTACCAAAGGCCAAACCAGGCCAACTCATGCATGGGGACACAGAAGAAGAAAAGTGCCACAGTAACCAATCTATATATCATTAAACACACATTATGCACACTGAATATAACCTTTGATTGAAACAGAATTTTACTTTTTCTTCATGACAAAGTGCATATGTAAACTTTCAAGTGTGGTGCTGTAGCAGGCTCCTGCTATTCGTTGGTTTTGGACACATTATGTGATAAATCTGAGTTTGACCAGATCCATAGAGCAAACATACTGAATAGACGTAACCTGCGGTATATAGGTGAGCGTGGGCAAAGGATGTCGCTGTTTTTCTCATTATTTTTTTTCCCCCGGCGACTCTCGGGATTATTCGGCAGTCTGCCTCCATTTTGAACATACTTCCAATTTCCGGGTTACTGGGAACCGAAGTCGGAGGAGCCACGAAGTGCGCGAGACGTAGTGGCAAGTAGCCCTAAACTTTACACTGCCACAGATTTGGAACTCACTTCGGCCTGAAACTGAACGCCGATTCCATACATCCATTGCTGTTCATCACCATGACGGTCAGTAACACTTACAGTCTTTGCATACACGCGGCAATGTGATGAGGAACATTAACGGTCGGTGACAATAACAATTGTTGCCAGCTAGCTTGTTATTTTGTCTCGAGTTTGGGAAGTTGCTCGTCTGACTGACAGCCATATGTTTCTGGAATAGTTACATGCTATCTTTTCGCCTTAGTTGTTTTGCCTTGTGTTGTTATGACAAGACTCGAAAAAGCCATGCTAGCTAATGTAACACTGGGTGCGTCGTTGACAGCATGTTGGTATCGATATAGCAGATGGTTAATAACAGACCATTAGGTAATCTGTAGGCTATTGTGTATGTTTGTTCGCAGGTATCGGCTAGAGATAGTGCACCTTTTTGCGCACCTTTCAATGCCTTTGCCAATCTGAAACGGTATTTCAGATGATTTGAACACACTCTACGTAACCCACTTGCCATGATTGCATAGCAGCCGTCGGTAGAATCTTAGTTGATTCAAGTGAGAAGATTTTGTGGACCATGGAATGAACGTTACAAGTCTACCTCAAATGCTGTCTTTCCATTATCAGTAGGCTACCTTATTTTTGCTTTTACAAGGGCATAAATTGACATTTAATTGTTGTTTTGATGTGTGGTCTTACTTGTCTTATTATGTCAGTAAAATATCTTATCAGTTTGACCTGTTTTCTGTTTAATAATTACGATTTCAGATTACGCAACATATTACAAAAATTGTATGACAGTCGGGTTTTCCATAAATTGCCGATAATGTCATACCTGGACGAGAATGCTAAACTCGTCGTTTTCCTTGTTCGCAATATTTTGTGTTTGTAGTTTATGCAAAGCATAGGGTGCCAAGTAACCTAGCCTAAAGTAAAAGTTAAAATCCTTACATTTCAACTGTAAACTTTCTACGATATATTTGAGACACTGCTGTTTTAGGATTGTGGAAAAAACTAATATAACTGTTAGTACAGTTGGGATGAATCTTGTTGCGCTCTGTAGATCACCTGTACCTTGCACCGTGCGTGTACATACTTGCACTGAATGAAGAATCTCCTCCACCCCCCCGACATGACTAAACCGGTTTTCTGAACATTGTGTAGGCCGACTCAACTGTGTTTATTTCATTTTAAAAAGACTGTAGTGGTGATTGATAATTCCCCCCAAAATAGTTCGGTAAATTCTGTTCATATGCTGAACTTATCACTTGTAAAAGACAATAATTAGACTTTTTTCAGTTGGCCAATCACAGTCACGTTTGCAGTATTTAAGTCATGCCACACACCTGCTGTAAAGCAAGCTGGCCTGGTGACATTCCACCAGGTATTGATGGTTGTGGGCAGGTATCATGTCTTCTGAGAAACCTGCTCTGACAGTCGGCCCAATGAGCGGCCCTGGAGTCTTTTGTTCCTCTCGGTAGGGGCAGGAGGATAATGGGTGTGAAAAGTAGAAGTTTGACTCATTGAAACAACAGACAAGGCCAACAGACAGAACTGGTTTGGGCACCGTTGAGCAGAATTCAGGTGAAGAGGGTGGGAGTCACAACCGCTCTCGTGAGCGGACTTAGCCCAGGTCTTTTCAGGGTTTTTTCTCACTTTGTGGTGTGAGAAAAATTAAGTTTCTCCTCTTTGTAATGACTTAGGCCTACAACCTGTTGACAATTGTGCTCCGGGAGATGTATGCTGTGTATGTAGGTCAAATATGTTGTGTGAGTGGGTGTGTTGAGTATACTGTTCCATATTGCTGCTTGTTTGTGGTTCAAATGTTTGCTTGTTGTATGTACTCCTGTCGTTGCGTGTGTTGCCCACGCACAGCCCTTTTTAAGATGCTCAACCCTGTCTCTTCTCTGTCTACAGTTGTGGCCCAGGTGTATGTGAGTGGCGAGAACGCAAGCACAGAAGTTGGGAGACTCTGGCCTGAGCGCTGCCTAGTGAGGGCACTGGGACGGCAGGATGCCCCCTCCACCACCCCCTCCCCCTCCGGGACCCCCACCACCCCCCACGTTCAACCAGGTCAGTGCATGCCAATCAACGCGGCCATGACCCTCCCATATGCGTTTACTTGGCGGTTTTGAGTTTTGCTGAGGTTCTTCAACAAAGTTTAGGGTTTTACCTAGAACCTTTTTTCATGCTTACTTAGGGTGTAGACTTTGAATACTATTGTGTACAGCTGCTGAAGAATTAGATTTGACCTTTTCTCCCATGAGTGTAATCATAAGAATTGTCATCATTACGTATGATTTAAGCCTTACATTTTAAGGTATGTTGTGGAGAGAAAATAAAATACGTGTAGTTCGCAGTTACATTTACAATGAGCAGTTTTCATGGTTTTATAGTCAGGCTCTCATGCCATTTTGAAGGTCTTTATTACATTATGCAGACATTTTATTTCATTCGTAACAAAATATCAGAACTGGGGTGTATATGAAGAAGGTTGGGAAATGGGATGATATTATCTTTCATTGTTCTCTAAAATTACATATTTACCGTTTGTCAACAAGTGTTATTTGACCACAGAGTTTCTTGTTATACGATCTGTCTATGACATTGAAGTTTTAAAAAAAAAATGTTATTGCCAACTGCCAAACTACTTTGCACGTTAATGATCTCCCAGTATAAACCTTTTAAACAAAGAGACGTGCTAACACTTTCCAATGATGGTGTTGGAATGCACGATCAAAACTTGACGCATAATGCTTAATGCATATCGCAATAACTGCAATAAAACATGTTGTGATCTCCTAATTTTTGTACCTTCTGAGCTTCCCAGCCGCAGCGGTGTGTAAATGTTTCTCACCGGTGTCTCTCGTAGGCAAACACTACTGCACCCAAACTCAACAGGGATGAAGCCAAAGGGCGAGGGGCGCTGCTCAATGACATATGCAGTGGGGCCAGACTCAAGAAGGTGGCCGCGGTCAATGACAGGAGTGCACCCATCATAGAGAGTAAGTCACACTGGAATACAAATAGAATCATTTTTTTTTGAAAGTTATTTCAATATACACACTCTCAAACAGCTGTAAAACAAGAAATATTGAAAACAATATTTCAAACTTTGTTTGTTTATTCATTTACTAGACATGCTCATCCAAGAAAAAAAAGCTCTGAGGGGTAACATGAGCTCTGGTGGCTTAGTGGTATAATGGCCAGATTCTATTGCACAAGGTTGCAGATTCTGTGCTTTTAGAGTAAGACGCTCTGGTAGTGTCACAGCACTCCTCTTCACAACCCCTCAGCTGGTTTACATCTAAAGCATTTAGCACAGCTGGTAGCACTTGCCCTCTGTTTGGTTGACTTGCGCTACTGTATCTGTCACCAAACAGTGGTTGACACCCTGCGTTTCTCTGGCTAATGATTGACCAACCCCGCAGGGGTTGTTGCACAAGCTGCCCGGCCTGCATTACAAGTACATGGGTTTTCCCTTGCCTCGCCCTGGCATGGCCTCTAAATGTATGATCTGAATGACCTACGAACTGTGAACTCTGAACTGTGAACTCTCCGTTTCCTCTTGATAACACACCGTATGCGTTACATCTGTCTGTTAGTGTTCACGTTACCATTCCTATTATCAACTGTAACGCTGCAAACGGTGAACAGTAATAGACATCGAGGGGATGTTCAACATGTCTGTGTCTAATGTTTCTACAGAATCTAAAGGGGGTGGAGGTGGATCGTCAGGAGGAGGAGGAGGAGGAGGTGGTGGTGGACCCATGCCAATGGGAGGCTTGTTTGCAGGAGGCGTGCCCAAGCTTCGGCCAGTCGGAGGCAAGTATTTCCCAGTTGGGTTTCCCCCTTGTAATCTACCTGCGCAGTCACATTGTCAATTTGACAAATGATTAGTCTTTATTGAAGGCTTATGAGCCAACTACCTTCTTAAAGGCAGAGTCCTCTAGCAGTCGGTTCAGTGTATGTGTGCTCAAAAAAACTCCAGTGTTTTTGTACACATTCCTGGCTCAGTAAATAAAATGGGAAACAAACATGGTGGCCTGGACCGAGCCATAAACAATTCCAGCCAATCAACACATTGTGTCAGGAGAATGGAAGGGAGGGGTGTCATTTTATTGGCTGTTGAGCTGAAGTATTAAGAACCTTTTGGCTGAATTGTGGACAGCATAAGAGTGTCAAAAACAATGACAAATGTAGAAAACTCTTCTCTTCTGTGTTCTAGTGCCATATAGTGTCTCTTATTGTCATAGTGTAATGTGCTGGTGTGCTTAGTGATGTTCATCTGTTGTGTTATGTTTCCTGTGTTCCCACGCAGACGGCACAGTGGGCAGATCGGCTCTCCGACCCCCCGGCTCTCGCCCCTCAGCTCCCCGCCCACCTGGTCGGGCCGCGTCCCCCGCAGGTCGTCACGGCGACAGTGACCGCTCCTCACCCCCACCCCAGCCTCGCTCCCAGCGACCCTCTCTCCCCGACATCACCCGGCCCTCAAACGGAGGCAGCTCTCTCTCATCTTCCTCTTCCTCTTCCTCTGTTGGAGGCATGAAGCCCAGCTCCTCCGCCCCTCCTCCTCCGCCTCCCTTCAATCGCCGCGGAAACCCTTCACCCAATCCGACGCCCGGCCCCAAGCCTCCTCCTAGTAACTCGTCCCATAGCCGGGACAAACCCCTCCCACGCACTCCGCACCATTCCACCAGCAACTCGAGGCACCCTCCCATGACGCGCTCGTCTTCCTCATCCTCGTCCTCCGTCTCCTTCTTCCGCTCCTCCGCCGCCTCCGCCTTACCGACAGTCCCCCTCGGGCGCCAACGGCGACCCGGCCCCCATGCTTCCGCAGAGGAGGAACTCGCTGCACAAGGGCAGCCACGCCCGGACCCAGGCGCCGCCCCCTCCGCCGGCGTTTAACCCATCAGGCCAGGGAGGACGGCCGCCACCTCCTGCTCGCGATCCGCCAGGACGGAGATCAGGTACAGTCACAGTGTTTGTGTGAAACACCCTTACGTAGGACAGCAGACCAGCTCTCCATCTCAAGAGTCTAAAACGGCTGAACTCGCTTGCCATTTGTAAAGTGGATGTGTGCATATTCGCAAAACCTGCTTACTGTTCAAGCATCATGTAGGTGTCATCACCAGGTGTCTTCATTTTAGCATAAAAATCATACGTCATTCAGTCATCAATTTTTTTTATCACTCATCATTTTGAATAGGAATTGAACAGAATGGCAAATTAGAAGCTATTAGAATAACTGTCCAAAAGGTGCTAACTTGTGATTGTACTTGTAACTCAGTTACCCTGTTCACTGAAAGTACTGTCTGTGTATACTATGAGTGAAGGAATGAAGCTTTTGACCTCAAACAGCAGGGCACTTGTTTATCAGGGAAAAGAAAAGGATTGTTTTAGTGGATGGATGTATTTGACGGCAAGGCCGCCTGGTTCCTCTGCATTCCGCAGGCCTCTGGAATATTCCGACATACCTTTGTTCTGTCATGGCGGGCAGTGCGTACCTCACTTGCCTTTACTTTTTCTCCCTCTGCCTTTTCTATCTCTCTCTCTGACATCCTTCTTGTGTGCGGTTGAGCTGTACCTTCTCTGTTGAGTATGGCTGAAGTGTTTCTGCATATCATGAAATTGCATGTATGTGTACTTGGCAAGTGGTTCACTTTTGGAACAGTTCCTCTGAAATAGTACCATTTTGGTCTGACCTTCCAATCATCTTCACAGACTAGCTACCACGGCTCAAGTAGAATTTAGTATCTGGACGCTCTTGCAATAGCAGTTTTGGTCGAGATTGGGAGCAGTCTGCAGCGGTTTAGTCTACAGGGTGTTTTTGTTGAGTATGCACTGTCCTGTCAGGACAGGAAGTGTCACAATTGTGCTGAGTGATTTTTATTGCCATTTACCTTTCCAAACAAAATACAGAGCTGGCCTGTATTGTACTCAAACCAGATTAAAAACAATTCAAGGAATTGAAATGATTTTGATTGCCAGTATGCCCAGTTTGTGCACCTCGGGGAAGTGAAATAATGTGATGTGAAAAGTGTTGCCGGTGTAATGTGACTGCGTCAGTGGTGGGAAGGAGGAGAAGGCATTAGCGTAGAAGCATCCAAGCCTCCAGGAAATGCCAGGATGCCAGCTGGAGTCGGGTACTGGAAAAGAGGGTTTCCATTGAGGACTTGCCCTACATAAATGTCACTGAGCCGTGATTAAGATGAAGTATGCGTCACCATACTGTGTGTGGTTATGATGATGCACAAACTGCGTAGAATTCTATTCGGGTGGAGTCTATACTTAATTTGCGGGTGAGATTTATGATTAGGATTATTTATTATTAGGATTGACCATACCCGTTTTGTATTTGGCCTAGTGGTGACTGTGGTATGGTAATATATGTATTTGTTTATATGTGTTGTTTTTCTTTTTATCCCTTCGTCTCCAAATGTAGCTCCTCAGCTTCCACCATCCAGCTCTCGAAACGGCAGTCGTGACGCACCCCCTCTCCCGCCCCCTTACCGGGTGCACGGCTCCGCCGCCGAGCCTCCTGCCCGCGCCGAGCCTCCCGCCCGTGCCGAGCCTCCCGCCCGCGCCGAGCCACCCGGCCGTGCCAAGCCTACACCACCCCTCTCCTCTCGGACCCCGGCCCAACCCCCGCCTCCCCCTCCACCCATCCGGAATGGCCACTCCACCCCTGTGAGCCACACCAGGAGCTCTGCGGGTGAGTCCCTTCCCTGGTACACAGTCACATGGTGTGATTTAGGTCTACGGGTCTTCACTTAATGGATGGTTTACACCTAGAATAGCTTCTCTGTGTGTTCACTCATGATTCTCATGTATGGATGCATATTTATATAAATATGTTGGCATTTTCCACAGTAAGGAATTTTGTGTGGGGATGTTGGAAAATACTTTCTTCAAGGGTATGCGTCAGCATATTGGTCACCATGAATATGTATTGCAGTGTAATATTCATGGTGATATAATTTTGATATTCTATATATACTGTATATATAAAACTAGCCTCTTCATTTGAAAACCCCCAGATATATGAACCTCTTCTGAAAACCTGAACTGTTCTGTTTTTGTGTGTGTGTGTGTGTGTGGAACAATAGAGGCTCAGCTCCAGTGTGTTTTACCCCTTCACGGTCGCTCCGAGGTTAAAAAAAATAACACTCTAGGCAAAATAACTCCTCAGGAATTCAAATGTCATGCCTGTTCACTTCCTCATCATTCTGAGAGCTCAGAGATGGTGAGCTCAGATAATTGTTTCTAGGCAGCACAGGACTCCATACTATATTGTCCCGTACTGTAGTCCGTCAGGAGTTTGACTTTTGCGGATTTCTGTGGCGTCTCCTGAGCTGCTACTGGTAGACCAGAACAGCCACCCGGTTGTAGCATAAAGCTCCCTTTATTTGTGGAGGCTGTGGCCAGTAGCAATGGGTGACCAGATGCCCATGGCAGAGAATGAGATGCTCACAGCAGATGACAAATGGAGGATCACACTTAGTATTCAGCACAAGAAAAAGCTAGGGAGCGTGAATCCTCGTTGTCGAAGAAGCGAACGAAACATGAAGCAAAACTAAATCAGCACAGGCGACAGCAGAAAGCAAGGCTAAACACGGGCGGGGCCTTTCCCAGATGGAAATTGGGGGAATATGAGGGACAAATGTTTTCAGAATGACGCCATAGTTACCTATTTTCTGCTGGACACGTAATTTAGCTTTAGCTAGAACATGGCCGTGGGCATAGTTACCAACACAAGTAACCTTTGCCCCATGTGAATGTTGAAATCGAATTGCTACCAGGATTGTAATTTTACATTTATGTGCCAAAAGCTAGAATTTATCTTAGTTATTTGGACCCAAAAGACCCGGTGACGTTACTGAGATCCTCCTACAGCTGCTGAAACTGATTGCCAATAAAAGTGTAACGTTAAACAAAAAGGCTTTGGGGATCATATCAGCCAACGACTAACATAGTCAGATTTCACAATTTACAGTCCATTAAAGCCATGACTCGTAGTTTTACAGACTAAAATAACTAAGTAGAATCTCTGAATATCTATTCAAAGTAACCTCATCACTTGACATTGTGGCTACTCCATGCTGTCGTAGAAGCATCTGACCGACACCGTACATTCTCCATGCTTGGAAAGAAAGGGGTGAGGGAAGGGTATTCAGCTGGTTGCAACCAACCTCACCGCTAGATGACACTAAATCCTACACACTGTCCCTTTAATGTAACACTATATAAACAATGTGCCACCTTGTGAAGTATGTTTTTGGTAGGCAACTCGTTTTAGGATCATTTTATTATCATTTTTTAATTTTGGTGGCATATGGTCATGCGAAGGGCCGATAAACACGTTGTTCTCACCTGCTGTCCAGGCTGTGCACTAGGTAGGTTTGTGGTCTAGGATGGAACACCCACTGAAAATGTAAGAAAAGCTTTCACAGCGTGACCTTTCCAATCATATCACCTCAAGGCATAATTTAGCATGTTGGCAAGTTGTATCAGAGCCAGCTGGGTTGTTGGTAGTATTTGCATGCTTTTTGTTTTAGACCATAACCCCTTCCTGCTGCTTTAACATAACCTTTAGTGTGAATGGTTAAGTAAGGGGTAATGTGTTGTCCGTCGGTCAGTATAGGAATATAAATCCCGATGGGATGAACAGGACTAAACATTATCCCGCTTATTATATAGTTACTTTCCAAAACGATAAGACATTCCTCCAAAATACCTCCCTTTAATTATTTTGTTGCCGTTTCGTGACCTTCTGCTAAGAAAACTAATTCTTCACGCAAATAGAACTTTAAAGCGTTAGGTGTTGCGTAAGCAACCTATTACTTGCTGACTTCAAATAACAATGATTTCTGTTAAGTTCAGTGAATAGATTCGTTGAATGTTCGTGGCCCATCCAAATCAATGGAACTTTTAGCAACATTCTGAGGAGCCGTATAATAATAGTGGATAGCTGTTGGATATCCCAGACCAGTGTGAATGGCCTCAAACTCATGACTTCACTCTGTTTGCTAAATTGTTTTGAACCCAATGTATCAGTTTAGACTATCAGGGAAATGATGCCCTCTGCATATCCTGTGATCTTTTTTTTCTCCCCATTCATCCTCTGTCTCTTACCCACATGCAAAACACCCCACCCCCACCCACAGTCAAACAGTCAACCACTTCCTTCTGATAAGCACCCACTGCACACACTACCCAGGAATACTATACCTGGCCTGCAGTTTTCCCTTTCTATCTCTCATTGCCTTTTCTCTCCTAACAGATGACTTTGAGTCCAAGTTCAATTTCCATTCCATTGAAGACCTTCCACCTCCCGAAGAGTATGTGCACTTCAGCAAGGCCTACCCAAGCAAACTGAATAGAGGTAAAGACTCTTGTCCCCCGCACCATCAGAGTTCACAAGGATACGTATGGTTTTGAAAAAGGAGCCAGTCGTTTAGCCAGAGCATTGTAACTAACCAAGAGGGGCGACGAGTATTGTAAGAGCCATTTGCAGGACGTTAGGCCTTGTGCCACAAAGAATGAACAGAACTGGTGGTTGTGTATAAATGAGACTGTGTTTGATATGTTTGGCTGGCAGAGAAAATGAGAGGATGTTCTAAAACAGAGCTTTGTTTTTGTCCACTTCCTGTAGGTATTTCCAGGGGAGCGCCTCCAGCACCTCCCATTTTCAGGTGAACAACTTTAAGACTCGGGACGAGGACTCGACCAGATAAACCAATGCACCGCTCCCTCGTCTTTAAAGGAAGAACAGTCTCCCCGAGTCAATCTGACTTGCCTGCTTTCTCTCTCTTTCACTTTATCTCTCTCTCTCTCTTCCTCTCTTCCTATTCCTACCTCCGTGTCACTTGTTTTCTCTCACTACACAGACTGTTTACCCAGAGAAGACACTCTTGACCACCAGCCCGAGCCCAAGACAATCATTTTCTGACCCTGTTTTTTTTCCGACTCGTCTTTGAAAAAACGGTGCTCTTGAACTGCGCCAACTGCACACTACACTTGAAGATAACAAAGCAGTAACAGACTTTGCCCTGCTTAAGGCCAATAGCGCTGGCGTCTTGTGACATACAAAAAGTCATGCCTGGCCCTTCCCTCCCCTGTAGTTGTATGGACTGGCACAGTCAACTACTTGGCCATGAAAATATACTTATTTATGATTGGAAGCACTTATCAACTAAATCTTCATGTGCTTCCCAAGAAAATAAAAAAGGGGCTGATCCTAGGGAACTTGGAGATGGAAAATGTGGAACTTATCCTGATCTTATCCTGATCTGATTTAGTTTGTTGGTTGGTTGGTTGGGTTTACTGGACCATCATCCTCATGGTGGTTCTCGCTGTGGGACAATCATTCCTTTTCAAAGATCACACGTTGCCTTTCAAATTCTTTGTCAATATTTAATGATATCGTAATTTTCTCTTCCCTGTCACTGTTGACACACACACACACACACACACACACACACACACACCCACACACGACACCACGGTTATAGCTTTGACACAGCAGTGCTGTAGGTCCTGTTGTTTACCTCTCTCCTTCCTCCACTGCACAGCTAGGGTTGTATAATGGAGTGGCACGCACGCCAAAACTCATGCCAGTGATGGACGTTTGTTGTTTGTGATATAGAGGGTGGATTCATGTCATGTCTGTCGAGTGGCTGGGTTGCATCTCAGGCATGGTTCCTTGAGTTGTTTGTCAAGATTATATATTTGCACAATGTTAAAATGTGTACACATTGGAAACGTATGCTTCGTAATACCCCATTCCCCCCCCCCCCTACCTGTGTTCGGTTGACTTTATATCTACGATCCACTCAAGTAAATAAACACTTTTATAATCATAATAAACTGACAAAGAAATCTAGGATTGAACGCATGGTGTCAGTGTTCACACTTTGAGTGGCAGTGCTCAAATATAGGATTATTTAGTGTCAATATTTGCATTGCTACTATGACACAATTGCTAAGCCTTGAATGGCTGTGTTGTTCAGTGATGCAAATCTGGGGAGATGCAAAACACTAAGCAGGTCATCAATCAAAACACTATTTCCTGCGATAACTCCAAGAATTTCTGTGAGAGACACAGGACTCGAAGGGGTGGACTAATTCTGTTTACCATTATGTGGCTAAACACTATAGGGCCAAAGCCGTATGTTCACCTTCATTAGCCTGAACACTATATTGCTGCTTTTATGACATTCACATTCCCAAGATGCGGTGATTTGAATTCGCAGTCCAGGCCAAACTTGCCAAAAAGATGCCCTAATCCAATGTGAATTAGCAAAGGACCTGCATGGCGGTCCATGGGTCTTATGCACTCTCTACCCACTAGGGGGCAGTGATGTCCTTTGCTCCCAGTCTCTCTTAGTGAGCACGAAAGATGTGACTGCAAATTCAGTACATGACTACTCTCTCTGGTTGTTACAGTCACCGGCACAGTTTCAGATTCCAGCAATCATTCCTCTTTGCTTTAAGTCAGCGAGTAGGCATGTAAAGAATTGTACCATTTTTTCAGGCTTTTCAGATACCCCGCTTTAAATTCTAATTTGTGTTTCGATTTACACTGATCAGCGTCAGTCTCATTATAAGGGGCATTGTCATTGTGTTTTGCCTCTGATGTGGAGGAAAATAAGGGATGATTTATTAGTTTGATTAAGTTTTTTTTTATATATATATAAATATAATTTCCTTTCCGTTGCCAATGAAACTATTTACCAATTTGCCTGGTGACTGTTGACCAGTTGTATCCTTACGATGTGCCGGTGGTCCAGGTTCTGTCCCCGTCGGTCTCTACAAGAAACCCCACAAAAATGCTTGCCATTGTGAACCTACCGTTGTGTTGTACATGTCATTGCTGTGATATACTCAGACCCATTTGATGTTTTTGTTCTGTATCTTTATGTTGTGACAGCGGCCCACTGTGGCTGGGTGTTGTTGCCTTAAACTTGTCTGAGATTATATCGGTACATGCAAGTTTTGCTAAATATATTCAGCAACAATAATAGTAGTAATAATACAATTTTGACAGCAGGAAAATAAACAATAATATGTACAATGTATGCACAATGCATATCTTAGTCATTGTTCGGTTTTTAAATAATGTAAAGTCTTGTAATATAGCTTATGAAAATAATGAGAGAGATCTCTAGAAGAGTTTTGGGCAATGTGAGAAACCTGTCGTCACTCATGATGTGATGTCTATAGAAACATATCAGCGCTGAATGTCTGGTCAGAGGTCAGATCAGAGTTCTTGCTTTCCTCTGAAATGTTCACCTGTTTTTGTTTGGTGTTTGTTAGCCAAGTCTACCCTAGCTTTAAACTCATATCTATCAATGTTTTATCATTTGAAATAAAAAAAATGGGGAATTGTTTAATGTCAATGACTGACTTTAGTGTCATCATTTCAGCAAGTAGAACAATATTTGAGTATTCAACACTATAACAACGGGGGTTCTTGTTTGAGTAACAAGTGATAAGCTTAGCAATGGGGACTATTGTGTACGTTGTCATGTAATGTGGGTCACGTGTCTGCGTCCATAGGGTTCATTCATTGTGTCGGGTATTGTTCTCTAGGGGTCCCACCACTCACGGTTTTCACCATTTTCATAACAAGTAGTGTGATACAACTGCCTAGGCTATCATGTTGTCTGTTTTGATACAGAAAACAGGAAAGTACAGTACACTACACTACACTACTAGTCCCATTGAGTTTTCGTGTAACAGAAAGTGGTGCATTTCAGGGTTTCACATTACGCATTTAACAATGATCGTAATTCTAAACAATGCTCAAATTGAATCATTTTGTCCGGTTTGATAGAAAAAAATGAAAAAAAGAACTACACCGCCAACGGAATAAAGCACTACACTGCCAGTCGCTCTGACTTTACATTTAAACGTAAGGGGTGCATTTCAAAAATGCACCCTATAATTGGGTACATTCCACTTCTGGCTACTGACTCATTGGTCATGGATAAACTAAAGCTTAGGTTCTGACAATGTGATCTAACTTTATATACACCATGCATACACGTGTAACTGTAAATGTAACAAACCGATCAAATGTAACAAAAGTATAATAGAGGCAGGTTTCTTTCATAGCCTATACGTCGAGCAAGAGTACAGTTCCCGGGAAAAAAAATCCGCGAAAATATCTGTTGACAATAGCTGAATATCCCGCCACGACAGCTGTGAGGCTGCAGTAGATCCCATTCGCTGCCTTTGTTGGAGCATAAAATGCTTTTAGCCAATAAAACGGTAGAAACCGATGACGACACCCTTGAGTGACGAATAGACGCCAGGAGGCGGTAACATCAGCTGAGGCATACTTAGTAAATTGGCGGCAGTTCGACAGTTCGACTTGTTTCACTGAAGACCTACTATATCGTCCCGAGAGGAGACGTACAGTGTGAATTAAAGGTAAGAATGTCAATGATGTTTGTATTAATTCGAGATAATATGTGCCTTTTTAATGAAGGCGTGAAGCAACTATGCGTTTGTGACTTCCAACTTATGTTAACCTGTTGCCAACTCGTTTTAGAATTATCGATAGCCAACTTTGGCGCCGATTTGGCGGTTATCAGCTTGCTAGCCCAAAGCCCAAACTTATTTCATTCAACTAAGTTAGTGAATGGTCATAATAAAATGACAGCGTGATGTTGCATATATTTGAAGTTAGAATAGCCTGTTTATTTTCTTGGGATTATTTTCTTGTGAATGGTTTATTTACCTGGCATTCGAGTTAGCATAACTGTAGATGGTCTTCAATGCTGATTCATTGAAACTGTGACTTGATCTCTGTTGACATGCTCAAGATTGTTTCAATATCGAAACATTACTGCCTTCTATTGAAGGTGAATTTAAAGAAATACATAAATTGAATAGTTGGCGCCACATTTCCGACGTAGCATTGTCCTTCCGCCATTTAACTGTCCCGCTACGTGGTAACACTTTCACACATCACTGTGAAGTTACTCCGGAGACCAAGAGAGAAGGAACTTGGAGTTTGCAACTATCTGCTAATTCTGGGCATGCTAAAGACCATGCTAATTTCGGGAGACTTTCATTGATCTGATCCTCATCACATTCATTCTGTGTTGATGCTAACTGGATACACGTAGCGTAGCCATCAAGTACCTGTCCTAATGTTGAATGTCACCCGATGCAATTCCTGCAATATTCTCTAACCTGTTAAGATGACTAATCTCAGATAAGTTCCTACTTATGATTTATCTTACTTGCGTTTGCCTCTAATGACCAAGGTATACTTGCCATTATGTAACTCCCCCCTTTCTTCTCCAGATCACCCTTCCTGTTGTCTCCTTGAAGTCTGTGGTGCGACACAGTGTGGAAAAAATGCCCAGCACACGGTCCCGGAGTCAGCCCACCCTGCCGTTCCCCCGGCGGAAGTCCTCCAGGGCCATCTCCTGCTCCAAGAGCTCCACGGAGCTGGAGCCAGAGGTCCCCCCTCCAGCAGTAGCCACGGTCCCGGCCCAGAGTGCCCCTGTCTCCCCCAGGCATGCCGCTCTCAAGGGTGCCCCTCTGTCTCCCAGACTGCCCCTGAGCCCACGTAAACGCATGGGTGGGTACTAAGCTCTACTCGGGGCTCGAAATGTTTTGTAAAGTTGATTGATCAACAGGAGCTGGGGCGACTTTAAATTGTGTATTTAAATAAAAATAAAAAACTCTGACAATACAGTCACAACTGTAGCTGTTTATATTTTGTATCTGTAGACCCAGCAGACCCAGCTTGTATTCTGTGGCTTGTTATCTTAAGAGTCCTGAGTGTAGAAGTGAGAAGTGACTGTAAATAAACTGAGGCCACCTTCTCATTTCAGGCGATGAAAACGGGTGCAACACCCCTCCATGTCTGCTGGGGTCGCCCCCAAAGCAGAGCCGAGTGGCCCTGACGTCCCCCCTCAAACTGGCGGCGTCCCCCAACAAGCTGACGCTCTCCCCCTACAAGACGAAGACAGGCTCCCCCCGCAAGCTCTCCTTTGACGAGAACACCCCCGTTTTCTCCTCCCCCACTCGCCCACAGCGGGTGGATTTCCCCCTCTCTCCCCTGTCTCGTCAGTCTCCCAAGAGGCAGGAGACGCCCTGCAAGAGCCCTCGTGTTCGGCCCGAGGGGAAAGCTGTGAGCACCCGTCTCTTCTCCGAACAGAGTAAGTTCCACCTTTTGACATGGTTATGAATCCATACTCATGCTCCTATTCACTGTCCATTCACCTCTATGGTCAATATGTAGTCTATGGGATATCTTGAATGCACTATTCAAAGTGCATTAGTACAAAAATGGCCAGTGTTTGACTATATATATATATATATATATATATATATATATATAAATCACACACACACACACACACACCATCCTGACCTGGGCCAGCATGTATCAGCATGAACACACTAGTTACAGTACTTAATGTGTAGTAATATAATGTATTCGTATGACTGTAATACATGCGTGTGTCTCATTTATGGCATACACAGATGTCTGAAATAAGCCGTTGCTAACCCTGGTCTGTCATTTCACCTCTCATAGAGTCTCAGTACCAGAGTGTGAAGCAGGCTCTCCACACCGCCGTGCCCGAGCGGCTGCACTCACGCGAGGCTGAGCGGGCCGCCATCGTGTCCTTCCTGGAGTCCCACGTCGTGCCGGGTCTCCCCTCCAGCCTCTACGTCTCCGGCGCCCCCGGCACGGGCAAGACCGCGTGCCTCAACTGTGTGCTCCAGGAGAGAGAGGTGAGTGGGGCACACATCCTGCCAGGACTGGACAGTCTCTTCCCTTTTTCTTTGAGGGGGGTGGTGATTTTATATTCAACATCACATATTAGATAATAATATAGAACTGTAGAATTGCAAAGTTCAAAGTACTTAATTTGTCACAAAAACGAGACAGTAGAGGCAGCAACAGACAGCTGGACATTAACTGCCACAGCTAAATAATAATAAATAGATAATGTTAAGTGTAGAATTGCAATCTCAATTGTTAAAGATAATTGGCTTGTTCTTGTAGACAAACCTAAATATTTAGTTTTTGGGGCTTCCTAAGATTGTATGTGGCTTGCTGTGAGCATAAGTCCTGTGAATCTCTTATAAAAGGTGCTCATTATTTTTAAAAGCTTTGTCGAGTTTGGTTACATTTCTAGTTGAATTGACTCTCTCTCCCTCCTCAGGATCTGCTGAAGGGCGTGCAGAAGGTGGTGATTAACTGCATGACGCTGCGCAGCTCCCACTCCATCTTCCCCCTGCTGGCCGAGAAACTGGGGGGCACGCGGGGCCACAGCGAGGGCCGACTGCAGAAGCTCCTCACCAGCAGCGGCCCCACTGTGTAAGAGCTGCCAGCATTCATTCATATCGCCGTGCCAACCAAGCTAAGCCTTTGAGGGGCCCGCAAAGTGACCTGTACGCGTGTTTGTCCGATATTTTAATCTAATGGTCTTCTTCTGCCTCCCTGTGTTTGCTTACCCATAGCCTGCTGGTTCTGGACGAGATGGATCAGTTAGACAGCAAATGCCAGGATGTTCTGTACACCATCTTTGAGTGGCCCTACCTCCCTCGATCCCGCCTGTGTCTTATCGGTGAGTGTTCGGTGGTCTCGGTGTGAGTGAATGTTTGCTGTTGTGTTGGGAGGAGTGGCGGTTCTGGTTTGGACAGATCTGGGATCTGTGTGTCGAGACGCTCTGCTAATGCTACTTCTCATCTGCAGGCATTGCCAACGCTCTGGACCTGACGGACCGCATCCTGCCTCGGCTCCAGGCGAACCCCCACTGCCGCCCCCAGCTGCTGCACTTCCCTCCCTACAGCAGGCAGGAGCTCACCGCTATTGTGCAGGACCGCCTCACACAGGTACGGCAAGCCTGAGAGCTCAATAATGCATGTCGCTTGATGCATGTCTTTGTGCAAGTAAAGCACGGCACGCAGATATTTGAGTTTTGTGTTTTTACTCATTATGTAGCTCTCCTATCTGTACTGGTCCATTAGTTTATCTATTAATTCCTTTTAATTACATTCAGAAGTCTTACATATGTATTTGCCAATGGTAGATGGGTACGGCATGTGATTATAGTTCAAACTACAATTAGTAAATGTATTAAAACCTCCTCCGTCTTCCAGGTGGGTGGGGATGGAGTGCTGGATGCAGCAGCCGTTCAGTTCTGTGCCAGAAAGGTGTCCGCCGTGTCGGGAGACGCGCGTAAAGTCCTGGACATCTGCAGGTGAGTCAGCCTGCCAGATGTGGCCAAATTCTCATTGCTGAAGTCTGTCCTCTTTTTAAAAACACCTGAGTAATAATCGAATGTTGAAGTCACGGTTTATAATCATCTTGCCACAAAGTAGTGCTGATGGTATTTGTTTAACCGTAGTTGGTCTTAATTCGAACAGACTGAAAAACCATTTCCCCAGTATTCACATAGGGCCTGTACAGAAGTCACACTGCTAACTGTCTCTTGTTTCTCTTTCAGGCGAGCAGTTGAAATGGTCGAGTCTAACGAAAGGTCAAAGAAGTCGTCGGATCCTACCGCCGACGCCAAAGGTAAAAGCTGTGGCACAAGGGCATCCCTGTAACAGAACCAAACATGTCGGCCATCAGAAGTGTTGAGTTTAAAGAATAGCGGGGGGAATCATGAGTTAGCCACAGATTTCTGTTTAGCTCTGGGGAAACTCATGAACCTATGAAAACACTCGGCAGTGAAAATGTAGATTGCCACTGAACTACATTGTTGACTCCTCTTTAAACGACCTGCAGAGCAATGTCTCACTCCTGTCCCCGTTCTTCCCTCCCCTCTCCAGCGGTCCGTGTGAGCGTGCCCCAGGTAGCGCGGGTGCTGTCGGAGGTGTACGGCGACCGCATGGTCAGCGGCAGCGGGTCCGAGGGCGAGAGCTTCCCCCTGCAGCAGAAGCTCCTGGTCTGCTGCTTGCTGCTGCTCACACGCAGCGGGAAGAGCCGGGAGATCCCCCTGGGCAAGGTGAGACCCGCTCATACCAGATGTGGTGGCGCCATGATGGCTTTTATGTCCCATAGTATGAGGACTGATATGGCAGTGAATGGCTTTACCAGACTTGATATTCTTCGTGGTTTGTATGGGAGGCAAATTAGGATGGTAGATTTAAGTATAGGGAAGGACTGATCCCGTGAGGAATGGTGTGCATAGTGAGAACATGGAATAGTCTGGATTAGTGCAATGTCCTTCCCTTAAGGACGATCACTCATCAGTTATGGTCTCATTAGAGGATGCTGTGAATACGGTGCCTCTTGCTTAGATGCATGGATCAGAAGTCTTGAGTTAAACGTTTTGAGTTGAGCTGCAGCTAACGGTGGGTTTCTGTGTGCAGCTGTCGGAGGCCTACGCCAGACTGTGTGCCCAGCGGCAGGTGGGGGGCGTGGGGCAGGGCGAGTGCCTCTCCCTCTGCAGCCTGCTGGAGAGCCAGGGCATCTTCTCCCTCAAGAAGGCCAAGGAGGCCCGTCTCACTAAGGTATTTACACATGCACTCCTACCTACCTACCTATCTATCCTACCTCCCATCATAAGCCTTTAGGATTGTGTCTAACGCACACACGCACGCACGCACGCGCGCGCGCGCGCGCACCCCTCCTACCTACCCACCGTACCTCACATCATAATCCTTAACATTATAAGGATTGTCACACACACACACACACACACACACACACATAGCCCCTCACTCACCGAGACATGAGTCGATCCTTCATTTGATGGACTCGTACTCGATTTACTCTTGTGTGCTTAAACATTTCCATTGTCTGCTCGAAGTTGTGGTCCGAATCTTAGTTTGTCCCTGTCTTGTTCCTCAGGTGTCTCTGAAGATCGAGGAGAAGGATGTGGAGAACGCTCTGAAAGACCGCGCTCTCCTGGGTAGCATCCTAGCAGCGGGGCTTCCCTGAACACGTGTAAATACACACGGTCCTCACTCACCCCGCACCCAATAACGTTCAATTCCTCGCAGATATTTATTTTTTTATTCTGTATATTTTTGTAAATGACTTTTCTTGGACATTTTTTTATTTGTCCATGTGGTTGCCTGGATAGATGATGCATAGGGAGTTGCTGTTATAGGCACATATAGCAGGTACATGGTACGAGTACCTACTGGCCAGATATTTCAAGGTGAAGCGTCAGTTTCTCTTTAAGGGGATCATCTGAGATTTGTTTTATTTTTGAATTTTTATTGTATAGCATTTCTATGAAATTTGGATCTCAAAAGGTTTTGCTTTTGTTTTTTGACGACCTCTGTGTCATACTTGTCATAACGTGTATTTTTTTTTTATTATTATTTTAAATAAGTGGTTTTATGGTGTTACCCCATTTTGTGACATGCAGTAAATGTGTATTTTGACTCATTGAAATAAATGTACACAACCTTGAGGCGTCCAACTGCTGTAATTGTTTATTTGTAGTAGTAGGCCTGTGTGCTCGTGTTAAACTGAAATCTGTAACACTAAATCAGAATCAGAATTCTTTTAATGGCCAAGTATATTTACATATATAGGAAATTATCTTGGTGGTTGGTGCATAGGACATAAAACACATAACATAACAACAAAATAGCAAAAACAAGAATAAAAGACAAATACAGAATATTAAATAATAATAAATAATTGTGAATTGGAATTGGCAAACCCAGAGTCAGTGTGATGCAGGGGGCTTGTTTGTAAGCACCACTGCCGTGGGGAAAAAACTGTTCAGGTGGCGCGAGGTTTTGGTCTTTATAGCCCGGAACCTTCTGCCAGATGGGAGTCTTTGGAATAGGTGGTGACCGGGATGGGAAGGATCAGCGATGATCTTGCCTGCTCTCTTGCTGGTCCTGGAGTGGAACAGGTCTAGGAGAGACGGCAGGTCGCAGCCGATGACCTTCTCGGCTGACCGAATGATCCGCTGCAGTCTGCCTTTGTCCTTTGCAGTAGAGGCAGCGAACCAGATGGTAATAGATGAGGTGAGGATTGACTCAATGATGGCTGTGTAGAACTCGACCATCACTTTCTGCGGCATGTTGAATTTTTTTAGCTGCCGAAGGAAGAACATCCTTTGCTGGGCCTTCTTGATTGTGGAGGTGATGTTCTCCGCCCACCTTAGGTCCTGTGCCATAATTGTTCCCAGGAATCTGAAAGACTCCACAGTGTTAACTGGGGAGTCACACATGATGAGGGGGATGGTTGGGGCTGGGATCCTCCTGAAGTCTGCTACCATCTCTACTGTTTTACAGGTGTTCAGCTCCAGGTGATTCTGGCTGCACCAGAAAGCCAGGCTGTCAACTTCTTTTCTGTAGGCTGCCTCGTCCCCATTGGAGATTAGTCCAATGAGGGTTGTGTCATCCGCAAATTTAAGGAGTTTGACAGAGGGGTGGCTGGAGGTGCAGTTGTTGGTGTAGAGGGAGAAGAGTAAAGGAGAGAGCACACAGCCTTGTGGGGCTCCAGTGCTGATGGTCCGGGGCTCCGAGACAAGCTTGCCCAGCCTCACACGCTGCTTCCTGTCTGACAGGAAGTCAGTGATCCACCTGCAGGTGGGCTCAGGCACGCTCAGCTGTGTTAGCTTGTCTTGGAGGAGAGCTGGGGCGATGGTGTTGAATGCGGAGCTGAAATCCACAAACAGGATCCTGGCGTAGGTGCCGGGGGAATCAAGGTGCTGGAGGATGAAGTGGAGTCCCATGTTAATTGCGTCATCTACAGACCTGTTGGCTCTGTAGGCAAACTGCAGTGGGTCGAGGAGGTGGTTGGTGATGGCCTTGAGGTGGGTCAGCACGAGGCGCTCAAAGGTCTTCATTACCACAGAGGTCAGGGCGACTGGTCTATAGTCATTAAGGCCTGTGATCCTCTGCTTTTTGGGAACGGGGATGATGGTGGAGGTTTTAAAGCAGGCAGGGACCACGCATTCAGCCAGTGAGGTGTTAAAGATGTCCGTGAACACTGGAGACAGCTGATCCGCACAGTACCTTAGTGTGGAGGGAGAGACAGCATCTGGTCCAGCTGCTTTGCGGGGGTTCTGTCTTTTTAAGAGCTTATTGACATCCCTCTCCTGAATGGAGAGAGGTGTGATGGGGGGGAGAGGGCTGTCTGGGATAATTCTGTGGGAGAGGGTGGAGTCTTTGTCCAGGCTGGGAAGAGTAGATGTGATGTGACTGGTCCATTGTCTGTCGAATCTACAGTAGAAGTCATTCAGATCATTTGCCAGTCTAAGGTCTTCCATAGAGTGGGGGTATTTGGTTTTGCAGCCTGTGATCACCTGAAGGCCTTTCCAGACTGACGAGGAGTCATTGGCTGCAAATTGATGTTCCAACTTCTTAGAGTACTGTCGTTTGGCCTCCTTAATCTCCTTGCCAAAAGAGTATTTCGCCAGTCTGAACCTATCCTTGTCCCCACTCTTGAAAGCCTCCTCCTTCTCCAAACGAAGCTGTTTGAGTCTTGCAGTGAACCAAGGCTTGTCGTTGTTGTAGATAACCCTGGTGCGTGTTGGAATACAGCTGTCCTCGCAGAAGCTAATGTATGACGTCACAGCCTCTGTATATTCGTCCAGACTGCTGGAAGAAGTTCTAAAAATGTCCCAGTCTTTGTCATCCAGGCAGCCACGCAGCTCCTCCACAGCTTCTCTGTTGTTCCAGTTTTTTGTTCTCCGCACAGCAGGTTTAGAAATTTAAAGTTTTTGTCTGTAAGCCGGGATCAGGTGAATAAGAGCGTGGTCGGATAGCCCCAGAGCAGCGTGTGAAACTGCATGATAAGCCCTGCTG